>NC_089214.1:5117067-5435192 GCF_963930695.1 Labrus bergylta | reverse complement strand
TCCTCTGGTCACATGTTTTTTAATAATTATGAGTCTTTCAATCAAAAGAGCTCTCCGCAAGGTTTATTAACCCGAACAATATACCACCTTTTTGTTTCATTGGTCTGTGTCGCTCTGTATCCCATCACAGTTTGCAATACACAAAGAATGTCGGCAAATTTTCAATCGTGTAAGGTCGTAGAGAAAATAAATCTTTGGCCCTATTTCTTCAGCAAGTAGACAGTTCCCAAGCGTTGTGTGTGGATCTGATATTTTTTCAGGTAGCACACACACTACAGAGACAAATATTGCACAAGAGCAAAATGTTATGATAAAAATATTGTCTGAACATAATCAAAGTGTTGAAGCCAAGGCTCAGTCCCATCTTCATCTGCTGTTGGCAAAATATTACCCGCATACACAACTCAGACACACAGTCTATCATCTACGTCCTTAGGGCAACATGGTACCCAATCAACAAAATGAATCATCAGTGAGTGGGAGGCATGGCCACACAAACATACACGCTCACCACTGTAGTCAAATGTCTGAAATCAATACATTTTGAATCCCCAATAGGCATGCACATATGTACACAGACAAAATCATTAAAGATCACCAATAAAACATCCTGTACCAGAAACACACAAACAAAAACACTTCTCCATGAAACACTAATCACAGAGGCTCATTCTTCTGGTTCACCTCTTCATGAAGGAACACAAATAATAACTGCAATATGTAACTTTTAGACGTAGCATTTTAAAGTGGTACTGCAGTCCATATTCAAAACAAATTGTAGAGAGTCGTCTCCCCCGCCCCCTCCCACCTAGAGCGCCCACGCAGGTTGTCATGTCGCGGACACTGAAGCTTCAGTGTTTAGCCTGCTCTGCATCTGTCTTGAAATATTTCTGCGTTCTAATCGCTCTCCTTTTTTCCAAAAGCATCTCCAATATTGATCCTAGTTTGACCACGTTTCTGCTTATGGAGCTTATTAGTAAAACGCTGAGGCTTTTTAGGTCGTGTAGAATCAGTTATATCTGAACCAGTGTGCTTGCCCACTTCCATCACCTGTTGGTTTTCTGAGATATCCGGTCTCATGTCGGGCAAACCAAAGGGGGTCCAAAACAGCCAAGTTGAGGTGCCTTTTATGCTGCCTGCTGTCTCTGGTCAAAACAAATACTAACTATTCTGCAAACTTAGGAGAACATACTGGCTGCTGCGTTGTTGTCAGAGAAGCCAGCACTTCAACACAGCATGTTTCCTTAATGTCTGATGATTTAGTAAGGCCACTTTATGATTTAATTCAGTAGATATCTTACATACTAAAGCAGCTCTCAGGAAGACTATTTTGCAACAAAAACTAGAACGATCAAAATGTCTCAGAAAATGCCAAATATGGTGCCTAATGAAATCCCAAATTATAGTCAGTAATAATAATAAAAAAATAGATTTTCCAACATGAAAAACATTAAAACAACTTACCCATCAACAATAAGTAACCATATCTTCTTTAGAAAGTGGGTCAGACTGTCAGTGTCCACCTGACCTACTTGTAGTCAATATAGTCCTTTATGGAGAAACTCTCTAAAAAGTTATCAAAAATATATTTTTTTCTTTTTATCAGAATACTGTAGATCCTGGTTGCTCCGTCCTAACCACCATACGGCTTCATCTTACGATTTACTGGTTTTCCTCCCTGGCTGCGCTCTTTCTTAGAACATTGTTGATTAAACAAATGTTAAACAAATCAGATTAAAATATCTGAGGAGCGACAGTGATGGTCACGAAATGTATATTATAATGAATGATTTGCACTGCATGCAAACCTCATGTAAAGATCTTTGTTTTGGCCCTCTGAGTTGCTTCCTTTGCAAAGGCTAAAGCAGGGGACGGCACACATGTCGAGATGAAATCCATTTAAAGTGTAGTGTAGGTGCAGCGCTTACAATGTGTAACTGTAGCAAATCTTATCTCGGTGAGGTGAAGTGTGGAGAGGGGTGCTTATTATGGGATGCCTCTTTGTGTTCAGGTTTTTCTGAGGAGTTGTAAGTTCAGCTCAGTGAATGATAAAATTAAATGTGCTTGTTTTATCCCCTCAAACGTGCCAGCTCCTGCTTCACCTGTTCTCCTACAATTCCAATTAGCTCTCATTTTGCAGAAGGAGCTGCTGAACCGTCTTCACAACTCATCATTTCACTTCACCATCACGGTGTCAGATAAAGTAGATTTGTGTCCCCAAGTCACGAGATCCTTATAATGTCTTTATGTCATTGGTGTGGCACATGTTAGTTTTTACCACGACTCAACATAATCAACAGAAGCCTGGGATATAAAACTCGCAAAAAATGCAGGAACTGCTTAGTATCAAAAAGCCTACTTAACTCATTTTGAGTTCATGAAATGCTTTGTATACACTGCTTTACCAGGCCTTTGGTCAGAAATACATTAGCTCAACCCTGCATAGTATTAAATACCAATGTGATCAGAATTAATCAACATTAAAATATCTGTGAATGGCAAAAAGAAAATATGATTAATGCAAAGCTAATAAAGCTCGTGGCCCAACAGCATGATAAGCCTACACCACTGATGTAGGATTGCTATTGCCATAGCTATCTGGATTTTTTTTATTTATTCCATGTATTCATCTGCCTTGGCTAATCAGGGGCCTACATCACCCACAATGCATTGTTTGTGCAAAGAAATCAGCCACCTCCTGTTCTACTTCATAGCTGAGGTGTAAATCTGTGCATCTGGATCTGCAACTGCTTCCAACTGTAAGACTGAAGCATGAAAACACGTGATGTCAAACTCAAAAATAAGCAAAAATTAATTTTTAATTATGCAACACAGACAAAAGTTACAATAACCATTAGCAGGTATTAAAGATCCCTAATGTGAATATATACAGTAGGCACTGCTTGCTCACTGTGTTATAATAAAACAGGGGAAAAGATGAAGGCTGCCCATTCCATTTTTTCATGCACATTGTATCAGTGTTATCTATCTGATGATTACAAACAGTGGCCCATTGGGATCTGCTCCAGGCTAATGTAGTGGAAAGAGACGAGGCTGTGGGGGCGTTAATAGCCTGGTTTGACTTTACCTCGGGAGCCATCCAGAAGGGAGTTCCCACAGAGGTGTTCCTCCTTAGGCGGGTATTTGTCAGCTGGGCAGAAACACCTGCGGGGAACAGAATACACACTTTAGACATTTCAGCCTCGCTCTCAGAACTCAGTGGAGACAGTTCACACGATCGGAGTAACTTCTTAGACATGCGTTTAATTTTTCTTCCCAGAAATGGAACTGGATAGTGAAAGTGATGATCTGTGACAAGGAACAGTGAACAGTTAACAGCTGGATGCTGCTTCACAGATATGGAGCTGAGGAGATCTTAGATCTTATTTGTATCAGACTGATAACGCTGTGACTATAGTGACAAAGAGGAAAAAAACAAACGCACATGCATGGCTCACATGCACACACAGCCAATAAGCTGCTGTATTTTCCAAACTGATTGATTGCTTTGAATTACACACACACAAGACTTTGTAGGACTTTGCAGGACAATTCAAGAAAAATGTTTGAATATAATTAAACTGTGAAAAGGCTCCAGCTCTCAGAAGATTTTAAGCATGTCGCCTTTCTATGCAAAAGGAGGACACGGTCATGGTGCAAAAATGAGACTGTCGATTCAACAAAAAAAAGGGCCAAAGAAAGCAGTTTGATCAAATTGTGCATTTTGTTCATATAGACAAGCAACTGTAAAGCTAAGAAGAGTAACCATGCTGCAATAAACCCGTCTTACAATTTATGAGATCAATGCCTCTAAGAGGGAAAAACGCTATGAAGCATGAATCAGTATGTTAAGGAATTATAAACATATTGCAGCAGAAAATATAACTTACATTATTAAAGGAAAACTGGAAGCTTTCAAAAAAACATCTGGTGGAGCTTCATGGAGCTTTTTGCGGCAAGTGTGATATAATCATTAATAAAACCAAAGATTTGTGTTTGGACAGGGCGGGATAGCTGGGAAAACATTTCAAGGAATCCCCATAAAGTCCCATGTTAAAATACTACAATTTGAGCCTGATGCAAATAATGATTTTCGTCGAAACAGATCATTTCTTTGTTGCTAAAAGACAGTACAGGGGGTGATATCCGTTTTAATTATATTAAGGCTAAGAGTTATGTATGTTAACGGTTGGCTGAGTGGAGTGACAGGTGGGCTCACTCAAGCTGTTCGATTGATTTAAGATTGAAAGACAGTTAGGTAGAGTCAGCAATTCTAATATGGCGACCGCCATCAATGGGCTCCAAAATGTATCCTCAGACACAAACCGGTGACATCACTGAGACTATGTCCATGTTGTATACAGTCTTATTTTGTATTCCTGCTTTAATCCCCGTTTTTGTATGAATTTGCAGCAAGTCTGACATCTTTCATTTTTAATCATGTAATCATTTTAAAACCACAAGAAAATTACTGCGAGAACGAAATGGTCTGCAGAGAGAGGAAACGTGTTTGAATAAACGTGTTTGTGTATCGCTGCGCAGAGCCCAACGAGGAACACGCTGACCCACAATCGTGACTTCAGTGCAGTCCAGACAAATCAGTGTTAAAGCACACAGTGATGTTTCCCAGGGCTGGCTTTGCTGAAGCAGCAACCAGGACAAAAGCAGAGCCTCGAGACATAAGCAGCAACCCACAAACAAAAGGTGATCTGCTGATGCACGACATGCGGCCGCACACTAATGTCTTTGTCTTACACAGTATGTCTCCTTATTTCACAAGAATCTGAAATATGCAGACTAAATTTAAATGCTGCCTTTTTAAGCAGATTGTTTTTTTTGGCTGGTTAATATTAAAGGGGGATGAACATTGTGTAAACTGATTATACAACATAAATGCAATTCTAATACTGTCACTGACTGTAAAAGCCAATTCTCAGCACAGTACAGTAACAGCAGTGAGGCTTTGATGGTGCCGGGGAGTAACAGCCAGGGGTGGAGATGAGCAATGCGGAGAAAAACGGTTCTGTGTCAAACATCAAAAGGGATTAAAATCATGTGCAAGAGCGGGAGATATGCCTTAGACTGACATATACACACTCACACTTACACACACAGAGGGACATGTGGCAGCCAAACCACTCTGCAGTTTCACATCAGCCCACATTAGTGATAACAAACCCGTAGTTTTACATAGCTGCAGAAGGCAGAACCAAACAAAACACCTCGACTGACACATACACACATCCGCCACAATATGCATTCGGTGTAAGAGTGTGTGAGGGTACAGGGACACAAAGAGCCCCGTATTAAAAGCTCTCACTGCCGTCTCTTTCCACTACATTAGCCCGAAGTGGAGCCTGGTGGTCCACACTTAATAATCATCGCAGAGATAACGCTGTCAATTAGAATATTCATGAGAGGCCCATAAACGAACAGCTCCTCTTATCCTCCCCCCCCCCCCCCCCCCCCCCCCCCACTCTTTTTGGGTCCATCTCTTTGCTATTTTGTTTCTCTGCTGCTGATGAGTCACTGCGGGGGCTTTATCTCTTCAGCTGCTTAGTGTAGCATGCACCCCTCCATATGAAAAAAACATTAATCCCAGCGTGACGCAGAGCCTGCGTGTAAGAGTCGGCCCCCCCCCTCTTTTTTTTTCATTTTCGTCACTGCACGTTTTTGTACATGAATACTCCTACTCCCCCTTTTTTTTTTTTTTTTACCTTTTCTGATGACGCCATAACCATTATCTGATACGAATTTAAACTGTCAGCAAAACAACAGAAGATTTCATTTTTGTACCTGCTGTTCTCCTGCGCTCGGCAGTGGCTGAGCGATATTTCACTACAAACTATAATTTTGTTCTTTGAAAGCTGACAAATTCAAGAGTCAGCAAAGACTCTAATGGGTTCCACGTCTTATCTGCCACCTTTGATTCAGGTGAATGACAGAACATTTACTTTGTGTCATTGAAAGCTGAAAGGCTAAGGAATTAGGAGTTTGCATTTCAATGAAAGTCAGATACATGTTGTGTTCCTGATGTCCCATTTTCAGCCAAACCTTCATACAGTTTCCAGCCATGCTATTGGCTCTGAGGGCCTAAAGCTGTTCTTTGAGCTAAATGCTAAATTCAGCATACTCATACTTTTACACTAATTCGGCCAGCAAGCAGGTGCATTTCCTACCTTGTTCATCATTTTAAGGTAAGTTTTTTTGTACTAAGCACAAGCATGCTGCAGCATAATGTATGCATTCAGCTATTTCAGCTTATGACGCTGCCAAGGAGAAGTTAAAGAGACTTCCAAAATGAAAGCAGTATGTTAGGAACATCAATGTCCATACCACCTTTCAAGGTAATTGTTCAAATAGCTATTGAGGTATTTTATCCAAAACCAAAAATGGGAGTCTTATACTGGTAAGACAAAAAGCCTTAGGATCATCAAAATCATTATGACTCATCATCTGAGGACCACAAACACTTTTCTATCAAATTTCGATGCAACCCAGCCATTAGAGGGAATAATGTAGAGTGGACAAACTGTGGTAAGTCAAATATTTTCTGTTCTACATGACACCTTTCATTTGTCTTGTAAGAGAGCAAGTTTTCTATTTCAAGCCTAAGTTTCCCGCTGACACAGGCTACAAATAGTAAAACCCTTTGTACTGATCATGATGATGCTAATGCTGCTTTTGGCGTCATTTTCTCACCTCCAATGTGCACATCTATTCTTACACCTCTTATTTCAGTGATGCTCTTAGCACAGTTTAGCATTCCTGTCACAATAGCAATGCCTCTTATTTAACCTGTTATCTCTAAATGCATTAGTTTAGAACAACAGGAGAAAATGTGAGAGCAGAGCACAGTGACTAAGCATTCTGCAAAGATAACATTGGGTTTGGTGGTGGTAGGTAGTCCAATTACTTTTTACTCATTGGTATCAAAATCAATGCATGGATTTTTTTTTTTTTTTTGTATGGGTGAAAGTGCTACAACTGCAAATGAAATGTATTTTTCTGAGAGTTGAGTGTGTTGTCATGTGATTCTCTTCTTCACACCTCTGTAGAAATGAAACCCTTCCTATCTTCAAGATTCATTCCAAGTTTAGCCAGAGGGACACTCGATAAGATGTACTAAACAAATGAAATCTCTTCATCGTAAGGAAAATGGTAAGATGTTGTTTGTGATAATCACTTCAAATATATAGCCTCACATGTGCGACATCTTCCGAGAGAACTTGAAGCCTCTTGTGGTGAACTGAAACGGTGAAAGTTTGTGAATACTTTGCAACAGAACCGACTACTAACGAGATTTTCTTTTGTTGTAAGATAAGCAGCAGCATCAAGTGTCAGGTGGGCGATGTTTTAGGTTGATTAAGATTTCTATGCAGGCACAAACATTGGTCATTCTTCACTGTTATTGTGTTTAGCCCAGCTTCATTAATGACAGAATACTGAGCTCATGTTTGAGCTCTTTATTTCCACATCACTGACCTGTAAGCTTCCCAGTGGTTCAGTGAACATCGTTACATAACTTGTTTGATTATTCTGATTTGTATGATGTGTGTTCACATTAATGCCATACGAGATTACAATACATGTTTGGTTAAAGTATCTTTTTTCTGTATATGCATATACAGATCATTTTTAAAGAAATGAATGTAGCCAATGAGGAACAACCTTACACCTACAGTCCTTTGGGCCATTAGAGGTCAGCTCCATCAGTCGTGAAAGAATGCTGAGGTTAGGAAACATTACAGCTTATTTTTCATTTGAGTTATTGGTAAGCAAATATTTTTCC
The DNA here is from genome assembly GCF_963930695.1 of Labrus bergylta. NCBI lineage: Eukaryota > Metazoa > Chordata > Actinopteri > Labriformes > Labridae > Labrus > Labrus bergylta. The sequence continues at coordinate 5,427,400 of NC_089214.1, read as the reverse complement.
AATGGGTTCAAGATCTCAGTTTCAAGTATTCCTCAAAACAGCATCATGTTCAAATAAATGTGTACCATTTAAGATCAAATCAATGACTCAGCAGGGTACGCTTTAGGGTGAAAAATTGCTTTTTAGATTTTGGTTGTAGTAAAAAAAGAAAGTGTGAAGTCAGCTGTTATTTATTCTAATGTGGGTGAATTTCTTTCTGGCCAATTTGAACACCCAAGGAATTCGGAGTGGAGCATTTTTTGCGCTGACTGAAGGTCTCTGAGCGTAACAGCAGTGTTGTAAAACTTTCTGAAGCAGGTGTTGCTGCAAAAGATGAGACAACGATCACGATATAGCAGAACATTACTCCACAATCTGAATAATATCTGCGAGGATGGACACTCTTACTCGGCCTGTCTTCCCTTCTCAGCTTCACCTGTCACGTTCTCTTCCATCACTCAGTCATACACGTCTCGATCAGTGGACATGGGAGGAAACCAATTCTGTCTGTTACAGGTCAATGTACTATAAGATCAACGTTGAAACTACTACTTTAAAATGGAAAAGTGACATATTGTTGCTTTAAAAAGACTCTGCTGTTTTGACATTTACCAGCAGAGATACAGTGTGACTGCCACTCTCATCAAGAGGGACTCATGATGCGTTACCAGTTAAGTGTCTTTGTCAAGGACCCTTTAGTCAGCTCAGGTGGCTGTAGATGGACACACCGGGCTGTTGTGTGGATCAATTCATTGATGTGGGAGTTTTACACAAATACAACCAACCAATTCAGCATCAGAACATGATGCATTCACAGCAGCAAGTTTGAAGAGAGCCCAGATTCTCTCTTTCTGTGTGACTTTTTCTATTTTTTACAAAGAAGGTTTTTTAATTTCTAAAACACTGTATGCATTTGTCAAAAAAAAAAAACAGCTTAATGGTATAATAAAAAAAGATAGAGTGGTCATTTGACAGCTAACTTACTTTCCAATGCAATTTAAGGTTGTATGAGGAAAATAAGTATTTTTCTTCCATGAGATGTAACGCTTTAACAGCATTCAGTATTTGACCATTTGTATCCAGCAGCAAAAACAAGACAAAAACCAAAAACTAGAATCTACAAATCAATGATGTATGCCTCCACCAACTTGTCAAGATGCAGTTTACATCCACTTTCTATCTTCTTACTCCCTGAAGACTCAAGTTTTTCATTTTCAAAACTGTCGGAATAAACAGATGTAGAGAATCTCAAACAGCTTTGTGAGGAGGAAGAAGCTGCTCTGGAGACAGCGAATGGCCTGGCTCATTCAAATAACAAGTGAATCCATTAATATCCTCCCATCGTCCTCCTCCTCCTCATGTAAGAGCTGTGCACTTTGCGCTTCGTGGTTAGAAAGGGGCTTTTAAGAGGAGCCCACAATTAGCAGACTAAATGCAAACCTACACACATGTCGAGTGGGGATTTTTTATTTGTGATGAAAACAGGCAGTTGGTTTTTTCAGGCCCTGAAGAAAAACAGGAGTGAGTCATCTCCTGGAAATAGTCACATTCACTTGGCCATTATGAGCCTTCAATCCAAGAACTATGCCTGCGCTTGCTCTTGGCGCCTCATTTGGTTAAGAAAACCCGAAAGCAAATAAGTGCAAACACAGGGCGCATATCAACAACGTCCCCTGCTGCCTGCCAGAGAATGTAAAAGATAGGGTGTAATGGAAAAGTATAATCGTCCGCCACCTTGTCGGGTTTTGTTAACGTCTTCCAACCTCTCAAGGAAACTAATTAGCGTTGCAATTTATTTGGCGAGTGGCTGAAGGTAATGGATTTGACCCTTTTCTGTTGAATAGAGGCATAACATGATTTCTACTGATTACAGGAGGATAGTGCAGAAAAGACATCGTGACAACTTTTCTTCTACAAAGAAAGAGACACATTGCGTACCGAAATCCACAAGCTTGATCCCTCCATGGGTTGTCAACAGGATGTTATTGCCTTTGACGTCTCGGTGGATGGTATTGTTTATGTGCAGGTGCTGGAGGCCCTGTGGGGGAAAAAAAAGAGGATAAATACTTTTTCCTCGCATGCACCTGCCGTGACAATTATCCCATTTAAATGATTTTTATGGAAGCAGAGCATTCAGTGACAGGTTCTTCGTTTTAACTCTTTATTTTAGCATTAAGTGGATTCAAAAGGCCAGACTTACCATGAGGGCCTCGTGTATGATGAAGGCAATGATGGGTTCATCCATCCTGTCTCCTCTCTTCAGCATGCCTTTGGCCAGATCTGTCACAGAGCCACCATTGCAGAGCTGCAGCAGACAGAAAAACACACATGGGAAAAAAGAGCAAACTGAGCAACATGACTCAGCACTTATGTCTGAACTTATACAAATATGCCAAAATCTCCAACATCTGAGATATGCAGAATTTAACGCAGGGAAAAAGCAGAAGATGAAAACGTTTTGATGAGATTTCACAGTGAGAACAGAGATGCTGAATGTAATTGTGTCAATCTTTAGCGGCTTATCTTTCCGAGGCAGCTTAGCGAGAGGTAAAAAAAAAAAAAAAAAAAAAATCTTGCCTGCGGTGTGAATGTACATTTTAGCATGCAGGGTTTAATCTATGCTTTGATGACTAAGCAGGGTAAACATTAAACATGCACAAATCATCTTAAAATGAAGTACATCCTCTTATGTTTTCAAACAATGCCAGGGTTTATAAGAGGAATTATATGTTATTTATAAGTCGACATTTTACACTGAAACAGAATGTACCGAGATTGAAATCACCACAGGCACATTCTTCTTCTCACCACATAAAAAATCTTCAATGTTGTGTAAATATCGGTGTTTTCTTGTAGTGTACTGCGCTTAGATGGAGTCAATAGCAATCCCACTTGGAAAATTACAGAAAATTGCCTGGTAGGTTGCCTTGGTAACAATAATAACCCTTAATTTGAGCCTTTTCTTTGGGAGATGCCAGTGCTTTATGAAAAATAAAAAGCTTTAAGATGTCAGGCACAGTGCTGGGAACAGCCTCCAACAGAAATCTCACATCCTGTTTGTAAACACACTATGCATAAATATATCATCCACACATACACCAGACATCCCTCTTTGTCACTTTTATTATCAGTTAGCATTTCAACCCTCCTCTTTAGTCCCAACTGCATATAAAATGTGTTTTACATGAAATCTCCTTCATATCTTTTCTGTATTGAACTCTTGTTCTTCTATAATTACACTCATTTCCTGCGCTTGTACACTGAAAGATTAATTAGGCAGTAGATGTGCATTTGCGTGTAGTTATTTAGGATAAGAATCAGTCCCCTGGGGGCGACGCACTAAATAATTGTGCAGTACGTCCCCAAAAACAGGTTAGTGATAAATAGCTATGACAATAATAGATAGAAATCTAGAAAACTATGATCTTTTTTCAATTTACATTCAGAATGACAGGGTACCTGGGGCACGGGATAGCTAAGCGGTTACGTCTCGAGCCTCATGTACAGAGGCTAGAGGCCGTGGGTTTGAATCTGACTTCGGCCCTTTGCTGCATGGCATGCCCTACTCTCTCTCTTCCCAACATTTCAGCTTTCCATCTAATAAAGGCAAAAATGCCCCAAGAAACAATCTCAGGGTACTTTACAGCTCGATGCCCGTCTGTTTGTTTTAATAATGGTCAGAGATACAGTATGTCATCAACCATAATCAGCACCTTTGTTGTTTTTAATGTGCTTTATAAATACATTTGTTTGATATGTTGATATATTAGCACAACCAAGACAATGATGGACTCAATTTGTATGATTATTAATAGAATAACATCTTCCGCTGCAATCTTAAGGAAGACAGTGATGACTGACACACTATTTGAATCACAGCACGTGTTATATTTGCAGCTTTGTACCCAAATCTCCAAATGGGGACCAACTATGTCTTCTAATTTTTTTTCTGCGACTCTGATAGACTTGAACAGAAACTCTGCCCTGGAGAACCCATGACCACTTGGGCCATTCAGTAACCCCCCCCCCCCCCATGTTATAGATGCTGACAGTGAAGCAAGTTTTTGACCTTGACTATGCATTGGTATACCTTTTCAACGCCTTGTCTCTGTTTTCTATCTGCCCATCAATCTACCTATCCATCAGGTGCCCAGAGAGCTGTTGCAGGATGGATGGCGTGTATCTCAGCTGCCACATGGGGAGCTTAATCACTCCCTCTCTCGGCTCGCAGACATGCTGACAAACTGCAGTTAAGCAGAGAATACCAGCGAGGCTTTCACAGACAGCACAGCCCTCTGACGAAGAGCTGCGTCTGACGTCAGTACATCACTGCCGCAATATCACCTGTCATCATTAAATTACACAGGGCAGACAGAGAAATCCATATTAATGAGAGGTCCTGTGTCCTAGTTTAAGTAGAGTTAAATGTTAGTGCTCTCAGCTAAGCCACAGTGCCCACTTCTAGAAAGTGATGCTCGGTGAGGATTAATTATTTGAGACGTGGTGAAGACTCAAACTCTCTGCAGAGCTGAAACATTAAAGAAACTTCACACCTGGTTTGACTTTAATCTTTTACACATTAAACTTGATTTTCTGACCTATCTTTGGAGTAAAAGCTTGGGCTCATACACTCAACTTTATTTTCCAAAAAAACAACAACTACCAATTCCCCTTAAACTGCTTCACATGAGGACCCATGCAGGTTAGCAAAAACAACATGGTCCGTCCTGATTTTAAGCAACAATGACCACATTTTATTTCACATCTAAATACTCGCCTTTACCTCTTTAAGCAACAAAAACACAGCAACACTCAGCCTGATTAAAAAATAAAGACCCCCTCTTCTCAAAATGGTATGAGCCTTCACTTTGTAATTTTATCGATGTAAGCGGGCACAGTGAACATAACTGTTATGCCAATAATGTCCTATCAATAAAGCCATTCCAGGACCGGGACAAAGTTAGGATGCCGGTTAAGAAAGCAGAAGAAAAGGAGGAAGCAGGCTTGGACATTTGACCCCAACAAAAACTTGTTAACAAACTTATTTCAGTTGGCTCCGAAGGCTGTTGAAAGCCAGGCAGAGGGAGGAGATGTTAGACAGGAAGCTAGTGCTAACATGGTTCGAATGTGCATGCAAATCATATCCTGAGCGGGGGCCCAGCCATCTCTGTGGGCGGGCCCGGGTTTAAATCTGACCTGTGCCTCCTTTGCTGCATGTCATTCCCCACTATCTCTCTCCCTGATTTCAGGCTCTATCCAGTCTCCTGTCTCTCTAATAAATCCCCAAAAATAAATCTTAGAGAGAGAGAGAGAGAAAAAGGTCTCTGATTTAAGATATGGACACACATGTTAAAGCACATTAAAAACTGATTTACTTCAACATCGGTATGCCAGCTGCAGAAAATGCATCACCAAGAAGGAAAAAAGGTTTTCAAGAGGAAAAACAATGCTATTCTAACTGGTTTTTATTAACTGAAAATCAAGTAATATCCTTGATTATATACCAAAAAGTACACTGTCCGTATAGATTGTTTGAAATTCTAGAAAGGAACTAGCATAAAAAAAGGTCTGTTGCGATCAGCCTCTCATATCTTCATCTTGAATGTCACAAGTTTGACCAGGGCTATTCATTTTCAAAGAAGAAGAAAAAACGTACACTGAGAAGGATGTTCTCCATTACAAACGAGGTCAGGTGCTTGTTCAGACATGTAAATCGAGTTATTCGATCAAAGACTTGTAAAGGAAGTGGATGAAACGGATGTAAAGATGAAACGGACGAGCTTTAAACACACAGGTGCTGACTTAAGTCAACTTCTTTGATGTACGTATACGTGCACAAATATGAACGTGCATTTTAAATCTTAGTTGGATTATTAGACGTGTGGAGTCGCCTTGTGTCTGTAACACTGAATAAACGTGTTTATGTGTGCGTGACACACTGGACCGACTCCAGAGAAAAACACTCCTGTTGTTACAGCGGCCTTATCGTTTACTCATAACAGCTGAGGTGTCCACTTCCTTCCACCACTTGCGGGAAAGCTCTAACAATACTATTTTAAACTTGTTGTCAATTAAGGGCTGTGCAGGTGACCCTAGGATACCAGGGAAGAACAACTCAGGACAGAGACTGAAGAGGGTTCAGGAGGGCTGAGCGGTTTATTCTTTGACTTCCTGAAGGTATCCAATGAAAACACAGCTTGATACTATGAGCGAGAACAAACAAAAGGCCTCAGAAACAACACGGAGGACTTGGTTTAGACGGAGATGTTATGTGATACCAATGCAAACCATTCAGTATTCAAACTCTGATTTACTTTCCTGATAAACTGATTGAATTATTGCATGTTAAACTGATGATTAACTCCTCTCTGGTTTCCCTCGACCAGCTTTGCACTCTTTGGTTTCGTCCATTACATGGATCCGGTGGACTCCAGTCCTGCTGTGCTGTGGACTTGGATATTCGAGGACATTCAGGTCCTTGTCCAGTGTCATCTGAGCTTTGTGCTCTGCTCATTGTCATGCTGAGAGGTAAATCTGTATACAGGCTTAAATGTGCGTGCCCTTTTCTTAAGCTGTTTTCACTTGTGAACCCTGGAAAATCTCCGGACATTCAGGTTTTGTCATTGTCCCAAGTTTAGCACATAAGCACATGCAATATTGTCAATGAGTTGCTGGTGTAGTATTTAAATGTTTACCGTATATTGCCACTTTAACTTCAGCGTACTTCTTCCTACACAGCCTGTAATTTATTCTTCTTCACAGTCATGTCTTGTTACTGAGAAATAATTCTCTTGTAGCCACTCTAGCATATAGAAAAGTTTAATGTAGTGCTACAAAGACAGTTTGACAAGTTCTTCCATCTCTGCAGAGAAACTGAAACTCTTTAAGATGCCAGATGCCGGTCCTGGCAAAGGGCCCTTCATGCCCAGTTACTTCTTCCATTGCCTAATGACTGAGCCCATTTATTATTAAATACTTGCAGCTCTTTCGGCTCGCTCAATGTTGTCACCATCCGATCTCTACTGCCATTAGGAACACAGTTAAGAGAAAACAGAGAGAGTCAGCGCTGATGAATAACACCTATTAGTCTATCGCTGCAAATATATCTGTGTGCACCTCAACTTTTTAACTTTTAAATATACTTTGGATATGTGATAACATGTGAATGAAAGATGTGAAAAGTGTCCTTGTAGTTACTTTAAGTTGTTGAAGTTCTCCCAAAAGTCAGCGTTTCATACCAACACCCTTTTAGCCTAGCTGGTAAATATGGCAATACTATACGTATCAGGATACAGGGTGTTCTATTTAAAATACTGGAGGTGTAGTAATACCGTCATTGAAGAGATTCATTAACCGTAAAACAAACTCTCCACGGTTGGCATAAAATCTAAGTTTTAAAAAAGCTCATGTTTAAAGCTTTTCAAACCAAAATGTCATTTTCTTTTTGAGCAATCTGAATCAGACCAAAGGTATTGATATTTGTCTTTAAAGGCTTTATATGTGATTTTTTTGATCCAGCAGATGTCGCCCTTGAGCACCAGCATGAAACCAAAACAACTTGCGGTGCATTGTTGTGTTAGCATGCTAATGCTAGCGATCTTTATTATACTGGTATCTTCACACTGCATGTAAATTTACCTGAAATGAGCGTGATCTAGAAACACAGTTAAGCAGTGAGTACAGTATGTTATTCTTCTTTTCTCTAGTCCCTCAATTAAACAACTTTTATACACGAGGGGATGCCAGTTGTCCGGGCGATGTAAACAAAGTGAAAATAGGACTCTGAAAGACAGTGGGACTCGGGTGTTACACCCATTGTAGACAGTCATGACTCACAGAGTTATTTTCAGAGGATATACTTGATTTCTATTATATTTAAGTGTGAAAAATTGCATATAAAGCCTTTAACAGAAGAAAAATAGAGTATCACAAACAAGAATGGTCTTAACAACTAAGGTTGTCAACATTTTTGGATACTTGGATAATGACCAAGTCATCTGGGTGATCAATAGTATCGAAAAGTACCGATGCTGCGGCAAAGAAGGAGTATGCTTGCTATTGTTGAGAATTTAAAAATACGAACAAGAAATATTCGTATCTATAATTCTCTAATTTGGATTTTACTTCTATCATATTGAAGTTTGACATTCTGGTATAGTCACTCACAACCCTAGCCACACATAGCAGAGGTTCAGTTCTGTATACAATGATTTTAATTAGGAGCTCAAAAGCTATGTAGACAAGCAGTAAGAATATTTCACATTACATCTTGGCATTCTGACTTTTCCTTTAGGCATAATGGAAGATAAGATTCAGCTCAAAGATCAGCTTTTAAAGGTTGGATGAATCATTGGCCTTCATTTAACAGGCTCTTTGGATGAAATACAGGTGCTTGCAAATGAAATGCACATCCAAATCAGGTTTGTGTTTCCAATTAAAGAATAAAAGTTGCTCAATCACTGCTCTCTTTGAAGTATTTCTGAACTCTATGGGAGCCAAATTAGGCCGACATACATGAAAGCTTGCTCTTCTCTACCCACATCCGCTATTATAAAAGAGAACACTACAGAGGCAAAGCCAAAAGCTCACAGACCCCAATGAGGGGCTGACAAAGAAGAGGATGCAATTTGTATGAATTGGGTTCATAATGAGCGGTCTGCTGTCAGAGCAGGGGCACCAACAGGCTCCTCCTAGCAGAGCTAAAGGATGGAAAATTACAGTTTGGAAAGAAGGGACAGTAACCATGGTGAATGACCACCTCACTGCCTGCTTTCCTGTCTCTTTACTGCCAAAGCCCCTTCAGAATACACACACATGCACACAAACGCAGCCCCGCACAGCCACTTGCTAAACTGTCAGGCTGTGATTCAGCCTCAGGATTAGCCACCAGATTTGGACTGCTGGCTGCAGATTTTTGCAAGGGAAACTTTGAAATTGGTTATGCAAACCACAGCGGGAAACATGGAGTAAACAAAGCAGCAGAGCTGGGTAAGCTCTACTGACAGCAGATTTTTACACAAAGGAAGCGAGTAATGTCGTAAAAATAATCTACTACCTTAACACAAAACCATTAAGCACAGTGAAAAAAATAAGAATGATCCTATCTGATAAAGGTCTCTGTTTTCTGATAATGCGGTGTTGGTGTGACTGTTCAGCATCTTAGATTGTACTTGATATAGGAACAAAGTAATTGCAGGGTCCTCTTGAACGGTCAGGAGGACGGGCAGTGATGAAAAGGGAAAGAAACACAAGCTGAAGAGGTGAAAACTATCTACTGGGTTAGCATAACACTGCTGCTGTTCATGCAGAGCCCACTGAGCTTAGATTACAGAAATATGGACACGCTGTTCTTGCACCGATGATGGAAAAATACAGCACACTGTGGAGCAGAAATGGAGGAGATGGGCACTTCTTTTGAGGTGCAGACAGAGAAAGTGTCTTTGTTGAGACCAGAGTTAATGTGTGTGTGTGCACAATTTACTGAAGATAAAAAAAGACTAAATTAAATTGCAACTGGAAATGAGATATGCAAAGCAATTAATCTTTTTTCAATGTTCTTTCTGTTAATTTGTCCTTTTTTTTAAAATTGTGTAGTCCTTTCATGTTTTGAGGTGTTATTCTCAGGCTGCTGCATCCTGTTGAAATGGGGTTTGATAAGAGTAGATGCAGATGGGCTGTGCAGAGCTGGGATTGGAGGAGTTTTTTCATCAGCTAAAAGTGATTCTTATTGGTCAGTTAAATGTTTGCAATGTCAACAGAGTGATTCAAAGTCACATGTGATACTTTGGCATGGCAGTACTTTGAGAATGCCTACAATGAGCAAGTGTTTAGCAGCTAATGCTGAATATGTAACAATGGTTTGCCATTTTGGTTTATTGTGTTAGCATGCTAAACGTGGTCAACAGCACTAAACAGTAACACCGATGATACTGAAGGGAATGTCATCAGTTTAAGAGATATTATCTGTAAAATATAACTAAAGTATAAAGATGTACCCTCTAATGGTCCGTGTCTAAAACGTATTAAGGCAAAGGCAGACCAACATTAGCATTCTAAAGGCAATGCAATATTATGAATTTAATACTTTGATTCATTCTTTAAAAAAACACTTCTTTAAACAACGTGATGACCACAACTTTCAAACTTCTCCTTCATTCTTATCATCCCTGACCCTGTTTACTGATTCGTTCTTCTCTCTATCAAAGCAGAAACACAAATGACACGGTCAGAAAGTCAAGAGCCAAAGAAAACCGATGACCGCCGCCGTGTTCGACTCTTCAAATACTTTTCCCTTTGCTGGGTCTGAACCTCCATTACATGTTTGTGCAGAGCCTGACATTTGATAAAGGCTACAGCGGGCAATGAAATATGAAAGACGCAAGAACTAGGGTGCTGACGGCAAAAGCTTTTTAAGAAGAACAGAAAGCAGCCGCAGCAGCAAGGTCCCCTTGAGCGTTCACATAAAATATCACAAATTCATACCTGCATCTAACCTTTCCTGGGTGTTAGCAGGTTAGCAGCCTCAAAGTCAAATATAGCGATGGCTTTGGTCACAATCGGGCCTTTTCTTTTGTTTTAAGATTTATTTTTGGGCTTTTGGGGCCTTTTATTGGAGAGACAGCACAGTGGATAGATTCTGAAATTAGGGACAGAGAGAGTGGGGAATGACGTGCAAGAAAGGAGCCACAGGTCGGATTTGAACCTGGGCCGCTTCGAGGACGACTTCAGCCTCTGTGCATGGGGCGCAAGCTCTAACCACTCAGCAAACAGAACCTCAGATTCAGGCCTTTTTCAGAATATGGCACCTGCAAAAATAAAGTGCACCTGCAGGCTGAGAAGGCCTTCACAATATGAGATAAATATGGGAGGCCATTGTTAAATAATGCAATAACTATCTCAACTGAAATAAGTAAACAATTTCAGAGTGCATATCAGCTAACTCACAGTTTTATGTCTATATGTAGTTCTGCATGCTTTACACAATAAAGGTAACATTTAATTTGAGGTTAGCTGATACCTTTAGCTTCATATGTCTGCATCTAAGATGTGGTAAAACATTGCAATTATACCCAGGCCTTCATCCAAACATCACTGAGAGAGCATTGTTGGTTTACCTTTTTGATTCATTGCGATGAATTCAGACATGAGCATGAGCATAACATTGTGATTTATTTTGCAGCCCTAAACCTTTACAGCGTCAGAATGTTCTACCTAAAACTCAAACAACAGAAATCAGCTTCTAGATGAATTTGGCCTGTGCTCCATGTGTATCACTGATGCACTGAGACAGCCCCTGTAAACAGAAATCCCTGCTCTCATGCACTCAGCAGGGAACCTGTGACATGCAAGCTAACAGCAACCCCCAACACATCCATGTCGACCTAAACCACATCTCCCAGGTGGCCCTTAAGTTAACTCCATGACTGCCTGTGCTGACTTAAACCACTACATAATCCCATTGCCGGATTTGCTCAACGCTTCGTATACCTGGCGAGACATGCTGTGTGAAGTATATTCTGACCTGTAATCTGCATTAACACTCTCTGTCTGCATGCAGTAGATACAAAAAAAAAACTCTGAAGGCCTTAGTCAAATGAATGGGTTTGTATACACATGGTCGTTTCTCTATTTGCATATAATGAAAATGATGATCCTACCTCCAAGACAAGCCACAGCTGATCTCCACATTTTATATCCTTCTTGTAATACATCCCGTAGAACTTGACAACGTTGGCGTGGTCAGAGAGCGCTTTGAGGATGTTGTACTCCGCTTCGATCTCCTCGTCGATATCCTGAAAAGTTAAGGACAAAGATCAGTTAGTCACAGCCACAAACATGTTCACTCATTTCAATTTGTCCCATCGTTTAAGACAAAAGATTTCAAAGGAATTAGTTAGGCGAGAAGATTGAGAAGATATGCTAACCTAACCATCTCCTTTCATCCAGCTTTGTATTAAAGGGTTAGGGTTATAATGTGTATAACATAAGGCTGTCAACATTAACTAGTTAATCGCAACTAATTAAGTTCTGAAATGAATGCATTATATTTTTCAAATGGTGATTAATCGCATGCTATTTTGACCTTTAAGACGAACCGTGGATAAGCCCCCTCGGCGTCTCCCTGTAGTCACAGTGATGGAAAAGAAACGACACTGCTGCATCTTAATGTCTCATTTCAGTTTAAGAAACTCCCAGAGAGCTCAGCTGACGAGTCAAAAAGTAATATCCACCTCATGACATCAAACGTTCCACTTCTTTACTGTTCCTTTTAGCTGTTTTCATTTAATTTTGATGTGTAATGAGTTCCTTTTTCCATGGTTAAGTTAATGCCGTAACATTTAATCTACCAGAAGGTCCTTACTTTTGTTCAAAATAAAAGCAGGGTTGAATTCAAACAGCAAGTAAAGAACTCTCAACTCAAAGCAGTATAACAATTCTAAATAAAAGCCTTACAATTTTCATTTTTAATTGCGAAATAATGGAATTTCAAGCATTAAATATGTTATTAATCGCGATGAACTATTAGAATTTAAGGATTAATCACAATAAAAAATGTGATTGTTTGCCCGCCTCAGTATAAAATGAAGTTTCTGTTTCTGCTCTTCAGAAATGATTCTGAAAATGTCAACACTGTGTTTGGGATCCACTGTGGAGGAAAAATAATTAGAGTATGTTTTTGAATACTCTCTACTACCTGTTGGAGCCCTGCTGTGTGATCAGGCGACAAAGACATGGGTATTTAACATAACATAGAAATCTGGTTGGCAAACACACACACAGAAATCTTGCCAATATGCATATTTAATGTAAAGGACACACAAACCTATGTTCACCACCTCCACCATTGTCCTGTCAGTCAGCTACCTCTTTGCATGGCTCTGGGTCAACTCTCCTTACTCTCTGTCACGTAATAAGTGAAATCTGATCCCTGCTAATCTCGTCTGCGGCTGCAATGAGCAGACACTTCCAGTTTGTGTCTTTTGTTCGACAAAGTATTGATAACAATGCATTTAGGGAAAAGCAAAACAACTGTGGATGTGGTGGGTAAAGTTATGTAACCCCTGTGAAAACAGTGTATGCCAACACACTGTGTAGTCGGCTGACACTCTACTACCACAGCAAGACTTAAATACTGTAATGATGCTAATTCTTTACACTCTGGAAACGTCTCTTATTCATAAAGATTAGATGTATTATGATAAAACATAAACCTCCAGAAGTTGTTGTAGTCTTGTTTTTTGTTGAGCTTATCTTAATTGAAATAGAATTAAAGTACAGTGTGGCATTATGTATGTGTGCTACTGCAGGGACTACTTATTTTTTCTGCCTTGTGTCCCCTTCATGTGACATTTATATGTCTACCGCAGCTCAAACAATGTTATTCTGTCCTCATATATCAGACACAATAAAGGTTTAAACTATGTAGACGTTGGCAAGAAAGAAATTCATTATGAGACAAATTGTGTACTCTCTCCGTCATGACCATGAAAGAGATCTTTCTTTGTCTTTATCAGGGTTCAGAACCATCGCTCTGATGTGTGTCTGATGAGAGAAAACTTTACAGTCGATATGCAACTCTGTGCTTTACATATAAAAGTATTGTCTTGTGTAGCTTAATAGTAGACTTTTCAAAACTGCAGCTCTGTCTATAATGTTAAAGGTCTATACATGAGATAATAAACGCTGTGATTAAACTGATGGTCGTGACGCTGCTCTCAGACTAGTGGGCTGTAGATTATCATTTCTTAATAATGAGACAGTTATAAGTTCACTAAAGCTTAATGACTTTTTCTAGCATGGTTTGTTTTAATAGATCAAATGACTCATCTTTAGAGCTGCTAAATAAGCCGTTCAGTTTACCTTCAAAATAAACTAAATAAATGGTATTATCGGTCCCAAAGGAAACCCTGACAGCTAACGAGACTTCAATGATGACTATAGTTCTATGACAGTCTTCACTGTTCTTCTTTAATCTGGAAATAGGGATATTTGTTTTTCATGTACAATTACGTCAAGCTTAAGACGGCACAATAATTCTAGCTGCTCATAAATGTGGTGCCATTTCATCCAGCAATGTTCTGTAATTGGTAAATCATGTCAGTGTAGAAACTGTCTGCTTTATCGGATGGATCATCCCCCTCGCTGCCAGGATCGTGTTTCTCTGCTCTGTGTCAAAATTTGCATCGCACATTTCTGCATGGGTGCCAAAAGTGTTTTGGCTGAATTCTGAACGTCCGCACAAGCTGGAGCCCAACATTATCAGAATACTGCCGTGATATTTCCCAATCATGAGACATTAGTAGCAAGTTGTTGAGATTATTTGCAGAAGGAAGAAAATTCCTTTTCCAAATCACTCTGTGCTGATTAAAAAGCTGAGTACTGCAAAACTCTACCAAAGATCTGTAATCATACTTCACTGAACTTTTTTTTAAAACTTTTTCTACCCATTACATTTCTCAGTGTAAAAAGGCTGTGCCTTTAAAGGGAGGTCTTAATCATATTAGGTGCCAGTAGCGTTACATTTAAGTGTTTTCAGAAGGTCTACAAACTCCATCTGCATTAAAAATGTTGTATACTTGTAAACCTCACAATTTAGAAAAGTATAAAAGCTTTCATTATTACAAAAATCAATTCCCCAGGGACGCTGGTGGCACAGTGGTTCGAATCCGATGCATGGCTCCTTTCCCGCACGTCAATCTCCACTCTCTTTCCCAGATTTCCGGCTCTATCTGTCCTATCTCTACAATGAGGCACGAAAAAGCCGCCGCCAAAAAAAATCCCCTACCTAAGTTATTAGTAAAAATTTCCTGGATGCCAGAATACCAGAAATGAAATGTTCCAGATAAGAAAGTCAGCTTACATGAATTGGATCCAGTATCTTTACAGCCGCTTTGCTTCCATCAATTTTGTTGAGCACCTTGTAGACTTTTCCGTAGGTCCCTTTTCCAATTGTCTCGATAATTTCCCAAGTGTCTGTTGGATCTGGAAAGTTGTCAAAGACAATCGATTTCCCTGATTGTGGAAACATGTTGAGGAGAGATCTCCTGGGAAAGACAAAAAACATGGGTCACAGTTTAGACACAGAGAGGGAAGCAGCAACAGCCCAATACCATATACAAATATTATCCATGTGAGATCTTAGTAAACATATAAGAAGAGCTCAACTCAAGAACACTTAAAGCCTCAGACGACACAGAAAACACATTAAACATTTTACCTTTCTTTGGTTTGGAGCTGAAATAATGAATGCATTTCTTGTGTCTTCGACTACGCTACTGACAGAAGAATAGCCTGATGAGTGGCTTGGGATCAATGTGCTGTCATGGTGATTTGTTTGGGAATTAAACTGGAAGCACATCAAGTGTTTAACTGAAGGATAATCCATTGGACAGTTAGCCAGTTAATTTTGAAGGTTTGGTCTTTTAACACTATAGTAACGCTTTACGATGGAGCTGCAGGGTGTCACAGCGTTCATTGAGGTGTCATTTTTTTGGGGGGCATCAACCTCTAACTCTTACCTCCTTCCAACACATGAGCACTGATTTAGTCAGCCGTCTTAGTTGGATTTCAGTTAGTGGAAACAGACTTTTGAAGATCATTTTTAAAAGGCTGGTTTAAGATGAAAGTACGATAGCTTCTTGACAGAGGGTTGGTTATGTTGCACTGGATGAGTGTTCAACAAAAAGACAACCAACACTCAGCACTGTCTTCATCTGAAGGCACCCAACCCCCTAAAGAAACTGGAAAGCTATTTCTGGACGTTATGTTACTTCCTGTCATATTGTATTTAATACACTGGAGCCTGATGCAGATGTGTTATTATTCTGCTTACACTGACTTTTAATGGGAGCAGGACAGGTCTGATGCATGAGTTTTCTTATTAGAGGACGTGAAAGGAATGACAACAATGATGCATAGATATAATGATATTAGTAGTTAATTTGACAATTTATATAAATAATCCCACACTCCATGAATCAAACTTTTTTCAAAATCTGCAAATTGTCAGTAAAACCATTAGAGTTGTTCATTTTTTTGGCCAACTTTTAAACCTGTGTTGTCAATGCTTCCCCATGCACCTTGTTGTGCGTTTCTACACTTGTTACATCAACAGTATAAACCCACTAGTCACAAAATAAACCAAAGGGTATAGAATGCAATGACGAACCCAGAACAAACACAGGATCCCATCTTTGCATGGAAACATGCAAAGCTATATTAACCGCAGCCAATCAAAGAGTGACAAACAAATCCTCCACAAACAACCTCACATACACCCGGCACAGACCATTCTTATGACCTCACAGAATTCAGCAGTCAAAAGACAGTTCACACACAACTAAAAAAGCACAATAGGAGCAGAATAGATTGCATCAAACTTACATTTTTCTCTTTATAAAACTTGGAACATCTTTGAAAAACAAATTAATCCATTTATGTGCAAAAGGTAAGCTTGATCGTGGTGGCAGGCCAGTCTGGCCTGGCTGTAAACCACAGAGGAGGAGCCAATGCTAGCTAATCTCACCAGCAATTCCTCTGCGCTGGGGCTGCCATTGGAAACCATCGCTAAGTGGTAGGCAGAACGATGGGATTAGCAGGAATTAGCCACTGCTGCAGCATGAGCCTTTCCCCATATAGACGCCCATTCATACACAAAGGAAAGCTGGTTAGCTGCCCTAAGTGCACAGTGCTGCAGAGGGCAGCTCCTCTCTTTATTTCTGCTGGTCAGATTTTATTAATGTTATTTATTTATATTCATTCATTCTATTTTTTAGTTTGATATGAGGATCACCAGTGGTCACTTAGAGGAGGATGTGCTTAAAAATGCCATCTACATTCCCCTCCCCAGATGTTTTTATCTTAATCATCTCAATCTAATTATGATCATTGTGATTATACAAATCAGTTTGATTCAGTAACTGTGTATAAACCACTCCAGAGCAAGATAAAACTGGCACGCATGCAATGTTTTGCAGTGATGTTATCAGTCATTGCTTATGCAGAGCAATTAGACTCCCATACATACATCCTGACGAAGGTAATTGCACTCATGTTAGCCTAATGTACAGTGCCTGAGTAACCGACTGGCATCTTCAATAATACATCAGGGCTTCTATAAGTGACAACATGCTGTGACACATGAGACAGGAGAGCGAAACCAAAGGACTCACACTGGACACCTCCAACATGAGCACAGGTTGCAGGGAAAACAACCCCTCAGAGGAGACAGTGTTTGTGTGTGTGTGTTGTGTATGTGTCTGCTCTCATGGTGTAATCCAACCTTGTCCACCCTGAAGCACTGGCTAGCTGTCACCATTAGTTAGTTGTTTAGTGTTATAGCATTAACCACTGTGTGTGTGTACAAGTACAAAACGGAATAGAATTGAACGCAAACCTAAGTATATACTCCCTGTGTGATCTGCTATGTTTTTGAATGAATCAACAGTTTTTTAATAAGGTCAACAAATGTCCCATGTAAACAAAGAAGATTTTTTTTTAACATGAGAAGGAAAAAAAGCCCCAGGTAGAAATGTGCTATTTGATGCCTTGAAAAAAAAAAAAGGTTCAACTATTTGAAGAGCTCTGAGAGGAAACACAAGATCCATTTGGTAAAAGAAGACACTGAAATAGACTAATCTGTGACTCTGGTGACTGGGTTAAAGTTGCAGCTTAACCTTGGCGCAAGACGACTGCTGGTCAACAAGCCACAAAAAATCTGCCTACTGAAAACATCGAAGCAGAAACATCAGGTTTTGTTAAAGAATGCTGAGAGGCAAGTTTTTGTTACTGCATGGACAAAGGCAATCCTAATGAAGAACACATCATATTTATGAATTTATTTTTTTCTATTAGTCAACAAACAAATACTAATTCAATTAATTTGTAATTTTGATGATATCACAAGAGAGCTATTTATTCTTTATGCAGGTTTAAAGAAAGTCCTGAAACTCTGACATGACTTTTATTTTCTTGGTAACGAGTCCGTCTACTCAAAAGCGTACAGCAGCCATGCATGCCACTATTTACAGATGTAATTTATGCAAAAAAAAAAAAGTAATTATTTATACGTATTTCATTATGCATATTTTACTGACCTTTGGTGGCTGATGTTGAGAGGAACGAAGTGAACGGAGACACGTGAATGGTAAGCATGGAGCATAGATTTGTGCACATACACACACAAACAGGTAAACACACACAAAGCCCTTGCCTGCTGAGCCACTCCCATAGATTGCAAATAGGAAATCCAAATGAAGCAACCATGCAAACAATCTGTTTGACTGAAAAAGCAAGTGAAGATGCACACACTTTTAGTTTTTAGCATTAGTATTAGCATATATAGTGTCATAAAAAGACAAAGTAATCCATCATACTTACACTCTTTAAGTGATTTTACATGCTTGAGTATGCAGTTGTGTAGGATAGCATTAGCAAGCAAGAGTAGGGTAAAGTTCCTGAGTGCCCCAGCCTCCTCTGATGTGTATTATACATCAAGAATAAGGAACACAAAGTTATTAAGCTATGTAATGAGTTTAAGTAATTAATTTTAGCATGAGGACCTCCAGTAGCCAGCAGCCGATGAGTCTGATAGTGTCATAAATTAGCCTGGAGAGGACAAGCTAACAACAGGCGAGTGCATGGACGGCAGAGAGGATGGAGTCAGGTGTAACAGGCCGTGACAGCACTGAAGCGCTCTCAGCATCGTTTAGCAGTGTCCCATTACACACACAGGCACTGCTGGGGAAAAGAGATGCTGTGGGTTCAAGAAAGAGCTGGACTGAGAGTTCAGTTCAGAGACTTCTCAGGTGTAATGCTTGGTTAAGATACATTCAGTTACTTAGATTTCACATTTTCAATACAACAAATCACAACCACTCGGAAGCGAATAGTTTTCCCAGGGAGCGTTTGTTATTTTCTGACGCTGCTGCAAAGGAAATTTCTTACACAAATATGACAACGACCAACAAATTGTCGCTATCAATGATTTTGTCCTGAAATTATAAAAACCTACGCGGCTCTCCAATGCACGTTTAGCCTGCAGAGGGATCGTTCATGTGAGACAGACAGCAGCAGATTTCATAAACGTCACTGATAGAACAGGAGAGTCAAACAGAGTGACACGAGCCTTCATGCAATGTAACGTGTTTTATTTTTGTTTGATGCTCTCCAGCTCTCTTCCTCTTCTCTCCCTCTATCACACTTTCCAAGCAGAACACAGTCGGGACAGATGTCTGTTCAACATGAGTCTGGTTCTACTACAGGTTTCTTGCATGTTACAACACAAAGACAGTCTTGTTGTAACTTTTTGTTGCTTATTTGGAACCATTGGGGTGTTGTGGTAGCAAATGTATTTTTACTGAATGGACGTCAATAAAAATGTGAATTGCAAGCGTGAATGAAACACATGACTGAAGCTACATTAACTGTTCAAAAGTAAGCTCTATTATCCTTAGCTTAGCTGCTAACATGTACAAAGCAGACTTGATGGCTTTTTAAATGAAACCTGCAGCCAGTGAAACAAAAAAGGGAAAAAGGAGTCCTCTTAATTATGGAGTTAAGGGAGTAAATGCTTGTTTTGCAACTGTGTCCTTTGTTTACATTAATAATATCTTGAATTTGACACAAAAAACTTTCCCCAATTCCATCCTTTTTAAGTCAGTTCATGTAGTGGAAAAGTGAAATTTCATGCAGCCATAATTCGGGCCTAGTGTCTGCAAATTATTGATTCTGCTCAAACTGTCAGAAACTAATTGCTCACGCAGTGAAGCTGTTAATTTATCATACAGACTAACAGATGGCACAGTGATTGTTTTCTCCAAAACAGTAAGAGGTGTGTATCCGTCAGTGAGAGAAAAACTCACTCCGAGCAGTTTGTTATTGAACAAAGCAGTAAAGCTCATTTGAGTTGGGTAATTGTTGTTGCACCAACTCAATGAACATTTTGCTAAATCTTTATAATAACAACAAAGCGTAAGGTACTGACTGGACTGGTATCCATTTAGCAAAGTTAATAAAAAGCGCATATTTACTTTCTGAATCTACATTAAAGGTCCAGACTGTCTTCTGTTTAACATCACAAATATTCAGTAGTTAATGTCAGCAGTGTTTCCCGCAGCGCTTTATAGATTGGGTGGCCGACCGAGTGACACGCGCCGACGATTTAACAACCGTTGTCGAAAAAACAAAATGATTAAAATCCTCCTATGTCTCTGTTGAATGCCCCATTCAGACGGATATTGAGCGGAAGAAGATCCTACAGAGAATATCTATAAAAATGGGCTGAGGAAAAAGATGTCATATTTCATTTTTCAAAGAGACACTACAAAAGGTCCCGTGCTTTGACCATGCAATAAAACACCATCAATCAGTCGACTTTGGGGGCTCCTGGATTTTGGCAACAATAAATCTGTGGGCCAGTGATGTCTTTGTCCATTACAAACGCACTGTACACCCTAACTCTGTCTCCACCTCCAACTGATGACCCAGCCCCCACAACCCCCCCCCTTGCTCTCCATCTGGGAGGGACCCTGCGTGATCAATGTGCCGACTTAAGCGTACCTCCCCCAAGCACATCCTCCAGGTGGGGGCAAACCAACCTCATTTCCTGCTCCACTGCTTTACAAATGGCTCCTGGAAGCTGAACCAAGACTAAGGATGGAGATGCACTGATGGCCGTAATAGCCATATGATTAGGGTGGGCAAAGGTCCAGCTCTGTGTGCAGACTAGACACACTCTCCCTCCCCCCTGGTGAGACTACTAGACTACTCTGAGAACAGGAAGTCCTTTTTTTAGTAATGTTGAAGTGTTCAAATCAAAGCTCAAATATTATTCCCATTATGCGTCTTTAATTAGGATTAAACCATTGTTCCTTACATCATACATATAATCTCCAATGCTGTTGTAATGTTAGCTTGCTGTGTTGAAGGTTTGCCTATCATCATAATCATTATCAAATGTAGGTGTCTGACTAATTACCTAATCCTAATTGGTCAGCAATTTAAAAGACAGTAGATATTAAAGACTTGAGGGATATCTGATAAGCAGTTTTGACTGAATGGTTTTTACCTAAAAGTTCATCAAATATGTTGTTTTACTTGACCTATGGAACAATGTCCCTCTAGAGCTTCACTTCACATTTTTCTGAAAGGTTGTTGATCAGTCCAGAGTTGGTGACATTTAATGATTATTCAGATCTCCAAGGTTTTCATCCTTTGCCAGTCTGGAACAGAGCAGAAAGACAGTAAAGCAACGTATGGCCTTCACCTAAATAACTGTCGTTCATGGTAAATGTCCGTCTCTGAGCTTCTTGGTTGAACAACAGGTTTAATGTCAACATTGTTTTTTAAGGGTTTCCTTGAAATTTTCTGCAGATATTCTTGGTTGACAGAAAATGTATTTGCAAGACTTTGGTGAACATGAGTTGTTGAAGTGAATAATATTACAACATTGGGTGGATCTTTCTTAAAGTTTAGGACATATATTCCTAAACCCAGGATGGACTCTACTGACTGACTTCCAGAGTTTCAAGACAAGCAAGTACACATTTTACATTATCCACTTGATTCATAGTCCCTGGAAGATGACCAGGACTTTGAAATCTCCTGACTCATCCCTCTAGGGTAACAAGGAAGTTGACACTTCATTTTGTGTGATTTCTCTTGACAACACTTTGATGGATTGTCCCGAAATCTGGTGTCAACATTTGGATTAATTATTTTCACTGACGCTGATGTGTTTAGTTTTCAAGCACAAATATTAACTCAAATGAATTTCTAAACCCCTGTAGAGTATATTGTGAGTGTGGCAGCATAAGCAATAGCTTTCGCCTAATCTCTTTTTTCTAGCACACCCTAAAACTTCAAATAAAAGTCCAACCCAATTGAAGGCCCGGTCTCTTTTACTAAAATATTAATTGAAGTTTTACAGTAGTAATTGACTCATGCTCTTGTGTAGAAGCTACAAAGGCTAAATGCTCTCTAAAAGTACTTTGACAGCGTTGTTTTAATGTTTAAATCTAATGCATCATTTTATAATAAAAACAAATCTTACCAGCATACAGTAGAAACATTCGGTTTGGCTAGTACAGGTTTATAACCAGACTTTGTGAACATTGTAATGAGTACAGCATCTTTATAAAAGTCTTCTTCCTTTTGCCTAATGCCACACACTGGATGAAATACTGGATGAGAAGGAAAGTGTGACATACAGTCAAACGTGTGACGCATTACATAAGCACTTAATAAGCTTAATATTTCTGACAGGTAACCTACATACTGCTCTGCTGCACTCCCAACTCTTCACCCACTGATCAGCCCCGCGTCTCATCACCGTGAAGAATCATCCTCTCTGACTGATGTTGTTCCCCTGAGATAGCTCATCTTATTAAAAAAAAAACACACACACAGCTGCATAATCAAATAAACCTTCTAACATACTGTACAGACTTCTATGTGTCGTTTTTACTTATGTGCCATTTCAGTGGCAGAAAAAAACATTCAAATAATTAAACTTAAAATGCTTAACTAAAACAAAATCAAACACTAGAGCTGCACAAAAGCTGACTTTAATTGCTTTTTACAAGTGTTGTTTTTCGGCGCTGAATACCTTTTGTATTCCTTTATGCATTAGCGAACAATAGAAAGCCCAATCCATAATTGCTCAGATGCACATACAAAGCTACATGAAGCCATTAAACACACCACTATGCCATGTACTTAAACGGAAATAAGAACGAAAAAGGCTTGTTGAAAAAAAGCGTCTTACCTGAAATTAAAGAAGATGTTTTCAGACATGTTTTCAGACCTACTCTGACGATGGATAAATTGTGAAATGTGTTCCGATTCAGAACAGTGTTAGGGGTTGAGAACAATTATGTTGTTGAAAACTAAGTGGCACTGGAACGACGGGCAAGTCCCTCGGCTTCGTCTCTTCCAGCCCACTCGTTGAACTATGACTGTACTGTCATTATGAATGTCTCTGCATTGTGTCACAAACTAAGTGCATTTTCTTGGCTTCAGACAGAAATTACCTACACTTTATTTGAAAGTCTAGCCGCGTCCTGTTGTTGCTTATTATAAAGAGGAGAAAGTACATTTGAAAAAAAGTTTTAAGTGACTCAAGCATTGATTTTATATGGGAAAATGAGGGTTAGCTTTTCCATTAGACTGTCTTCTTTTCTTCTTTGAACAGGTTGACTTTTTATTTTATTTTTTTATGAAATGCTGTAAATAAATATGTTTAAAATTTAGATTACACACTTTGCTTTAAAGGATATGGTGGGGGTCACTACATTACATGATGGCAAGATTGTATTGTAAGAAGTCCAATTGCTGCACTTCTGTTAGCTTAACATCCTCTTTGTCTCGTCTCTTTTTTTTTCTGACAAGTGGCTGAAACATCATCTGGAGAAGTGTGTCAGCACAATGCAGAGTATACTACAGAAGCATAGCTGAGCTTGGTGTTATTATTGTAGAAATTCCTCAAATAAGATGGGACTTCTAGTACAATTCTACAATTCACTTAGCAGACGATTTTATCCAAAGCGACGTACATCAGAGAGTAAGAACAACACAAGCAAGGATCTAGAAAAAAGGGAACAATGTCAGTAAGAGCAAACGATCAGCTTTGAGTCTGATTGGACACACAGGTGCTGACAGGATGTGACCAGAGGCAAAGCACAACATTGAGGGCAGTTCTTGAGAGCTCTAATCAGTATAGAAACCATCTTATAAGTCGTCGTTATCAAACAAAAACCATCGTCATTAACATCATCATCATCATCAATAATATCGAGATATTATATAATATTATAGTAATGGAGGCGAGCTAAGCGGACCTGATTACTCCTGCTTCTGCTTTTGGCTTTAATCCTGAAATGACACCTCAAAGAAAAAGTGTACTTCATGTGAATATGCCGAGAAAAAGAGTCAAAGACAAACATTAAACAACTGAATTTTATGAATTTTGAATTTGAATTTTGAAACTGAGGAGCTCTTTAACAAAGAAGACATGTCAGGATCTGACCACAAAGATGGAGGTGTGACAGGCCAAGCAGGAACAGGAAGCACTGCACTAAAAAAAACTGAAAACCAATCCAATATAGGCATATTAAAGGCTTAACAAACATTTAAGCACGATGTCCAATTCTTCAAGTACCGGTAAGTTTGTCCTGATTGCAGTAACAGGGCAGCAGCCTAAATCAAACAAAGGGTCAAACAGCAGTTTGGTTACAGTGGGGACATGGTGGTTTGAAGGACAGGCAGCAGTTCATGAAGGTTGATTGATTAACACAGTCTCTCCCTCTTTGTGTGTTTGCACATGCGGTAATCAATATCAGCCTCATATCGCTTCCTACATCATCAATACCCCACAGACGCTATATGCTCTGCCCTGCACCACCATTATAAGGTTAAGTTTAGTTTTAAAAGACTTCACTGCAGATACACCTGTGCTTTATTTTCCTATCACATGCTAACATTTTGAAATTGTAGGTCACAGAGGGACAAACAACATGTACATAGATTGTATTTCTAATGTATTAAGACTAATCTACATGGGTTAAATGTTGAATAAAACACCATATAATGTATGCCTATGTTGGTACACTGCTGCTAAGACAAGCTATCCAAACAGTTAAACAGTGTATCATTGTCCCTTCCTCCCCTAAACTAATCACACTGTGAGTGGAATAATGGCACAGTGTCGGACACAATCAGGAAAAATCAGAGATCACTTCAAGGAGATTTAAGGAGGGACGCTCTGATTGTTGATTCCTCTGTGATGCAGATCAGCGGACGGCCGACTGGGTCTGCAGCACCCAAGTCAGCTCTGTCAGTGAGGGCTGATTGAATAAGGCTACTGATGAGGCTATTGTGGCTGTAGGTACGTGGTGTGAATGCCTGACAGGCCCGTGGCCGCTGTCAATGACTGGCTGCCATTGTGGCAAACCAGTGGGCCGTGACTTCCCCAGCTGTGGAATATAGCATTTCATGAGCCACCTAAATGGGTATAGGGATTGGGCAGTTGATAGAAAGATCATTAGGATATCATTGGAGTAACCATGTAGGCTACACACATGAAGCTACATTTTTAATTTTGCAAGCCTTTCCTTTTCAGTCGACCTGAATCCAATTCAAATGTTTTGCAAACATGTTAAGATGGTTTACATTTGAGACTCTTTGCTGCAGCTTTGGTGACTAAGTGAAATGAAGGCACATCATTTGTATTCTCATCATTTTTCCTTCCTCTCTAATTTGTACAGAGGACAATGCAGTCTAAAGCATTCCACCTTGTTTACAGATTGTTTAAGCTGTGAGAACACTTTTAGCCTTGAGGTGAAATGAGGAAAAAAAAAAAAAGTTTGCATTACCTCAACACGCAGGCTTGAAACTGAACTAATCTAACTGTGGAGACACAGGGTTGCATGTGCTGTTAATGGATTTGTTGCAGGTTGTGAGTTGCTACTTGGTTGAATGACAGTGTATTTTTAGCAGCCTTTGATGTACGAAATATTGAATTTTAATAGAGATTTCCATAATCGTAGTTCTTAACGCAGAGCTGTTCTGAGACATTTGTTCATAGCACCCTCTGCATTGCAGCACATTACAGTCTGACTCGTTCAAGCGAAGTGACATTCACTCAGTGGTGAGCTATTAGTACTCTTATTGATTTTAGATTTAAATGAAGGTATAAACCAACTAGATATTGTTTTCCAATAAAATGCTGACAAGACAATGCATGGGCCTTTCATATACAACGTAAAGCAAATCAGTAGAAGCCACAGCAACTATTGTTACCCCCCCTGCTATTTACAGTTCAGTAAAATCATATCCCCTAACAGTGAGGTTCTAGCTGCTACCCTCAGATTCATTGGTGTCTGTTTAGCGGTGAATGAAAACTTATTTTGGATTCAGGAAAGACATGTTGAAAACAGGTATTTTGTTTACATGAATCTGGGCACATAAACCCTAACATAAATATTGTTAAAGCAAAATTCCTGCACCTCCCTTTATCCCGTTTTTCAAGCCCAGTACAGTTCAACATGGGTCTGGTTTTGCTCAAGGTTACTGCGTTTTGAAGGAGGTATATTATTATTCAGTCATAAAAACAAATTCAGAACTTTTCACTCTGTCGGGCTCATTACTATTTCCATTCAACTGCATCTAAAGTTCTCATGACGTTTCATTCAAAGTTACCATCCATCCAATGCTTTTTATATTTGAGATACTTGAGCTATGTTTCAAATTAGACTAAGTGGACCCAGATGCAGATATAGTAACACTCCCATCCAAAGAGCCATGTCGCAATGAGAAAGTGCATCAAATACATCAGACAAAACATGAACAACAAACTGCTTTCGCCCACTACATTGCCATCCCACATAGGTACAGTCAGCAGGGTTCCTGACCTGAGGCTGAGTAGTCCCAACAGTGACTCATCATCAAAACACAGTTTGTCCTCTTCCCCAGTGGAGAAGAGTTGTATAACTGATGCACTCTGTTGCTCATCAGTAATCATGTCTCTCTCCAGATTTACAGAAAGAACATATGTCTGTGTCTTTTCATCTTTTTAGCCCTAGAAGTCTCGGTAAAACTTTACTTGACTGACTAAGGGTGACAGAATACAAACAAAAAACAGAGTTTGATGTTTTTCTTTTTTTTTTAAACGGGTGGGTTTGCACAGCACGATCGCGTGCAGCTGGATTGACAACAATGCTTTGTTGTACAATGGTTCTATACATGACAAATTTGAACTGCATTTATTCAAATTAAATACAGATTCATCGGTATGGGTCGAATCAAAGATAAAGCTTAACTTCAACTTGAACAATGTGTGAGGGTTAAGTATTGAATGGAAGTGTACAATTAAAATACTCACGCATTCCCAAGGAGAACTGCACCTCCATCATCTGACGAGTAGGTAGAGTCGTTGATGGAGCATTCTACTCAAGGCTGCAGGTTTTACAGGACTGCATATCGGCATAGAGGTGACTGGAGGCGCAGGTAGAGAGTCTTTCTCAAAATACAGTCTTCCTACCTGAAGGGTAAGTGAAATAAAATGAATATATCATCAATGGTTGTTCAATGTCTGACCTATTGTGTTGAAGTATAGGGAAGTGTTTGTAAAATATATACTCATTCAATTTTCATTTTACAAGAAAAAGCCAAAAGAGTCATCAGTAGAAGTAAATATAAAGATCCATCAAACATTGTATTCGTTCAGTTGTTAAAATCAAGAATTAGTAGGTTACAGTATTCTGCAAATGATGTATAAAGCTCATAAGAAAACTTTGATTTGAAAAGAGAGAAAGCCTTTATAAATTAAAAGGAACAGAAATCTTTTAAAATATATATTTTTTAAATCGAGACTCAGGAACTAATTGATGGACCGCAGCTTTTAGGAATCAGTTTCAATCCTAACAGAGAACAAAGAATCTAAATCTTATTTTCTTTTTTTTTTATTAAAGCCAGCATGTTGGGGAAATACGATGAAATTTGATAATTAAGTTTTTGTTCTGTTTTGTGTTGTTGTGACACATAAATCATGTTGTGATCTTCTTTGAATGGTATAAAACGTAATTAATTTTAAACAATTCAGAATTGTATTTAGGAAGAAATAGCTGGATGT
This sequence comes from Labrus bergylta, assembly GCF_963930695.1. Taxonomy (NCBI): domain Eukaryota; kingdom Metazoa; phylum Chordata; class Actinopteri; order Labriformes; family Labridae; genus Labrus; species Labrus bergylta. Next base: position 5,399,793 of record NC_089214.1, on the reverse strand, counting down.
GAGAGACTGTGTTGGCCTGCAGCTATTAATTTAATTGTATTGAATTATGTGTCTTTTAATGAATGCCTTGTGAAAGAGGAAGATTATTCTCCTTTCTGCTCCTTGTATTCAAGATTACAGATATGATGTTTAATAAAATAATCATAATGTACTACTAGTTCATTACTCAATGTTTCTCCTGTTGGTTTAATCCAGGTTGTCATGGGTTACAGGTGGGTCTGCTTAGCCTTAAATTAGACTGGCTGGTGTTAAAACAGTGAGCATCTCTGCTAACTTTGGATCTTAAATGTCATAATGTTAGATGAATTTAGCCTCACTGGGCAAAGCAGGGTTTTAATAACAGTAGGAGAAACACCCATGAAAATGTATCTTGTTATCTGTCAGCTGCTCATTTTAGCTAGCGAATCAGTCAGCCGGGGATGACGTCAGCAGAGTTTACTACTGTTTTTTTAATGAATAGCTTGGAAAAATAAGATTTTGTAGAACCTTATATGCTTTGACAAATGATTGAAATTGTGCATTTAAACATCCTGTAATATAGTGGAAACCAAGAGTGAAAAAAAAAAAAAAAAGCGAATGAGTTACGAAGACTGCAGTTCCTCAAATGGCCACTTGAGGCTGATATGTTTATCTGCTTATGCGGTTTATGCAGATTAGCTTCTGAATGGCAAGAAGCTATTCTTCCTAGGGTCTGCAGTCTACAATAGGACACTTTGTAATAAAAATTAGTTTTCACAATCAAGGCCAAATAGAGAAGACAGAAAAAACCAGCTTTCCTTATATGTCATAATCCCTCCTTCCTGAAACTGAAACAAAAAAAGAGAAAATACAACCAGACAAGACTTGGGCTATCAGACATTTTTGCAGAGACATTGTGTGACACAAAGTCACCATAATATTCAAAAGCATATCTTTTTCTCAGAGCTCTGACTTCCACGGGCAGCCGAGACTATCATCAAGGCAGACAGTCAAAGCATTTCCCTGACGGCCAAATCTCCCATCTGTCTGTGTTAGCAGATAATATGACAGCTCCTATCGGCTGTTAATGGTCAATGACTTTTTAGTAATTTCATTCCTCCAATTTATCTTTTTTTTTCCCCTTACTTTCAGATTTTCCTGCCATTAACCCTGCAAGAAATACCCAAAGACCTATGACTGAATCTTAGAAATAAAAGAGCCTTCTCATGTTGAGATTCATCAGGAAACAGACACGACCACTGTGTTAATGCCTACTCATGAGTACTTTGGTCCACTCTGGAACATGACAGGTCATCCCTGGTTATCTGCAAATGTTCAGGAACACATCGGAAAAGAAAACCTTCAAATCAAGAGTTGTGAGTCTGCCGGAATCCAGCCAACCCTTTTTGTGTGCCATCAATGTCTGTCTCGTCCTGCGTCACTGAACGGATAACCAACAGGATTTGAAGGTGGGGTTGGGGTTCCTTCACGCTGTCATCTTGCGTATTCATCTACGTCACATCTCCTCTGTGTCCAAATGATGCATTCATGGACGTAGCTGTCACATGAGTCTCCAGTTTGCTGGTTTCAGGGGAGGAGAGAAAAAGAAAAGCATTATTCACGGGTAGATGCCTTTGCTGTTTGATTTTGTAAGCGTGTGTTACGGCAGCTTTTTCAACTATTAAATGCGTAAATTGACCATACCACGACAGAAGATACACAATGGACAGTTAGTCAGACATTTTAAATCAACCTTTTTGAGCCTGTAGCACACAACCATTTATCATTTTTCCGCTCTCCCATCTCCCACGAGGCACTCCTGTCAGTCTGGGGACACCTGGGGGGTTTCAACCAAAAGGAAAAAAAGAGTCAGTGTCTTTGACCCTGAAAATAGGGGCCATTCAAGCTTTACATTTTGAGTGCAAAGACAGGTGCAGGTGCAGTGCAGAGAAACAGATTTACTTTAGTGCAGAAGCATGAATGGGTGATTTTTTTGTACTTTACATGTGCAAGCTCTAGGGTGCCTCATATGTTTGTGCAGCCATCTTGTCTCTCCAGGAATGAAATCACGCTGGAGGCAATCATGACTGTAGCAGCATGATGTCCACACCCACCTTCCTACCCCACTTTGACATCCAAGGGGCTGTCTTTTGCCAAAATCTGCTCAGAGGGGGGAGATGATGATTTGGTTTATGGAGTCCTGTTGGCTAGATTCCCATAGAATAAATTATGTCCCCCCTCCCTCCCTCCCTCCTCCGACTGCTCTCCTGCTTTTAAGCTTGCAAGACTATTATCCAGCAACCCCCAGTAAGTTCTTATCTGCGGCAGCCAGATGGAGAACACACCAGCAATACCTCAAGACTTGTTGATCGAGCAGCGCTGACAGAAAAGCTGTCATTGTAGAGAGCTTCTGGTTCCAGATTAGCATCTTTGCTCTTTTTTTTTTCTCTATTTTAAAATTGCCAAGAGAAGTCTCATTAATGTCTATTATATCATTGGCTGGATTTATTTGTCAGTTTGGGCAGCTTGAAAGGTTTAGAAAGACAGAAGGGAAGAAAAACCTACATGAAAAACACAGATTTACTCTTGAATGGATTTGTTTAAGTGGGAGTCTTTTTTTCCATCCGTTCACACAATAATCAAATGACATCATGGCAGCAGCCCAAATGCTGCATCAACACTGTTTCTGGTCATAGAAATTGCTAGTTCAAATCTGGACAGATATCAAGCCATAATTAAAGTTAAACAAAACAACTGATAACCCATTAGTGTTGGACAACATGTAACTTTGGTATGCAACCAATTATCGATACTAAAACTGTTGTTGGTTAGCTTACACTATAATTTAACTCCAGTAGGAATTGGCACAGTTGAAAAGGCGTATCTCTTTCAAACTGTGATGTTAGCTAGGAAGTTTTTGAGCCTAGCCTTAGTCAAGTTCCCAATTGTATCGTTTCAACTCGGCCAGGGACACAGAACATGTAACTGAATATTTTGTTTCAAGTAGCTGATTAATCAAAAAGCAATGAATCGATGAATAATTGCGGTATTCCTTGTGATTGTGTAACAATGTGGACAAGTCATAGACTGTATTAAACAGTGGATGTCGTCTCAGTTTCACTCACTGATTCCTGAAGAGGTGTTGTGAAATCCAAAAATGGCAGTCATTATATTGAAAATATAATTTCATCCCAACTGAATCAATCCAGAAACAGGCAAAGAGGTGGAATTGGGGAGGGCTGAAGCCTCCTGGCAAACAACTTCAATGTGCCCACCTGTCAGTCCACTAACCCACACCCCGAATAGTGCAAATTTATAAAAAACTCTTAGGCTTCATTATTAAAACAGATGAGTTACTGTAACATGTTTATTTCTGCTGTAAAATGGACATCTTAATAAAGGATCTGAGGGGAATTCCTTGGCTTTTGCAGCCAGCCTTAAGTGGACACACCTGCATTGGCTTCAGTTTTTTCTCTGGAGGTCCTAACCTAAACATAAAGTATAACAGCATTTGAGTTTCCACCATGCACTTCCAGGAAAATGGCTGCCATGTAAATATAGTAAATGTTTTTGGATTAATAAAGATATTTAAAAACAGTTATGAGACTCGCCCTTCACTGAGGTGGAGGCTATAGTTAGGTAACGTTTACCCATCAGTCTGAATCTTATCAGCTGCAGTAGAGCACACTGTGCATTCAGGGGTGTCTGCATGTGTCTAACAATAGAATATGACAGGAGTCAACATACAACCATGTCTTCTAGTGCATCTACCTGCTAGCAGCTGGGTGCAGTATTAGAAGTATTAGACAATAGCTTGCAGAACAAAAGCATCTCCCTGTGTGTTTTACTCCCAGTGAAAAAGCTGAAGAATAGATTATGACTGCATGCAAACAGAAACTGTTGTTGACTGCTTCACCAGCCATCTGATGCAATGCAGGAAAAGCACAGGAATAGGCATCCACCAGCATGCGCACATCGGCCCCCACCTCAATTCTACCACAGGGGGAAATACCCATAATGCACTACTTGATGCTTTTGTATTGAATTGGCTTCGCATTGGCGCTCTGACCCACTTTCCTAGCAGCGGGCAGGTTATTTTAAGATTTCATTAGTGAGAAGACCAAGGGCAGAGGAAAGGTGAAGAGGCTCAAACACACTATCAAGCATCCGTTCTGTTCTGGAATTCAAATCCACTTGTTTAAGTGTACGCCTTCAATTGCGGGGCTAAATATGAGTAATCCTGATGATGACTAATGGTATGTTGCAGTCCTCTTATGAAGACCTAATTTGCGCTGAAGTAGAATGTATCATCGAGTTCAAAGGTTGAGACTGCCATCACCACTGCTCAAAAACACCAGACACCCAACAGGCATAAAAAAAATCGCTGAAAAAGTATGAGTCACTTGGATCTCTGTTAAGGTGTTTAAACTTTCAAACCAGACTGTAACCTACTCATTCTACCCTCAAAACATGAAATCATGAAAAATAATTGGGTAGAAATGGAACATTCTTTTCTTTCTATATGGCAGCGGTTGAAAGAAATCCTTCAATTGTTTGTAAAATCTACTTATTCACTTTCTTGATAACAGTTATAGAAGTAGATTGATACCAGTGTCATGCCTGTATAGGATCAAAGTATGACGAGCCATTAGCTTGGCTTAGCACAAAGAGCGGAAACAGCAAATTCCTCATACGACCTTTTAATGATCACATTATCTAAATGTCCTGTTTCAGACATAGAAAACCTGTTTAGTGAAGCAAACAGATTTGGTGACTTTTTGTCAAAGCCAGGCTAGCATTTTCATTTAAATTCATTCTTCATACTAAGCTAGCACTCCTTAGGCTTTAGCATAGCTTGGTACTAAAGTTGAAAACAGGGTGAAACAGCTAAGTGGCGTGCTATCTGTGCGAAAATGTCCATCTACTAGAATACCTTATGCTCACTTTGCCTTGCCAGAAGTGGAACTATTGTTCAAATCAACTGTTTTGGCTGCTACAACAGGCTGCTGCTAGCTTCCTTTGCATTTTACATTCAGCCCATTTCATTTGTTAAGTATTTTAAATAGCGACTTAGGACATGCGTAGCCGTTTTCAGGGAGTCACAAATGTGTGCCTGGAAAAACAATTGTGTCAGAAAGTCTTTGAAGCTCCTTTTAAATATAAGTTTTGTTCCATTTCTTATTTCTGTCGCCTGTTTGTACCATCTGAGGTCCAAACGGCAACATTTTTCATCGGCCTGGTTGAAAAACATCAAACATTTGGGTCATGATTTTTCATGAGGAGTTGGTACTGGGCGCTGAAGCTATACCAGTTGAGAGTCACTGATCTAAATGTTGCCCTTTTATTGTGGAGATAGATAGGAAGTAAATAAATGTGTTTCACTGCTACGCCACTGTTTGTAAGACTAATAAACATGCTGCTGTAGTTGCAAAAAGTACACATCAATTCCTTCTCATTTGTCACTTTGAGTCCAAAGAGAACACAACCAAAAATCTGCTGGATAAACAAAAGTCCATACACCAGTGGTTACTCAATATCTTGTAATAATCTCAGTTTTTCTGAGAGAGTGAGACCATTCACAGGGTTTTTTTAAGCCAAGAACTATTTTCACAAGCAAGTATAAAATCAATTGTTCAAGAGTAAGTTATTTCTGCTTTATTCCAAGCCTTGTAATCCTTTATATAATTTGTCTGGGGTCCTCGTTGTGCAGTAGGTCTTGCCCACCATGCCAACAACAAAACATTACCTCACCCATTTGAACTCTCCCAGTTCAAACACATTTTACTTGCACCATTAAGAGGGTGATTGGTGGTTATTACAAGCTAATCTCAGTGAGAACATCCAGATGCTCTTTTTGTCAAGGTCAGGATTAGAGCTGGACAGGGAGGAGGAGGAAGGGAGGGAGGGGTTGATTTCGTACCCATCAGGCACTTGGAGCCTCTGCAATGGCGTGGCACCTGCAACCAGGAAAGACACAAAATGGAGTCCCAGCTGGCCTCGCATCGATGTGAGTCAAAAGGCCGGGGGAGGAGGAGGAGGAGGAGGAGGAGGGGAGCATGCTTCAGGCTCTATTAGGCCTACATCCTATCTCCATCTTCAGCTCTGAGCACCATCACCATGAGTCATTAACACCAAATTCGCAGCTGTCACTCTGGAGTATTTGCAGGTGGAGGACGGCATTTTGTTGCCTGGAACAACAGAAGTGTTTGTGCAGAAATGAAGTAGTCGTATACCTCAAGAACACCCTGTGCCTTACTCTGTCCTTTTTCATTTCAGGATAAGCAGAAAAACCTGCCTTCACATCTCGTGACGGTGACAAGGAGAGCAGAACTGACATTTGCATGCCTCAGGAGGTGGGAAGAGACGAGACACCCACCCTTTTCCACCTCATGCTGCCGAGCAGACCAGCCTTCACCTGTCCCCTCCAGGCTGAGAGGAACTGTGGGCCACTCGCTATCGCCTCTTCCGGCCAGAAATGTTCCTACACAATCGAAAAACTCCTTCAGCTTTTTAGTTTTGGGGGAAAATTATGTAGTATTAAAAAAGAAAGGATAGAGAAGAGATGAACAATGACTGAATGAGTTCATAAAAGAAGATGGCGGGGGGTTTAGGGGGAGGGGACAGGCGGATTGGGATGAGAGAGCGAGAGATAAGCAGATAGCTTGGGTGTGAAAATGGGAGTGACAGTGACGGAGTCCCATGCAAAGATAAACAGCCTTGGTGCAGCCCTTGTAATGGCTTTGAACGAGTAATTTGTCACTCCATGTGAAAAGCAAACAGCAGGGTGACACTTGCCATCGCCCAAGGGTGTCTTACCAAGCTTTTCCATCTGTCTGTACAACTGGCCATGCACATTCCTCTGGTCAAGAAACAACTGAAATATGTATGAGAGCAGGGACACATTTAGTACCACTTACAGTTGATGTGCATTTCATCAAATACTGTAGAAATTTGAATTTCTGGGACTTCAATTTTGACATTTGGTGTCCCAGCGTTTCAGATTCAATATCTCAATCAAAGGTCCAAATCTTAAAAGACAAGCAAAGAAACATTCTGTATTATCAAACAGTTTTCATTTTCATTTGTCGGCAGTTTCAGAAACAACATGACACACTTTGAAACAACTTAACTTAAATGCAGTTTTTACATTTGATGTATGACAGGACAGTCAAGCCAAGTTATTACATAAAGTCAATGAACATGAAAGTTTTTTCTCCATCAGAGCCCGGGCACTGTAAAAAATAGAAATTGACTTTCCACCATTTTGGAGTGAAAGACAAGAGGAGAGTTTTGACAAAAAATGATCTTATGTGTGAGTGCTGCCATCTTGTGGGCAGTTTCTTACACTACATGTATTAAATAATATTTAAAAAAAACAACCTAAATTGGTGAGAGCAGCTGTGACTTTTTTTTTTAAATATCTATCAGGTATAAAATATACAACCTAAAAGTGAACATAATATACATTTTGGCTCCCCTTAAGAAAAATTGATCAACTTTATATATATTTATGAAAAAAATGCTACATAGAATATTTGAATCCAGCAGTTCAGATCAGGGGAAGAACAAATGAACAACATTTTTTGAACCCACAAAATGAAATAATCATCAACCTATCAAAATGCTCTCTGCAGGGCCCACTAGTGGCTGCATGTGAGAATGCAACAGCCTCTGCCTTTTCCCCGAGATGGGTAGAAGCTCGCAGTTCGCTTTCATCTGGTCTATTCTCCTCGCCAGATCGGGGTCGCTGTCGATGACCAGGGTGCACCTTTGGGCGTAGCTGACCAAAGTCTCTTCTCCTTGACGAAACGTGCCCACCAGGGGCACCATGTCTTTACCGGCCAGGTGGAGCTCAGCGATGGACGCCGTGTTGGCGATGGTGTTCCGGTCGATTCCTAGACGGCGGAAAGCTTCGCTCATGTTTTTCTTTTTGATGAAGGCTGACAGGACTTGTTTGTAGCGGTGGATGACGTACTGGACACCGGTGGCTGGTGAAGCAATGACAAAGAAAGTGTAAATGTGCAATGTGGACTGTAGAGTTTATAACAGTAATATTAAACAGGGAGTTTGGTTAACAATCAAACTAAATTAATTTTTAACCCTGTTCAACCTTTTAACAGTCTTACTTTCAACGGACCCAAGGGACTTACTTCACCACAAGATGAGTTTCACTGTGTCATTTATTTAAACATCCCATAATAATGCTCTGTTTTAACTGACATGATTATGGGAGATAGATATTGTGCTGTTGCAGCAGAAAGTGGCTGCCTGGATAAAAAGCACAGCGCCCCAGCGCCGGGGTAAAAAAACGATCTCAAATAAAAAAAACATGCAGTAAAAAATAACAGAGCCTTGTTGGTCATACAGCGGCCGTTGTCAACAAACTGTTGTCATAGTGACAGGACGGAAACGCAGCGCTTTTCTTCACAGAGCAGATACTTTTCTGCTCCGGAAAACAAGCTAGGTGGACACTGGTCCTTACAGAGAAAAAGTTTAACATTCACAATAATATAATATTTCTGTAATATTTCATGAGTCAATTCTTCTTTTTCTTATAATTGTCACTATCACATGCCAGTAAAGCGAATAGAAATCTGAAATATAGATTTACTGTATATGTTTGGATGTGATTATTACCTCTCTTCCTGCTGTAGTCCTTCCCTTTCTTTGACCTTTTCTTGTCTTTGTGGTGTTTTCTCCTCTTGTGTTCACTCGAGGCCGCAGACATTTCCGAAGACTCTGACGCTTCAGAGTGACTTTTGCTGCTGTCAGAGGAACTGCAGGAAACTTGTTCTCTCTTACGGGATTTGTTTTCTGAGTGCTGCATTTTGCTGGATTTCGGAGCTGTGAAAAAATGACACAAACGATTATGGACTATACAATAAGCAACATATATGGAATATGAAATAGACTACATACAACACGGTTTACTGCTTCACTTCTACGACTGACCTTCTGTCACTGGACTGGGCGATGCAAACGCATGCATGGCACGGTTGCTTGTGAGGTTTTCTAACTGGCTCCTCAGGAACTTGCGGTCCTGAATCAGGTCATCCACCTGTCTCTCCAGAGCGGCGATGCGCTCCTGTTTGCTCTCCAGCATGCACTGGAGCTTAGTGATGGTCAGCAGCACCTTTGGTGGGAGGCTCTCTGCATGTGAGGCTGCTTGAAAAGACGATGTTTAAAAAAAATCGTGAGTACTACTGTGGTGATACATGAATGTGTGTGTGTGCAGCTCTGAGGCAAATTACATTACAAGGGCAATACAGTGTTATGAAAGTTATGAAAATGTAAGAAACAGCAGCATATGTTTGTGACAAAGCAGCAGGCGGTGTGTCAAAGTCTTCCCACCTGGCATGGCGCTGCTGGGTGTGTTGTCCTGGACGGCGTCAGTGGACGTTCCCGTTTGGAGACTCTCCCACTTGATGATGCAGAGTTCATCCTGCTCCTGCTTCAGCCAGGCCGGAGAGGCGAGCCTGTCTTTGCACCTCACGGAGCTGGAGTCGATCTCAAGGCAGGGGGAATAACCCGACGGCTCCTGCTGCCACACGGACATCCTGTCACACCTGAGATGAGGACCACAAGGCGGGGGACGTGTTGGTGGGTCGTGTGACAGAGAACAGCTCATAGATCTACAGAAAGATTAACGAGGCACAGTCAGCATTCTGAATCGCTCGTCTACTTTGTGTCCCGTTTGCTGAAAGTACATTCCAAGTCTTCTGAGTTTTCATTACAGATACTGAACTTGTATAAAGCCTTTTAATGTTTAAGTACAAATCTCAAAAGTATGTTTATTCATTTGAAACATATTGTGTGTGTTTTTACTATTCAAGACACACAATACAGTTTCACTTCTTTAATTTCCCTCCATGCAGAATCTCACACTGGTGTAGCTGCTCCTGAACAAACTGAGCGACTTTCAGCCAGTCAAGTTAACAATTAAGTCCTCTTCGTATAATCATTATTGTAAAAGTGTACAACATGTTCAAACATTATGAAGTTATGTTTTAACTTTAGTGTTTGTCACCGTGTTTGCCTCAGGTTGGTGTTTTATTGTCTCTGAACAGAATAACAAGAACAACTTCTGCGAGCTGCTATTCAACAACAAACAACAACGAAAATGTAAAACATGACACAGCATTATGACGAGGCGATAAGAACAGCTTCCACCCTAATCTACAGCTAGTGTAAAATAACAACAGTGTCAACTACAACGAGGTAATAACAGTACTTTATTACTAGACGGATGAAATTGTCTCTGAAAACAAAAGCGAGAGTACTAAAACAAACCAATCATCATACAGGATGCAATCTATCATGTGTGAGCAGCAGATTCAACCCTCTGCTCCTCCTCATCCTCATCCTCCAAGTTATTCCACCGCTTCAAACGACACCCCATGACGACCCTATTTTACAGACTTTACAGCAGCTAGGAGCGAGGTGTGAGATTTAAGAAATAGGCGTTGCCACCTGGTCCTGTTCTTATAAACCCTTAAAGTTATGAATCATTGTTCACCAGATTAATTAAACGACTTGTGGATTTTTTTTTTTTTTTTTTAAATGGCAGCACATTTCAATGGATCAGTCGTTTTCTGGATGCAATGGTGGACACAAATAAGACATGAAGACACATTTTGTCACATGAAAACAGCAGCAGACAAACAGAATTTACAGGAATCTACTCATCCACATAACTTATATTTATTAACAAATACTGCTATGTATGCATTAGATAATAAAAGGTTCCAGAAAACTCTCCAAGGGGGCTACATGATCGACATGATCAAAGTAGGAGTTTCTGCATGAATTAAGCATCAACTCACGCATGTGAAGCGTGCACCTACGAGTTGATAGTAATGAACGCAGCCACAACACACCAATCACTGCAAGGAGAGAAGTGTTTTCATCATTATGAGAACAGGATCGTTGATGTCCTCCTGCAGTGAACCGAACATCAGTGGACTTCATCAGCTGTGTTCAGTATTAACTCTCCATGACATCATCAGCTGTATGGACCTTCAGGTTAATGTGTTTCCATTAATGATTGACAGCTGAGTGATTTTTATTCCAGGACTTTGCTTTGAACTGAATAACCTGAAAACAGGAAACCAAACTGATGACCATAAAATCATTAACTCATTCTGAACACGATGAGTTCATGATATATGAACATGATGAATTATGCATCAGTTAAGCATGAATTAAGATTGAACAGGGAAAGATTGCATGCTTGAGAACCTGTTTTTTTTTTTACCGATGGGTTTATGTCTACCATTTTCTCATATGTAAGCCTTCACCAAAGAAAAGAAACATTGGATCCCTTATCTCGTAATTACAAGATAAGCATCACATAATTACACGATAAGGATCTTGCAATTATGAGATCCTGATCTCGTTATTATAAGATAAGGGATGGAGCATGGATAGAGTTCAAATGTAAAGAGACACAGAAAGTAAAGGTGCAGAGGGTGCTGCAGACGCCCTACCATCAGATACAAGCCATCAGCTTAGAAAAACGTAAAAAGTGTGAATAAGACTTCCTGAAGAAACAACATGCTGCAGGTCGAGGTTTTTCAGAGATGATCAAAGATGTCTGATTATCCTCACAGAGCAGCATAACTACTTCCTTAGAATTTGGAGTTTTAGTTTGATCTCTTTTGACAACATTAGAAAACCTGAAAGAGACAAAGATGGAGAGAGAGTGGGACGAGTGAGAGTGAGGGAGTGTGACATTACGCACAGAAGTGAAGGGACAGGAGACAAAAACTCCATTTGATCATCTGTCCTAATGTCACTCTGTTTACCAGTCGAGTACCTGAACATCACCAACACTGGAGTCTCTGTTAACAGACTGACGCTGTCTCATAAACTCAAACATGCACTGAGTTCACGTCGATGTGCACGCTTCCACTCATCCTGAATGAATGGATCTTCATTGCTGTTGTAAACTCAATAAGTCACAGGCCATGTCTGTGCATACTTGACCGTGTTGTCTGTTGAAGTAGGAGCTGCAGTTAATACTTCAAGTATTAATATTCCTCAACATTCAAATCAATTATTTAAAACACAAATGAGTGCAGTCTGGGTGATATATCCACCGGACAAGGAAAGGCAAATGTATTTACATTACATTTACAGCGACAAGGCAATTCAAAGTGCTTCAACACGAGACATTAAAAGCATCACGAGAAGGGGGAAAAGAGTCCTGAACAGTCCCCACGCTCTGAGTTTTAGAGTTTATAATAACACACACAGTGAAAAGACAGATGATATGTTCCACGTCCTTCAGAGGAGACGAGCAGAAACCATGCAGTCTGTCATGCTCTGACTCATAGGAGACACAGATCAGTCTCATGTTTCTGTGCAAAGCCCAATATTATTCATAAAGTACGTCTTCCCATGCTGCGAATGAGGATGACAGATGATCCGATTCAGTTTTCTGTAGTCCCTTCACCTCTGTGCTCCCTGACTGTCACTCATCCATGTGAGCATGCATTCTTTAGTTTACAGAAAAGAAACCATTGGCATCCTTTTGGAAACAGGCCGTTTGACTCTTCTCCACATCTTTCATTTTGAGCTAAAAATGTCGGCCTTTTAGCTTTGAAACTCTCCTTACTTCACAGAGGATCACAAACCGAGGGCAACATGTTTGTCCCTGGAAAAAATTGCAAAATTGAAGCTCTTGTGTTTATCTTTTTTTAAGTGTGTAAAGACAAAACTTAAAGAGGTTTGTCAGGAGAAAAAGACTGCAACAGACATAAGGTAATACTCCTGCGTTCTGTGCGGGGAAAAATATTTGAAGAACTCCAAAAAAACAGCGGCCATTACTGTGCGGGTTCAAAGTGAACTATTTGTCTTTCGTAAGTGACAAAATGACTGAATCCTACATGTCCCATAATGCAACTCTCGCACTCATAATCAGAGTGCCCCTTTAACACTCCAATGGTGAGCAACAGGAGATTCATGATACATTAATGACCATAGTGCATTAAATCCTCATCAGTTATGCATTAGTCTGTTTCACGTGTTTCAGCTCTAATGACGTCACTGGCTGCAGATTATACAGGTGATGATCGTGAGCTCTGAATGTGGACTAATGAAAAACAGCAGATAAGATTATATCAGAGCAGTTTATTTCCTTGTTTTGTTGCAGGAAGTGGACATGACTGTTTTTACTTCATGTTGCCATGGTGATGATGATGGACTCTTAAACATGTGCAAGCTGCAGAGCCTGAACACAATACAATATGTTAAAATAGGATTTACTCAAACCCACCACATCTAGAAGGCCTGCACAGGTTCTACACTTTCATCTTAACCACATACAAACACATGCAATCAAAGGGGAAACATGCAAAGGCACTAGGCCCTGCTGATTTATTTATCAGATCATGAAAGGAATGTAACATGTTTTCAATCGGTCTTTGAACGTAGCCTAAATTCCGGATGTCAGATGTTGTTAAACCTCACACAAAGGTGTGCTGATTAGTTTGCTACACGGCCACCCCGTCCCCTCCTTGCAGTGTTTTTAATTACCTCTTGCCAAGATGGATGCTAATGACTATAATTATCAGCAAAAGGGGGGATAAAGGGACAAACACAGCCGGTGTAAGACGAAGGAAAACCTACCTCCAGGTGACTGCAGAGGATAAAACAGCTCTCTCAGATTTATTGTGGTCGATTCTCTGCACGCTGAAACCTCACGTCGTGGAAAATGTCCCGTTTGAAAAATATAAACACAAACGAGAGTAGGAAATGCGAGATTACAGCATGGTAGGTGGAGACAGAGGGGCGGGGCTTAAGGGAACTGACGATGACATGCAGACATCACGCTGCCTTCAGGAGCTCGAAGTAAAATCGTACATCTTAAAACTATAATATATATATTTTTATATATTTTTTTTTTTAGAGTTCTGAGTTTAGAGTTTAGAGTTTAGAGTTCAGATCTACGGGTACCTGTAAGGACCAACTCCGGTGGATAGTCACTGTGCAGGACCGTGCAGGACTGACTGGAGCCTACTGGAGTGGGAAACAGCAGCAAAAACCGTGGCATGCTTTGTCTCTGCTGTGTGTTATCACAGTTATAGTTTAATGATACTGTATTTTTGTTTTTTAGGTTGCCAGACGGTGTAGCACCCAGGAGAAACTTCTGTGTAAACTACTATGGAATTGCTTAAACGAGTAGCCAACTTACTCTTTACACCACATTTACATTCAGTTCTTTAGCTGAATGTTGATGAAGCCCCTCATTCCATATAGGTAAAAAGAGATAGAGTAAATAAGGTTAAAAAAAACAGTATTTTGACAATGTTACAAAGCATTTTATTATCATCCATGTTGGACACAAATAGATATTAGTCCGCTGGCATTAATATTGAAGGAAGTATGTGAACAATTATGAAATGCAAAATGAATAACATTCACTCCTGCACAGTGACTATCCAATATTCTGAGTTTAAAGTCAGAACTCTATTTTTTTTTTAATGTGTGGCCCTAATCCTCTTCCGTAACGATATAACACCGTGAAATAATGATAATAGTATGTAATGCTTTGAAAAATAAAAGATTATGCCCTAAGAAGGAATTTTACAATATATTGTGTAACTACAGCTGCAGCAAGAACTGTTTCTTTTATCTGATCTGAGCCATTCTTTTTTCTGTAGTTGTAATTCTCTTTCTTATGTAAAATTGACGATATCTTGTTAACTTTTAAAGTTCAAACTGAACTGATAAATAGGATTGAAACCAGTTCACTGACCTGAAACTAAATGTTCTAGTAGCAGGATCTAAAAGTCATTGTATGTAATTTTTTCATCATAGCACCAAAGACAGTCAAATGTTTAATAAAACAAAAACATAAACAATGATGTTATAGGGAATTTTATTTGCAATTACACTGGAAATCTTTGGCTATAGAGAGACACAACCCATCTGATATCCTGGTTTATGTTTTACCTATCTCATATTTCAGTCAGTGTATACTCAGCTACTCAAAATGTTTACAATAGTGGTCATTTGAACAAATCTCAGCTGCCTTACAGTGACAGAGAATGACACAGACGTCAGACTGTCTGGATGTTACATATTACCTACAGGTTTCTTCACATTGATACTCTCTGACCTACCTTCTACAGTCAACTAAATAATGTTATATATATTAATGTTAATATATTAACTCTCTACTGTGTTAGTAGTAAAATACAAAAAAAAGGAGAGCAATTTGAGGTGCATTTGGATTTGTCAAGTTTTTCTGGTGGATAAAAATGCAACATATTGTAAATGAATATAAAGTTTTCTTCAACAAGAACATGATAAAATATATTCTCTTTTGATAATCATCTGTAAGGGAAATTCATCCTGTCTTTTCACATAACATTGCATAACCTTCATGATACAAACGTATAGCCCTTCATAACAAACGTTCACATTTCTTCAAAATTCAAGCTTCTTATTGGATGATTGCATTAGTAATAACAGCGGTGAACTAAAACAGTCACTGAGTTTGGGGGGGTGGAGGGTGAACGACAGCGGCCTTGGACAACAAAACTTGAATACAGAACAATGGGATCTAATACTTCTTCATTAGTAACACTTTCAATAACTTCTGTAAATGCAGCAGCGGGTTAAAGCCGACTTCATGCTAGCGTACAAACATGAATTACTTTTACGATGTGACAACAAAGCGTAGATCCATCTGATTAAAACACACTCAGTGCATTTGGGTTTTTTCCTCGGACGTTTACATCTTGTTGCTCATTTATAGTAACTAAAACTGACTGTAAATGCTAGTAAACACGTTACAAAATTATGCTAAACACTGCCGAAGAAATGGACAGTGATTGATAGAAACTGTACTTTTGGAGACTTAAGTAAATCCAGTTCGAAGCCAACGTTGTAATGAATGCCTGTTGAAAAAGTTAAAAATTGGCGCCACTTAGATAAACATTAACTCAGAGTTCGGACGAATCAGGAGCCACTTCCACCCTCCTGCTCCCTGCATAATGCCGCATGGAGAGACTGAGTGATTTTACTTTGTTAGACGGGAAACAGCCGCGCCCTCGCTATTACTCTGCCGTCTCTGCCTTTGTCATCCACATCCACATCCACATCCACTCAGGAGAACTCTCAGTGGCAGATCGCCAGGAGGAGACGTTTATAGTCCCCGCTGCACTCGTCCTTCAGGGCGTCCTTCAGAGACACGTCGTACTTCTCCAGGTACATTTCTTTGATGGTCTCCAAATCGAACTGTGAAAGCATTCGTTTGTGAAATTAAATATTGACCAGTCTCTACTCCCGAACCATCTGATCATACTAAGTATGAAGTGTAACATTTCTCGGAATTGCAATAAAGAAATGTCATGCATTTTGCAGGATTAACATAGATATTGTGTCTTACTGAAACCAGCTTTTCCCTTAGAATGATCATTTTATTGGCCACGTGTAAGTGTAATAAAGACTTCAAATAAAACAGACCATGGTGGTTGAAAGAAAATTAACATGAGTGAATCTAAAAATGTCAGAAAGAATCACTCCCATGATTCCTCGCCAGCCTTGATGTCATCTTTTGTCATTGTTTTGATTGAGAGCCCCCTGGTGGTGTGATTTACACACTGTGGGATGCTCAGTGTACGTCTAGGAATGATGTCATTGCTCTGATGTTTGTAGTACTACATCACGGTCTTGAAACTACATTTAGCAGAGGATACAACGGGATTTTGCTTTCTTGGTGGTACTGATCCTTAACATTACTTTTGATAGAAAGAGTCAAAATCCGAGTGGTGAATATACTGGCTACACCTGCTGATCTTTCTCGGGTTCTTACCTCAGAGCGACACACGATGATGCGGATGAGGGTGTCGTCGTCGGTGCCCGCTCCTTTCATCGCTTTGTTCAGACGCCGGGCAAAGTAGAGCTGAGGGTTCTTAGCGACTCTCACTGAGGAGAGGAGAAATAAACATTTCATCATATTCTACTGAAGCTTATTAAAACACATGTTCCAACACAGTCCTCTCCAATGAAACTTCTATGTGCAGTAAAGTCAATTTAGTGCACTTTTTAAAGATTTATCAAATCTATGAGTCACACATTGACTTCTTCTTTTTGTATTATCTCATATAAATGTTGGGCGTCATATCTACCAAGAGCAATGTAGCATTTTTTCAGTGTCCCAGATGTCTCGTTCTCGATGGCGTCCAGGATTTCAGTTCCAGAGAGCTATTGAGACAAAAATAACAAGTTGAATGTAAGCACCCGATAGCAATGACTTAATGTAGTGACGCTGCATTTCTTTAGCTCTATAATTTCCTCCAAGTCTCCCCAAAAGGATTAGGTGCTGGGACCAGTAATTTATGTTCAAAGGGAGTATAATTTCAAGGTCCTCGAAAAGTGTAATGCAATGAAGTTCTTCTCAAGGGTTGTGTAAGATACCGGCCCTGACTCATCCACACGCTAGCTGAAGTTGCAATGTCAGGTCATGTAAAAGTGATACGCAGTCTGACTGCAGCTCTGCACAGCGTGACACCAGAACCCACCTGCTCATATATCTTGAATGTGGCCTGGAGCTGCAGGTAGTTTCTGGAGGCCAGGATGTAGCTGAACGTGGACTCATCTGTCCCAAAGCAACCCTCGCCTGCCTGCAGAAAAAAAAAAAAAAAACTGTTGGTGCTGTTGAGGATTAAAAGAAGAGATTATCATAAACGTGTGTAAAAATAGAAACTTCACCTCAAACATGCCGGTAGCATCTTGTTCAGCCAGATCTTCGTCCACATCGTAACTCTCGTCTCTGTTGCCCTGGAAGAAGAACAGTCTTTAGTTATCTGATGTGTGTGACTGAAGCAACTGTATCCGGCCTCTGTTTTACTAATGAGAAGCTGTCTGGATTGTGTCCAGTGTGTGTGTGTGTGTGTGTGTGTCTGTGTGTGTGTGTGTGTGTGTGTGTGTGTGTGTGTCTGTGTGTGTGTGTGTGTGTGTGTGTGTGTGTGTGTGTGTGTCTGTGTGTGTGTGTGTGTGTGTGTGTGTGTGTGTGTGTGTGTGTGTGTGTGTGTGTGTGTGTGTGTGTGTGTGTGTGTGTGTTTAAGAGTGGGCACAGGGAAAGTGAACTCCATTTCAGTGCAACGCCCAGACAGGAATTTGGTTTCACTAGTGGAGAAGAAACTCAAGAGCACTAACCTCCATAAGAGCCATGAGCAGGTTTCTGACGTCCCCGCTCGTGTCTCCCTCGATATCTGCTTCAAGATCCCGTTCATGCACTGAGAGAGCGACACAAAGTTAAAAAAAAAAAAAGGGTCACACAAAAAAAGAATCTGAAGTTAAATAATTAGCCTACATTTTAAAGTCTGACCCCTTTTCTCAAACCTCAACTCCTCGAGCAGAGCTTCTTAGTTTAATGATGTGAGTGGGTATATCAGCCCTTTTCTGATTGGTTGAAAATCATTTTTGAGTATTGAGAGAAAGATTTATTCTCAGACACTGAAACAAAAAGTCTTACTGCACAGCTCTACAGACACCTGAACACAACTCTCATAAAGTCGACTGCCTCTAGTGTTTTTATGTGCAGCAATTATGAAGCTATCAAAACAGCACTGAGCACATTGAATGATTCCTTTCCAAGCAGTCAATTACATGTTTCATTGACAAGAGTGAGCGAAAACAAATGCCTTCTGAATAGAAATCAAATTCTATTCAGAAGAAAATAAATAGAATTATTTTATAAATAGTATAAATAAATAGAATTCTTAAATGGATAAACAGATAAATAATAATAATTGTGAATAAATAATAATAATAATAATAATAATAATAATAAATAGATAAATAAGTAAATAGAATAAATAAATAGAATTCTTAGATAAATAGATAAATAATAATAATTGTGAATAAATAATAATAATAATAATATACAGATATAATAATAATAATAATAAAAAATAAAATAAAATAAATAAAAAAATAAATAAAATAAAATAAAATAAAATAAAATAAAATAAAATAAAATAAAATAAATAAATAGAATTCTTTATTCTGAATAGAAAATAACACACTTATACACAGACAATAATTAAACATGAGGTGCTAAAAGGCATAACAGTAAATTCACAATTATAACAAAACCCTGTGCTTAGCTAACTGTGAACTAGCGATAGCATTTCAATAACTTCCTGGCAGCAGAAGTCTGGGTAAAGTTGGGATGAAAACATGTGGTTGTCTGAGTTCACGCATGCAGCTTACTAGCATTTTGGAAATGTTTAAGGAGTTTAATGTAAGTGTGAAAACAACTTTAGTTAGCTGTCAAATTAACAAACATTCAAGTCCATTCAGATATCTCAGATACAGATTTTAGAATCTGCACTCAATTATCCTTTCCTTTAGTCTCTCACAACAAAGCTAAGTGCAGAATGGCGCTTTACAAAGTGGCAGAGTAAATTTTTTATATTAAAACAAACAAATTAAATATTATAAAAATAGTTTAAAGTCAGTGTCTAAAAAAAACCCAGTGAGTGAAATGAAGATGCTGTTTAATGAACTATCAGCACTGACATCATAGTGATCAGGAAGCAGAAGCAGGATGGGCCTTGACTAAACACAGAGCGACAAGGAACAAGACGAGTTCAGAATTCACTACATGTGGCTCCTAATGAGTCAGCCTTAGTAATTTCCTCCAGAGTTCAAAATACACGGAAAGGAAAATCATGACATTTAGTCTTTAGTGGGGGAAAAGTTTAACACCACAGACTTTATGAAACATGACAAACCAATAACAACAATAAAGATGGGTTGATGTCAAGTAATGTTTTCCTAATTGAAAAGTTTAATACTAAATAAATCACATCATATTGTTCATCACTGCTCTCATAATGTATGCTGTCATGAAACTCATCTGCTTACCTTGAAAGTAGCATTCCTTGAACATGGCGATGTCCTGCAGAAAAACAACAAAAGACAATAAATAAGAAGTCAAGGTCCTGTAAGTAAAAACTGATTGGATGTATGAACTTCTTCATTTTAAGTCTGTTGCTTTGACTTTATGACTGACAGCATTGGTAGCGGTGCAGAGGAGCTCCACCAGGACGTCTTCATCCGTGCCCGCTCCCTTCATGGCCTTCCTCAGCTCCTTCACAGCGTAGATGACGGGCGGGTCCAGCATGGCGAGGATGGCATTCTCGAAGTTACCCGACAACTCGCTCTTCAACACGTCCACCAGCTCCTGTCAGAGAAACGCGGCAGGTAAAAACAGATTTCATGACACAAGAGGAACAATATGTTAAGACTAAGACTTGCGGGGTGTATTCCTGAAGGACACTCACATCATCATACTTGTCAAAGTAAGCCTGTTTGATTTCCTGGCGCTGGAATGAACAGCGGTTGGCCAGGATGTCGATGATGGCCTGCTCATCGGTTCCTAAAGAGAGAAAAACACACAAAAACATGCAGTTTAAAGATCAAAAATGTCGTTTTTCCAAATTAGACTTTTCTTGAATTCAAACACTAACACGATTGATTCCTCATTCTAAACTTACCGAACCCTTTGCAGGCTTTGCGGATCGCCTTAATGTCAGCGATGACATCAAAGTCCTCATAGGGCACGATAGTGGGCTACAAAGAATAAAGAACATTATTATGTGGATGACTTTAAAACATCTTCTCGTCACGCTCTGCCTTTTATCTAACCGATCATTGTCTCGGGCAAATGAAGTCATAATAGCGATGCAGGAGCAGCTGGCAGCTGGGGGAGGGGAGGAATGAGGAATTCAGGGCCACAAGTCTTTAAACAAACTTGGTGGGAGCCGCATGAATTACTGGCGGTCGCCAAAGGGTTCGGTCCGGGGGGCCATGAAGGGGTCTGATGAGCTCCAAAGTGTTGCTACAATAATTGGACCTTCATCATCTCCAGCAAAGATTAGTACAAGAAGAGTTAAATGGCACTTTATGTCACCAAACAAGGACGTGTGTTACATTTTTGGTTCATTGTGTTAAGTTTGTATGAGAAACTATTCACAGATTGAGGAACTTTCACTGGTTCTGCTTTTAAAACAATCTGTAAAAAGCTTTTTTAAGCTTTTTTTTTTTTTTTTTTTTAAAGTCAACTGCAGTATTTTCTTTTCTCAACAGTCAGAATTAAAATGAACTCCCTGTCCCCTCTCGTTTCATTCATTCACTGTTGCGTAACAAACACACATTAGTTCATACAGCGCCTCACTCATTCGTCTGTCCACACACACACACGCACACGCACACACGCACACACACACACGCACACGCACACACACGCACGCACACCTAACGGAGCTGTGATGAATTCCGCAGGGGAGTGGCTCTTTCCTCTGCGTAAACCCAGACACGGTTGTCTGTCATTTGCGACGTTACATCGGCTTCATTTAAAGAAACCTCAAATATATTAAAACATTGAACTATAGCTCTTAATCTTGTTTTTTTTGTCCCCCCCCCCCCCCACGAGTTATAACATGTGCGCAACACTGACGTCAAAAAGAGTCCTTAAAGGGTTGAATAAATCGTAGAAAATCAGAAATAATGACAACATCTGACTAAGCTATAACCACGGAATCTGTCGTTAATCATGTGATTGGCTCGATCAAAATCCTGCTCCTATTCGTTATCCTGAAACTCTACCCCCCCTTACACCCCCGAGCGAAACCCCCCCTGCCGATTGTCAGATTTTCTTTTTCCACAATCAGCGCGTAATAAACAGCGACTATTTCTCACAATGGTACCTACTTGACAGTTGCCCATTTTAAGAGTTTTTATCCGGCTGCAGTTGGTGAAGGAAGAGCTCGTAGCCTACAGTAGTTTGGGATCTTTAGTCCTCCTGAACAAACTGCGGCCCACAGCAGCAGCAGAAACCAGCGTGTGACGTCACCGTGGACCGCTATACCCTCGGGTTAACCGTTTACATCCACCATCACATCCCCCACGCTGCGTCTGCACAGCATCATGTTAAATGCTTTTTTAAAATTTTTTTTATTTGAGAAGTTTAAATCTAAAATTCATAAAATACTGGAGTATAACACTGCACATTTATTCAAGTAGTTCTGATTTTTTTTTGCACATGTTTAACCAAATCCACTATTTTATTTATATTTTGCTTATTTTATTTTGCAAGGGAGAGATTCTGATGTTGCAGCAGCAAGAAGACAAAACTCAGCACTGAGCACTGACAACTTAAATACCAAAAATACATATCGAAATGCAAATATAAACATTTGGCATTAATAGAAAAAGGCACAACATCATTTTAACAAAAAATAACAAGGCAAGAAGCGGCATGAACACCGACAACGAGCGCTGTGACATACTAAAGGTGCTGCACTGTCAGGTGAATAGACACAGCTTCGTTAATGGTAACAGCAAATTAAGGAAAGTGAGAGTTTTATAAAGCCATATATGGTAACAGTGTTAACCATAGTATTATGTAACAAGATAGAGAATACCCTTATTGTTTGTCTGTATTCATATTTAAACAGTATGCAAGAAAATATAAAACAACCTACCTGTCAGCGGTCAGGGTTTGTTTTTGTAGAACAGATATTTTCCTTCATACATAACAGAGGTGTAGTATACGGCGAAGTCTAGCATGATCCAGCTAGACTTGGCCGTATACTACACCTCTGTTATGTATGAAGGAAAATTCTGATTCCTGTCTGGCTGCAGGGCTGATGTTGAACCACTGACCATGACTTTCTGCCTGACCTTTCTCCATGTGGGTTTTAATGCTGCTTCTCTAAATTCTCCCACTCACTGACACGGCAAATTCAGGCAGAACGTTTTCTATATTTTTAATCCAGACTTTGTAAACGGCATGTGTCTCTACCTGATAAACACACTGATAAAGCTCACACCATAAATGTCTTTCTACTCCAAATATCCAGCCAACAATACGTTTTGATCAGCTCTCATACTCTCAACGTTAGTATGAGACAACAATACCCACCAGTTTCTTCTTCTGTGAAATATAGTGTCCTACAGTATAATTAAAAACCTTCTCAGCCTACGCTCTGACCATTAGTATTTCTCTGTCCCTTATAACTACCCTACATCTTCATTACTGTGCCACCCTCCACAACAAGGTCAGTCCTTAGCCTATGAAAACTGAATACATGCACACAAAGCTTCAGCATAATTTGTTCCAGTTACGAGCAGGCCAAGAACAAAACCATGTAATTAGAGGGGGGTGAGTCATTTCTCTTCACTGTATTATTATGTGGAAATTAGAAGAAGATGTATTCATACAGAAAGAAATTGCAACGTGCTTTACAGGAGCAAAGAAATGCTAAAAAACAAAAAATACCAACATAAAGACGCAAACAAGCAGATAGGTGTATGCACAGGCAATTCAAGTGCAGTGATTATATTTATTGACCTAATAAGATACAGCAGTAAAAACATATATCTTAAATCTTTATTTATCAGAGTTTAGTGATGGGGCATCTCTGATAATGCTTGGTAGGGGACTCCACCAGTGTGGAGCGTAGAAGCTAAAAGCTGCTTTACCTGCCTTCGATTTTATGCGAGAGGCAACAAGGAGACCACTGGCTGAAGATCTACGGCTTCTTGTGGACTTTTAATGTATATGCAATTATTTTATATAATTGGGGGCAGGGCCAAGCAGTGCTTTACAAACTGTTTAAAGGATTTTAAAATCAATTCTGGCCAGGACGGAAGCCAGTGGAAGGATTTAAGAAGAGGGGCGACATGTTGGGTTTTCTGAGTCCTGATGTCAAATGTGCACAACCCTTGTAGTAACCTTTGCTGACTCAAGAGCGTGTAAAGGTCAGAGAGCGGATGTCCTAAGTACACGTATTGACTCTTTGTGTAATTCCTCTTACTGCCAGAAGAGGGAGACAAATGTACAGTAATGAAAATGCAGGTTTAAGAAGACATTATGATGCAAAAAGTCTTCTTCACAAGGTAGAGATTCATAGTTTGAAACAAAAAGGACTTTGAGAAAGTCAGAGGGTAAAATGGAAGAATTTGTTGGGGTGCATTATGGGATTTGTAGGATCCAGTTTGTTTAGAGATTAATCAAAGCATCCTGATCATCCAACCAAATAGACAGGCAGACTGACAGACAGACACACAAAACTACACACACACACACACACACACACACACACACACACACACACACACACACACACACACACACACACACACACACACACACACACACACACACACACACACACACACACACACACACACACACACACACACACACACACACACACACACACACACACACACACACACACACACACAATCCCTCCCCTCGTTTGAAAAGAATCAGTGAATTTTGTGCTAGACAAGATTATTTCTGCTCCTTTCAAGATTTGAGATTCTGTTTGTATAACACGGGTCGATGAATGAAATAAATGAAGGCCATGAGTTCATTCTCTGTATGGAAAGAGGAAAATATGTCCCTTGAAGGCACCTGTACATTAAGCAAACCCATGGCTCTGTAATAAATTGGGCTCTCAAAATGTTCACACTCTTGATGTTTTTGTTCTTATTGGTTTGATTTATTCTGCAGTGATCTGTAACCATCAGAATTTGCTGCTAAGAAAGCCCAAATATCATGATGGCAACAACAAAAAAAAAGAAGATATGTGAAGAGAAAAGTCAGAGAGTAGATTCCGCCTGGCTGCTCTGTGGTTTCTCTCCGTCGTCTCTGTTGAGGGATGTGTTGGTCTTTCATTTCACAGGCGGTGGAAGGGGACCCCACTGAGGACTTTATCGCGGATCTGAGAACAAAGACAGCATTGAGGAGCGCCCCGGTCATAGAAACAGGCTGTAATGTCATGCTGGCCAAGAATCCCAGACTGGCGTTATGACCTCAAACACAACTTGTGTTAGAGTCAGACCGGCTCCCACTGTTAATACACACAGAAAGAAGTTTGAGTTTCAGCTGCTGCAAGAGGAATGCAACGTGTGGAAAAAGGAGGTCAGGATGGAGTTCTACTTTTAAAAACATTTTTTTGGGGCGGAGAAACTCTGCAGGAGACTCAGTGGGAGGTTTTAATGAGGAGAAAAATAAGAGACAAGACATTTAATCAGATTTCTACCACCATTTCTATGTTGTTGTTCTAAAACTTGTTGTGATCAGTCAAACGTGTATAGCAGTCCAGAGCTGAGATTTTTACAGCTACACAATCATCATTTGTTGCAGACAGATTTGTAGACACACTTTGGTTTTTTTTCCCCTCTCAACGCCTGATCAGGAGACCTTCTGACTACAATAGGCTTTTGTTGAAGGGAGCGATTCTTAGCTAAAAGGCGAGGCATTGTTTACCTGCTCTTGGGGTAAAATGCCGGCCCTGTAGAGGCTCATTGTCCTTTTCGCTGTGCCCCTGTGGTAGTTGGAGCCCTGCTTCCTAGCATCCCCCACGTGGAGTTCAGCATGGTCTCAATGTGCTGCATATAAGAGGACAACTGTGATGACTGTCCATTAGAAATCTTCAACAATGTTTTTAATGAAAGAACAGAGCAGAACAGTTCTAAAGTGAGTCACCTTTTGATCATCAGCAGCGTTTCTTCTTCTCTCCTCTTGCTGCTGTTGTTTCCTCTCCTCCACCTGCAGGCAAAGCTCTTTGTAATACTGACTTTTTGTCCCCTAAAGAAAACATAAAAAGTTATCACTCAGGAACGTTATGGTAAAGTGTGGTTACTTTGTGCAGTGGACTCAACTTATATAATGACCTCTGTGCTGATAATAGAAGGCTTTCTGCTTGATGTGTCGGCTTTGTCCTGTTGGGCAGCTGATATGGAGACTTCAGCCTGGAAGAGAAGGATTCTCATCACTTGGGAGGTGGGGGGGGGGGGGGGGGGGGGCTTTTTATGTCTTTATTTAGAGACAGGACAGTGGATAGAGTCAGAGAGTCATGTGGGAAAGGAGCCACAGGTCTGATTCAAACCTGGGCCACCCAAAAATATTGCCAGAGGAGACGTACTTCACAAGACAGGTGCAGCTTATGAGAGGAATGAATCCATCGAAACATTCTGAAACTCCAGAACATTCTCAACATCTGTTTTCTTTAACAGGGAAACCTAACTGAATCTCTTTTACAAAAGTGTCCTGACCACGCCGGGCAGAACTTTTTTTTTGTTACAGACATACATCACACAAAAAGTCACAAAACACACGTCAACATACCCATGGTCACAGAGCAGAATGTTATCAGTCAAAGCAGATACAACCAGATGCATCATCATCAAAAATCTACTTTAAAAAACATTTAAAGGGACCAGCTCCCCCAGACCCAAATCCTCATAAAGCAGATTACAAGCAGAAACAATTTCTTCCAGATTTCAGTATCGAACCAAAAGTCCACAAATACATGAATGTTGCCACATGTAAAGCAGTTTGATTGGTTCCTAGGACTTCTATGTTTGCTATATTTAGATTTAGATTTTTACTGGTTTCATGCTCTAAGTTTAAAATCTTGGTATCATGTCAACCCTACTCATGAACACCTGTTTGCTTTGTTTAAGTTTGCGGGCGAAATGTGTTGACAATGGGTCAATATCACCATCTAGGGGTCATAATTACAAACTACAGTGTTTTTGTCTTACAGGATTGAAATGTTTGTCCTGTATATAAATATTTGGTCTTTTGTACGAGTCCGTTTTTACCTGAGAGCAGGGAGTCAGAGTATTAAGAGATGCACGGACACATTAAGGTTTTTGGTTTTATATATATTTTGTGTGTTACTAACCTCTTCCCTAATGGAAAGGAGAAATAAACACAGCAGCACTGTGGTAGATGTGCAATGAAACTTACAGTGAAGGATGCATGAAGTGAAGCTTTTCCTTTGAGGTCAACGCTCACAGTCCCTGTTAGTGTTAGCAGTGGCAGAGGAGCTGAGGAGAGAAACAGGAAACAGTAATATTAGTTTTTATTTGACTTTGTGTGTCGTTGTTTATAGAGCTGAAACAAGAGACAGATTCATGTATTAGTCAACCAGAAGAAGGAGGACTTAGTCATGAATAAATGCAGACCATCCATATATCATCAATGCTGCTTTTTCCTTGTTAGGGGTTCGGGGTTGTGGCTGGAGCCAATCTCGGCTGTCATTGGGCAAGAGGCGAGCTACACACTGGACTGGTCGCCTGTCAATCACACTCTCTATTTAAGACTTCTTAAATGTGAGGTTTTATCAGCTTTTTTTGTTTAATTTCATCATTTGTTCAAAATTAATTTGTTTTAGATAAAGCAAATGTTCACGTTGTCAGCTCAGTTTTATGACACAAGTTTCCCTTTTTCTGACATTTATAAATCAAAAAGTAAACTGTTGCAGCATGAACTACTCTTTATTATAGCCATGATTCAGTTCAGTGTAAAACATGGCGTCACATTTCATCCAAGCTTTGGCAATTCTTGTGATTCTTTCTCTGCACGTTTTTTGTACATTGCAATGTTACTGCCTCTGAACCTCTTCTGACAACAAAATGGTCCTGGAGACATCATTTGAATCTAAATTTGGTTAAATTATTCTGAAATGCATCGCCTCAACAGGGACTAAAGCAGGAACTGAAATCAATAAATGTAGTAAGTCGCCCAGACAGTCTCCTCCGCTGAGAGAAAAAAAGGCTTTCTATGAAAGTCAGATTTATTCATTTAGCTCTCACTGTGGTGAAGCTCACTCATCATAAGTTGTACTACCAGGCTGACTCACTCATGCTTCACATGAGTGGAGGTGTGTAAGTGTGTGTGTGTGGAGGGGGGGGGGGATACTGTGGGGTTGCATTGTCATAAAAGTCAGCATTACATCATGAATGAGTCTCAGCCTGATGATATAACAAAGTCAGCACTTCTTTAATGTGGATGTAATCCTTTCTTTTTGTTAAAGCCAGAAACATCTTTTGATTTATTTCCATTTGAACATTATAGACTTTTTTTTTTTAGTTCTATCCATACTGAGCTTGAATATTGAATTATAGAGTGTTTGAAGAAACTTCTTTAAAGCTATTTAGCCAACTACCTCAGCACCGCCTGGTTTAAATGAATTCCCAAACCCTTTCTATTTCTAACTTTTCTGAGATCATGTTTTTCCTTTACTTGGAAGAAGACAAGCAGGAAATGTTTGGAGAGAGAAAGGGGATTACATGCACCAAACATCGTCAGGATCGGGAGTCAAACTTGCGACCAGTGCATCATGGACTGAAGACTCTGATCATAGGAAGCCTTCAACCAGCACCCCAACTAATTCAAACTTCAGCATATATATATTTAGTTTAGAAACAGGAATTCAAATATTTGGTGATCTTTTAGAAAACACAGATCTAAACTATCATGAGGATATGTAAAGCCACTGAACAGAAGTTGCCTGCCTGTATATGAGAGCAGAATGTTTGGCCCAAAGTGTGTGGATGTCCTCTCATTAAACCCAATTATGATTGCTTAACATCTCATCCCATAGAGCAATGTCTAATGTGCTTCTATAACAGAATCCACTGTTCTATCCTCAGGCTTTCCTGAGTACATTTTTTTGGAGCCAATCTGCAAAAAATGCTCCCTTAGAGAAGTCAAAGAGGTCCAGTTAACAGTCTGTATTCATTTCATCCCAAATATAGAAGCCAGACGAAGGCAAAGGCAGATCTAATGATGATATTAACACACACTTTACAATGAACGTATATGACTCACAGTAAAAAACGACTACCTGACTGTGTGCCCCGCTGATGTGTGAGTTCATTTCTGTTAAAAAAATTATGAAGGAGTTCACCTCAACAGAAAAACTGAAAGGGATATCCACAAACTTTTGGCCACATCTGTTCCTTGGTTACACATATCACACTTGATGGTTGTCTTCTGCGGCCTCTCACTGACCGATGTTTCGCTCACCTTGTTTTTCCTTCATGTCATATCGTCTTTAGAGGATTGTTAAACATCACATATTAGAATGACTAAACTAAACGCGAGTGAATGATCTCACATTGGTTGCTGAGCGAAGCCACCTCGTCTCCATCAAGCAGCTGCCTGCATGCAACCTGCAGAGAGAAAAGAAAAAAAAAGCTAAGATAAAGCACAGTTACCTTCTGGAAATTGCTATAAGTGAGTGATTAAGACTGATGACGTCAACTGAAAGCCTGATTTATTTATTTTATTTTTTTTTCATTGAATGATCATTCACTTAGCTTTCATTCATACACGCCAGGATGACGGTGACTCACCAGCATCCTGGCCTTGGGCTTTGAGCTCGGCATCTGTGTTTGTGCGGCAGCAGTCCCTGGTGAAAGACAGAGTGATGACGGTGAGACAAAAAAAAAAAAAAGAGGGAGTTTTTTTTTTTTTTGCAGCAATTGTGTGAAATCAACACAAAGTGGATTATCAGATAAGTGGACCTGCCTTTGTTGTTCCCACGCTGGATGTCCTTCTGTGATGAATCTACTATTGTGTAAACACTGCCAGGGCTGCAATTATCATCAGAATCATCAGCACTGAAACGATCAGACTAACTTACAGAGCTGGATTACAAACAGATCTTTTTTTATAACAGTACAACACTCACTTGCAGGCTTCACTGTCACTCTCACAAAAACTTAAGGAAAGCATGAGGGACATTCTTGGTTTGGATGGTTTCACCGTCTCACTGCCGCACTCCTCGCCTCTCACCTCCTCCACATGTCTCCTGCCCTGCGGAAATCACACAGACCCTAATGACAAGACGTGCTTTCGTTAGGTAATGATCATGTGATGGCAGTCTATATTTCTGTAGGAAGAAAAGCCCATTGACACTTAGAGGTTAGCTGCTTTATATTTTGTTGCTCTTTTTAAATGAAACATAAAATAGCAAAAAACAACCCAGACATCTTAGAGTGGAACAGATTAAAGAAAACATAAACTAACAAACCTGTAAGGCAGGGTTAAAAAGTGCACCTTTCTTTGAATCTACATAATATTTTATATTTTTGATGACAAATGGTCATATTACAAAGAGGTTTTGAAAGGACGTACTATTGTGCATGTATGCAGAAGAAATGATTAGAAGCAAACTCTACAAATCATTGCTGATGTAGCTGGGCAGTGAGGAAAATGTGGAGGTGACTCCTATTCACTTTCCGTGGTTCTCCTTAAATAGATGGATGGATTATCAGACAGACCCCATTTCCCAGAAAGTTGTGACGATGTGTAAAATGTAAACAGAATGCAATGATGTGCAAAACATCGAAGCACCATTATCTTGCTAAAGTGGCATTCCTGCAACCTCGACTTATTTATTTTGATGGTTTATTTGGTACGCTATACATAGACAAAATGAAAACAGCAATCCAATGCAAGCATCATAATGTTTATAGCGGGTGTTAATTTGCAACACTTGTCCCTAGAAGAGCTTTTCAGGATTGAAAATCTTTGGAGCGTTATGGAGCTAAAAATAAAACAATTCAGACGAGCTGATGGAGCAGCTGAAAAGTGAAATGTTGAATATCTTTCCACTTTGACTGATTTCACTGGGAGTGTTGTTAAAGGAGAGGTGATTTTACAGAGCGGTTAACGGGACGCTGTTTGAGAGTGTTGCTGGCATAACATTTGAAATGGGTAAATAACCAATTCTAACAACATTTCTCAGTTTCAACATTTGATATGTTGCATTGTGCTGTTTTCAATTAAACATGGGGTGTCAGTGTTTTACAAATAATCTGTTTTTAATTTACATTTTTCACAGTGACCCAACTGGATGGATGGATGCATTCATTTGACAACCTGAGTTACTTTAAAAATTTTGTAATTTTTACACAACACAACAGAATGTAGTTTATTTCCAACAGAAGAAAAACCAAAACCATATGTAAATGAGTCAATTCAAAAATTGACAATTTGGCAAATGGCAACTATTTTGATAACATAAGACAGTTTAGTGAATAAGAATCATAATCAGCTTCTTAAATGTAACAAATCTTTTGCTTTTATTGCCTATTGATGGACTTATTGTGGAAATATTGTCTTTAATTGACTAAAGGTCTGAAAACTTCCTCCACTACTCTTCTTCCTTGGCACAAACAGACCTCCACAATGAATAAAACAAATGAATGAATAAGTCTTACTAAAGTTTGCCTTAATACTCAGCAGATCTTTTGGGTCGGCTGGTTTGTGTTTAACAACAAGTGACTCCAGAAACATTAAGATACGTTTCAAAAGAGATTGTTCCAACTGTCTTAATAATTTTGGCTAAACGACAAACAAAATAAGCAGAACGACAGGTGTACGATGTTTACCTTGATGTGTAGGTTCGAGTTGAGGAGCAGACGATGAGCGGTGAATTTAATTTGTACACATTTAAAATTAGCGGAATGGAACTTGTGATGAAGTGAACGTCAACGTTGCAGGACGTCATCACGTAACGTTCTACTGTCACTAGGGGGCGCTGCGCATCCAACGGTCGCTTGGAATGGAGGCACACTCAACAATACATGCAGGTTAATTTACACGACACCAATTTAAACCAGGTTACACGGAGCACTGGGGGAAAGTCTGTCTCCCCATTCTCTTTCTCCAAATCTCCCACCAAGGAGGTCGTGTAGTGGGGCCAGCTCTTCATCACACACAGCCACTCCCACTGACACCTGAATCAGAGGACAGCAAAACAACAATGGAACCAGCAGGCTCACAAATAACCTAATACAGTTTTTTTTTCCAATTGCTAACACACTAAAATGACACGCATAGCACAATTATTTAAAACTGACACACAGCGAGCAAAACCTCTTCTCAAGTCTCCAAAAGTCTAAACACATTTTCTGCTTTACACATTCAAAATCTCACTTTTTAAATGCACTGAACACGGTTCTCTGCATAAGACACAACAATCTGACATAAAGTCACATGTTCGCCATTTCAAAATGACACTACATGAGCTAATTGGCCAATGTATGTGCCACCTGGCCAAACACCTCAATGGTTAATTGTTACTAGATGAGTGTGCTTTTCATTATGCCCAACAGCGTGTAGTTGGTTAGACAGAAATCTGGTAATATGAATGAAGTGTGTGCCATTTGGTGCAAAAGTTTGATTTTGATAATACTACATGTAGTTTTGGTTGCAGTGCTTCATTTTGTAGGATAAATGAGGTATTTTGCAGTTTGGGTGTGTGTGGTTTTGTGAATTGTGTTAAGTATTTTGATAAAACCAGCCTAGTTTGCAAAATTGTGTTTTAGCAATTGGAAAAAAAACTGTAATAATGATGATAATAAAAGATTGACTTCATGTTGTGCCTTTCAAGGGACCCAAGGACACTTTACATGGTGGAGGGACCAGACAAAAAAATAGAATTACTCGCACACAAATACACACAGTTGTGCTGCACATTCACGGCTAGAGTGGGCCCCTTGTGTGTGTGTGTGTGTGTGTGTGTGTGTGTGCTTTCTTTTCAAAATTACAGTGTATAGCCTATTGTCTGACAGGGGCAAGACGAGGGCTTCCCTAATTGGACAAAGTGTCAGCAGGCTCCAGCAGCTAATCACAACAATGTGAGGAGAGATTTACAGCCAGGAAGGACTCATCTTTCAGGGGGATCCCAGCTCCTTCCTACAAGGGTGCACAGAAATGTACAGCCTTATGTCACATAAACAAGGACTGTTTGATACAGAGTACACGATACAGTATATAGTAAAGGTTTTTGCAGGAAAGATCATACTGGGAGTTAATTCTGCAGGATGGTGCATCTCTGATTTTTGTTATCGTTTGACCCGAAGAAGCAGATAAAATGTAATTTGGTTCATAAATATCTTATGAAGACCGGTTGTTGAGGGGGAGCCCAGATATAAATGGAATATCCGTTGTCAGCATTACTATTGATTGCCAATATTTAGAAAGTTCAGCTCCCAAGATTCTGCATATATCAGTCTGGGCCAAAGCCAACCCCAAAATTAGTCATTCAATAACCCAGAGGAGCCAAAACTGGCCTCCTCCTGTCAACCATGGGAGATAAATTATCCACTAGCCCTTTGAGTTTATGATAATATTCTGCAATCAATCACAGTATTAAAATAGTTGTCAAACAGAAGCTCATTTTATTTCTGTATAATGATGGAAGGTTATTCATAATGGTTTCTTTGTGTGGAAAGTGTTGTAATGGGCTGTTTGCCAGCTTTTGTATTAAGGGTGCATTTTTATTTTCATTTTCCTTTGCCCCAGGTTGACATTGTCTTTTTGCAAGGGACATTTAACAACTTGTTTTTCAATATTCAATCGAAAAGGGAAAGGGAAGAAAAGGAATTACCAATATTGAAAAAACAGGCTGATATTGATTTTTTAGTTCAGACAGTATTATTATTATTTAGAATACATCTGGTTACATAATTATTTATTTTGCTTTTGAACAACATGATTTTAAGATCTAATCACATTTGACAGCTTTAACCCTGTAAGGATTACGTTTGACAACTGGTCACAGGGGTGTTCAAGAGTAGCAGATTGAGCTGTGAAGAATGAGGGCTAACTTAGACATACCTTCACTCTCAGGCCCATAAGTACAAGTACCTCCCCCCCCCACACACACACACACAGTTAGTCTTAGGAGTGTTGGGCTTTAGGGATGTGGATTTATCGGAATATCCCAGACACCACCGCTACATTTTTTTATTTTTTTTATTTTTTATTTTTTATTTATCTTATCTATTCTGTTTAATGTGTATTTTGATCTTACTTGTCTGTGCCTGAATTTCCCCTCTGGGGATCAATAAAGTATTATCCTATCCTATCCTACATCATTAACGATATCTTTGGTTTATTCTCCATAAAGTTCTTCTGAATCAAAATCACACGTTCACAGAAACGCAGTGCTTCACCTGTAGCTGTGTAAGGATGATACCTTTTCACCTTTTCTTTTGAGTTTCATCCTCTAAATGACACGTGAGGATGACATTGTTCCTCTAGAATACATCTGTTCAGAAGGTATTGAATAGAGGTCAGGTCTGATTTGAGTTTTCGATGACATCAGTTGTACAGGGGTGTTTATGGATGTTTACACAGCTTGACATCTTCTACTGTTGCGTCAATCAGTGGTTTAAACCAATCTACCTTCATAAATCAGCAGCGGAGTGACGCAGATTTCAAGGTTTTGAGGAGCTTTGTTTCCAGTTGTTCATGTGGATTTTTTTGACGAGTGCATGAATCACTCATTGTGTGACCCGTTCATTACACACACTCATGCCTGCGTAAGTAATCGAGCTGTGAGTGAATACCAGCATGCTGATGTAGAAATGTGTTAATGTGTGCATTGTGGGTTTTCTGCCCTGCAGCTGTGGAGGTGGAGGAGCAGGAGCGTAACCGAGGCTCTGTGTGAGTCATGGGTGCTCACATCATCAGGAGGGGGCTCCTCTACCGATGGAGGGAAGCTGTGTGGGAGTCCAGACCAGAGCGTGGCCTCAGAAGAGGGAGGAACACAGACTGGTGGGTGTCTTTCGGACCCATTGGTGGAGATCTCCAGCACGTCAGACACAACCACGCTTGGTGCTGCATCAGAGGAGTAAATGTCCCAAAATCTGCAGAAGATCTGAAACAATTTGGGTTTTCTGCACAAGAGTCAGTCCTCCTAAAGATTACTGACCTCTTTCAATGCAATGTTGTGTTTGAAAAAAACAAACACGGGTCATTTACAAGCTATGCAGAGCTTTTTACAGTCTTTTCAGCAAATGATTTGGGTGACACCATTTCATCAAATTCTTACAGGAAAGATGTTTAAATAAATAGATTTTAATCCACTTTTGCTGGTATCTAGAATCAGTATCTAGATGTATCTACTGATATCAGATTGGACGATTCTGACGTCAAGTCGGGCACCTTATTTATTTTCCGAGTTTCCGAGTTGTTGTTCCGCCTTGAGCAGTTTTTACAACTTGGAAACTTGTTTTTCCGATGTGTCCGACACCACATGAATGCAGCATGTTGGATGTTAGTGTCAGTGTCAGATTTTACTCCATGTCAGCTTCTTCCCTGTGGTTCTTCGACTATGTACCTGTGCTTCCTTTCCCTAAGTGGAGTTTTCTGGACGTTTTGGATTTGAATTAAGTATTTTTGCCTTTTTTGTTTGAATAAATATTTTTAGTTCTGCAATTGGGTCCTCCTCTTGGTTTGTGCTCTGTGTTCACTGATGGGATGGCCCTTCCTTTAGTTTCTTTATGTTTCCCACAGAGGCTCAAAATCATTTCATACGAGATTATTTTCAGGTGAACCCTTCCCTGTTGACCTGTAACCTGCCTCCACATGAGGAAAGAGAGAGCTCACTCAGGAATGTTGTTTGTACAGTAAAAGCTAAATGCCAAAGTTTTTTCACAAGAGCACAATTCAAGAAGAACCCACAGAATTAAGTGTATACAAATCTCCCACTAGTTGCCCCCCCCCCTCCCCGCACACACACACTCCCCTTCTCTGTGTGAGTCATGAATCCACCATGATACACGAGATTGTCCTGAGCATCCCACCCCCTCCCACTCCTCCCCCTCCTCATCATCCCTCCATATGAAAGACAGATGAGTCAGCGACGGAGCATGCAGACTTGTGCCAAGTGATCAGCTTCGTCTCATCTCCTCCTCCACCACCACCCTCCATCTCTACCCACATGGCTCTGCCTCAAAGGGCTGTGATTCATGCACCCATCACTGTCTGATGGTTAAAAATAAGTCCTGCCATGCTGCAGGAAGTGTCCTGCTGTCCCGTACAGACAACAAAGAGGCACACACCCCTCCTGCTGTGATTCTTTCATGCACCACAGGCGACC
Organism: Labrus bergylta; assembly: GCF_963930695.1. Classification (NCBI taxonomy): domain Eukaryota; kingdom Metazoa; phylum Chordata; class Actinopteri; order Labriformes; family Labridae; genus Labrus; species Labrus bergylta. The sequence goes on along the minus strand of NC_089214.1, from coordinate 5,364,106 downwards.
CTGAGTTTTGGAGGAAGTGTTGGATGTGTCTTCGGCAGCTGCATCTTGGTTTCAACTGGGACAGAGGGATTGGTTCAGTATGGGGTACTTTTTACTTTTACTTCTTTTGTTAAAGGTATATGCTCTTAAAATGAAAAATGATCATATTTATTTAGGCAGCATTAAAGGAAGTTTAGCAGAAAAACAGATGAGGTTTCCTCCAAGCTACAGGTTTGTTAAATTTATTTTAAGATTCACTTTTGAGCCTCTGAGTGAAACATCGACAGGCTGAAGGAAGTGCCATCCTGTCAGCGTGAACACAGAGCTCATCAAAACAAATTGAGAGGGAGTTTCACTTCACTCTTCCTTTTTTTCTTTTTACAAAGTCATTAATCAATTAATTAATTTGTATGTGTTTGATATCTGCTATATTAACGTTTAAAATATTAAAAAGATTGACACCAGTTGAGTCATAAGTCCACCATGACACACCAGATGTCCTTAGCATCCCGCCCCCTCCCACTCCCACTCCTCCCTCATCATTAGGATGCAGGATTTTGTTCTGACCTCAATCTAACAATTATCCAAACAGACTCCCCTCTAAACTTTGAAATTATTTCTATTTCCATGAAACTCACAATAAATCTGTGAAAAGCAAAAGAAAGATTCAAATAAGGTTTCTACTCTTTGAGTGACCCCTTCCACATTGAAGCTATTGATTCATGGTAAAATATAAAACAATCCTTAATAGCAGCTTTAACTGTTATATGACAGTTGATTACTCAAACTGCTGTCTTAATGATATCAAATATAACTTCATTGGTTCCTGTTTCCTCATGTCATAGATTTTTTCCCTCAAAGTTAGCTGCTTTCTTCTCTGATGTGTCTTCATTTTAGTTCTCCACAGCAGCCTGTATTGATCTTCTATTTATTATAAAGGCTCCTAAAGTGCTCTTGTAAACAGGAATCAATGCTAACATGTTTGCTTTACACAGTGCCCTTTTACGTTTTTTTTTGCTGCATCACTGCCGTAGTTACAGAGACAAAAATAATTGTGAATAATAGATGTCGGGTGCTCGTAATGATGCTGAATTTATTATTCTGTATTCAAAGAATTATTCTATATCTGGATCTGGGAATAAATAATTCCACTGTGGCCTGTAACTATTTTGGAGTTGGGAAATAACAGCACTCAGTTTTTCTGCAGAGGTCTGGAGTCAGCATTTGATACCATCTCGTACCGCTCGCTTCCGACGCGGCCTCCATTGATCTCTGTCCAAAAAAAAATAAAAACCCACAACAAGCCATAAAAGCATTTCAGGACAGTCGCCAAGACACACATAGCCCAAAGTGGTTATGATGCACAATGCTTTTAAAAGCCTGGGTCTCTCCACCTGCACGTCTGCACGAGGAAAGAGCAAAGAAACCTGAGAAGGGGATTATTTCTGCCCAAATGCATCATGGGAGTGTCTAGTATCAAATTGTAACGGGAATAGAAATGTTGTATCCCCCGAAAAAGAAGGAGAAGAGATTCATTTTTACTTCAAGGTTCTCTGCAGGCACTTTTCAATTTTTTGTTTGAAATGCAAATTGCAGAAAACGTCCACAAACACACTGAGCACACACTTAGTTTTCATATAAATATTTATTGCAGAGGAGGTATCTTTTATGTACATGCTATCACAATATAACACAATATAAATCTACCAAATATTCCCATATATTGATGCTATAAGCTTGTCATAGAGCAATAGTTATAACAAGCACATAATACAGTGGGTTAGGGACAGTATCACTCACTATACAACTGGTAACAGTCCATAAAAGATCAATTTTTTCAAGGGCAGTGAAACATCGGTCCTAGTCATTTTTTTTTTCTTGAATTCATGCAGAAGCCACAAGATTTACAACGTAACAGCATTGAATAGTAGTAGTAGCAATAGTAGTAGTTGTATTTGCCGTCGGGTGACTTTGGTCACAATAAGAGAGAGGGGAAAGTGAGGTTTGAAATGAAAGCAGCTAACAAACAGATGCTCCGATTGTTCGACAGAGAGCTACAGGACACAGCATCGTCTATGTCAACATGGTACGAGGACAACGGTCTCAATTCGAGGTTCAAACTTTCACTGATTCATCCGTGATACGGCAAAAATACAATGAGAATCTCCAGAGAAACAGACAGTAAGACACTGGTTAGGTCTACACATTTTAATACACGGACCGCTTTAGACTGACTGAACTGAGAAGTGCTACAGCAAGCGAACTGTCAGAAATTGCGCAAATGAAACAGATGACTGAAAATGTGACGTACTATGCCAAAGCTGGGAGATTGCATTGTTTTTGTTTCTTTGACTGTTTTTGTGTTTTCTTTGTGCTCCAGCTATCTGTAAAATCTCATCGGCTAAGTGTGTAAAAAGTTTAAGACATAATAATAAAGACATCAGTTTGACACAATGAAGCTTGTGCATGTCATGATATATTTCTTGCTATGGTTATTTTGTGACAAAGTAAAGCTGCGTTAAAGACTGAAAGCATAAAAACAAGCTCTTCTCCTGTTTTTAAAATTAAACATTTTTAGAAATATACACGTTATTTATCACAGAGGGCAGTATAATCCAACGCGGCAGTGATTCAGGAGACTAAAGTCGCTTTTACAAAATGTGGGGATTTGAAATGTACCAGGTACCCCCCCTCCCCCCCACCACCACCACCATGGTGTGATATGATCGTGCACACAGTACCACAATGCAAATGATGGATGACGTCTAACATCTGGTTCATAAATATTGAATAGATCCATCAAAGCATTACAATCATTCCATGCACGCTGACAGTCTTCCTTCAGACACCATCCTTATGGAGCTCATAAAGCGGAGGTGCTGACAAATCTCACGCCGTCAGGCAAAAACACACCTCAACGTTTGAAATATTTCATGCGAGGCACCCACAGGTGAACGGCTGACATAACTCCTCCGAAGGTATAAGACATAGCATCTAAATCCTGTTTATAGAGCTTAGCTGTATAGAGTCTTGTTGCACGTCTAACACAATTAGCTACACATTGGATTATTTTGATTTGACTTGTGCCAAACAAACTTAGCGACTATATTAAGACTTTGGAAAATTCTCACTCACAAGAAGGATTTTTTTTTTTCAAAACCACAATTAGTAATAAGTCCTGCTGAGTTTGGATATTTAGGAATTTGACAGCAATTATAGATAATAACAATCAGTGACAACATTCAGTGATACCGTGTTATTCTCACAATATACTGTAATCTGCTGTAGATGCTATATTGATACATAGTTTTCCTCACAAACTGTGATAATGTCGTCTGTTCAACAGTTAAATATAAGAGGGAGAGTTCTTTTTTTTTGCTGTAATCCCAGGATGGATAGTGCATGATGAATATTTCAACATTTTGATACAAAACACTGAACAAATAAAACCTTTCAAAGGTTCAGTCTGATTTTTAACTGACAGCCACATCGCAGAGCCTATAGTTCTATAATGATCATCTTTATCAATCAACTGGGCTTAAGTTTTAAACTGAACGAAACATGCATTACACAATTTGAAAACCCTCAATACGCACATGAAAAAAAAGAGATTGAGCACTACACTGACATCACATAATGGCAGTATAATTACAGTTTTGTTAAAACAAAATAGTCGTGAATAATTTGTTATTGGTAGAAATCTTCCCGAAGATCTGTAAACATGACAAAATAAATACAACAAAGTCTGACAAGTCAGGACCTGTGACTTGTCTCAGATTTAGTCCTTGACTGTTTATATCAGTGTAGCCTCTTAAAAGTGAACCCAACGCAGAAGAGCCTTAAACCTGCATTCTTTCTACTGACCAGCAGGGGGGCGACTCCATGGATTAGAAAAATAACTCCTTTCATGCAGGACTAGATTAGAAATTGAGCACTTCCCCTGTGAGTGTGAGGTCTCATTTGTTACTTAAAAATCCTCTTTAATATGACCTCTTATTATGGTGCAATTGAGGGTAAACTGGAGGGAGGTTTGCTTTAGGGCGTGGCTTCATGTGTTTGACACAGAAGCCTTTCAACCAAGAGAGAGACGTAGCTATGTGTATCTCCTTTTTTGTCCACATATGATCACTTCTGGATCTAAAATACCAAGATGGTGGTGGCCATAATGTTGAATTGGAGGCCTCCAAAATGAACATTCATAAACCAATGGGTGACTTCCTAGTGGCCAAGTCCAACTCCTATATACGGCCTAAATTTAAGACCAAGTTATCTAACAAATCAGCAAAATGTTTTAACCAGTTCAACCCCATTAAATAAAAAAATACCTTTTTCCTGGCTTTAGCCCAGCGTTCCTGTGTTATATGTTCGTTAATCTGCCAAATATATTTAAATAAAACATTATCTGACTATTTTTCATCATAATAACCGTTTTTTTTCTCTCTTCCTTTAAAGCATTTCAAATGTCTGAACAACACGGCAGTAGTTACTCTCGAAGGTACATTACAATGGGACTTTCCAGATCTTTGAATTGCCAACAATACCTTCAATAAGCCAAGCTTTTTTTTTGTTGTGGTCACTAACAGCTGATTCCCTTGGTTGGAAGTATCAACTAAGAAGAGCTTGTTAGGTAGGAACAGGTTCAATCAGCTATTTGTTGAGTTAAATTGTTGACCTGTTGACCGATTTAGTTTGTGTTTGAGACATGTTGAACCCACTGCCAGGGCTTTTATCATTTATGAGATACATTTTTCAGGTACTGCTCGACATTTTTACTGGAAATTAATCATTTTGTGTACACAGACACACGAGAAACACACATTTTGGTGCAAGTCAACACAAAGACCCATGCTGGATACATAAATAAAGCTGGTGCAAATTATTTCCTTACTTTTTACATCGTACGTGAGAGGATTTGACACACATTCATGTTAAAGCTGCTCCTATATAACGCTTACAACCCAGACGAAGCATGTGGAAATATGAAAGCAGGAAAATGAGTGCCTCTGAACTTAAAAAAAGGAATTAAAAACAACATTAGATTTTTGTCAAAACATGAACTGCTTAAGTTTTAAAAAATGTTCAGGTCCAGCTACTCTCAATACCTGGCTGTGCATGCTGTTTATATAATTCACTGTCACAAAATGCTGAAGAAGAAACCACTTGCTTCACTTCAGACTGGTACAAGACAACGCTAGTTAGTTAGGCACATACAGTTCTTCTCTGCAGACTTGGAAGCATTTTAATCTGCCGAGAACTACAATTAAATAGATCTAACCAAAAGAATAAAAACATGTCATGTTTGGTCGATGTTTGATATCCTGTAACATGCTGTGATTAAAATAAAGAAGACATGAAATGAACAAAAAGAAAATATTTTGTCCTCTTAATTGATGGATTTGGCTAAAGTGCAATAGACTTATTTCCTCACTGAGTTCTTCTTTCAATGCCAAGAGTTGGATACAAATTATTAAATTAACTATAAACCAACACCGTTCTTTGCAAATATTCACTTAATCTTTGGCTTTCACTTTTGCTGTTTTGCACATAAATCTAAATGTCATCCTATTTTATCCAAACACTTTCTATTGCCATGTCATATCCTAGTCCATTAAGTGATTATGCTTATGCACACACATAAAACAATGTAAGAACTGAATACAGAACATGTTAACTGCAAATTTCCAAAATTGCTTATGAAGTGAAAAGACTGAATCAAAAGTTGCATAATTTGTCTAAGATTTAACTTCAGGATTTTCCTGCAATAATCTGGAATGCTCATCTTGACTTTTTTTTGTTGTTGTTGTACATTTTACATATTTTCAAAATAGGTAAAACATGAACAAATATCTCGGAAAGAAGGCAACTTGTGGAACTTGATCAACGTTTCTTCCGAGTCACCGCGCTAATAGTAAGAGATTATATTTAACAATTTCAAACTGAAAAAAAAGTATACATCTATAAGTATAATCTCAGTGGTCCATTTAGGTTTAGTGTCATGCCTTCTTGCCCGACGTGCTGTCGTCAAAGTCCCAGGGACAAACATCCGCCTTTTTAGCAGCACTCACAGCCCCACCTTTAGGATTTGGACTGCTCTGTTTCTCTACAGAAGCACTTTTGTCTGTACCTTTTTTATCTGACGTATCCTCAAAATCCCAAGGACAGACTTCCACAGGCTTTGCTTTGGCTGCGCCAACATTTGCACTTCTCCTTTTTTCTACCACCTGCACCTCCTCTTGACTCTCTACATCCCATGGGCATACCTCAACCATTTTGTGTTGGCTCATGTGTTTCTCTGAAGACTTACTCTTGTCCTTAGCTTTTGTTCTACTTTTCTCATCATCAGCGTCTTTTGATTTCTCTTTCTCAACCGTTCTTGTGGAAGTGGAACCCTTCTTTTTCGAAGGGGATTCCTTGGTTTTGGACGCCCGAGATGGACTGGGTGTCCTCTGTCCAGAATTGGGAGATTCTGTAGTACTGTCGTAGTCCCAAGGACATACTTCAACTTTTGCAGTTGGTGGCTGGAGAGAGACTCCTGTTTTGGATGATTCTGGAAGGGTACTTCTCCCTTTCCCATCCACAGGAGAGGTGTCTTTTCTTTTTTTCGTCAAATCTGGTGAACGAGCTAACTCTGTTGTCTTTTGCGGCTCTTCGAAGTCCCATGGACAAACCTCTGCCTGATATGTTTTGGTGCTCTCTGTTGAAGAATGAGGCTGCTGGGTCTTTGCAGATTTGCTAGCCTGACTTGTTGGTTGCAGCTTTGAGCCTCCTTCTCGACCCCCTTGAATGTCATTCCCATCTTCCCAAGGACATACATCCGCTCGTACTGCTGTTGTTCTCTGAATGTCTTTCGAGGGTCTTCCACTCGTTGGAGATTGATCTGAAGATTTCTGCTTCTGCTGCTGAGACTTGCCTCCCTTGGTGCTACCTCCATGAACTGTTGTGGTTTCTTCTGGTGCAATTGAGACATGCTTTTGGACCTTGTTTTCAGACGGAGTTGGAAGATCCTCCACTTCCCAGGGACACACTTCAGAGAGATCATAGAGGTCTTTTCCCTTGGCAGGATCTGAACAGATGGTAGGCTGGCTGCCACTCACCGGCTGCTTCATGATCCTGCCTTTTGTCGCAGTCTGTTTGTACTCGACCGACTGGCTGATAATCATCTTGGGTTGGCATTCATTTTCTGGCTCTTCATTGACCCTTGCGTCTTTGATCTTTGGCTGACTCTTCCTATTGCTCTCCTCTGGGCTCTGGCTCTTTCCGGTTAAACCCAAAGTCTTCTCTTTGGCGCTGGCTATGACACTGAGAGACTTCTGCAGCATTGAGGCTTTGGAAGGAATTGGTTTCTTGTCTGCAGTGAGATTATGGGCGCTTGCTGACTTGCAGACCAAAGGAACTGATTCCGTAGACTCACTGGGGGCATTTAAGTTCTCATCGGACTTCTTCTTCACCAACTTCTTGCCCATCAGTGTATCCAGGAGAGAACCTTCAGCGGTGGCCACCTCCATCTTGTCAGTTGCTGAACTGTTGGAGTCTTCACTCTGGTCACGAACATGGTCGTAGCTGCTATGGGATTTCTTGAGGGAAAAAACCTTGTTCTTCAGCGTCTCCTCCTTTGGTGGCTTTCCTGGGTGAGTCTGATCAAAGGGGTTCTTCTTCAACATGCAGATGCTGTTACGGTTACTACCATGTTCCCCAACCTCCTTGTCTTCACGGCTGCATTGCCGGTGCACCGATTCTGGGATCTCAGTGATGCGCCTCATCAACGACCGACCCAAACCTTTCTTGGAGCTCCGCTTCTTCTGGAGATGAGGGTTGTTTGCCAGCATCTTCTTCCTCTTGTAAATCTCCAACTGGGAGTAAAGTTTCTTCAGCTCCTCCTAGAGATTCATAAAAGAAAAAATGTAAGTGATTAGTCGCTTGTTTAGAGCTTGAACTTTTCTACAGCTAAAAAGGAGCCTTTCTAGTCAAATCAATGTCACAAAAAAGCAGACGTTCTACTGCACAGAGAACATGCAGTACAAATTCAAGACACGCGACTACAAACGTTTTTTTGATGATGCAGTTACGGATTATCACATGCTGAAATAAAGCAAAAACAGGACAGTCTTGGACAGCATCAAATAAGGTGAGTTTAAATGTTAGGTCTGAAACAGCCTCAAAGCCCAGGTCTTGTATCTGTTGTATTTCTGTCTCTATGCCCATTTTGTAAATAGGTTTGACATTTTCCTCTGTTGGAAGAGAGACTTCTTCAGCTCTAACAGACAAACAGAAATCTCTGCTCACGTTGGTACGTTTTTCCCAAACACTGTTGCAAGACCTTACGCCACAGCCATTAATAGAACTGAGATGGCCCATTTCCTCTGGTGTCTGCAATAAAAAACTGCCATGGCTCAGTATTTTTTTTTTCAAGATTTAAAAAGATGTAACCAGGTTATATAATAAAAAACAAAGTTGGAAGGAAACACCACTTACCCGAATGTCCTCAGGATCCAGACTGTGTTCACTCCACGCTGACGTGATGCTGCTATTCAGATACGACCCAGAACGACCCATGTCCAGCTCGTCCTCATAGGCCTCAGAGGCTATATCGTCTCTCGCGTGGGTCCCACCAAACAGGAACTGGATGAGTGGAAGTAAGGACAATTTTTTTTTGCTTTTTACCATTTTGCAGGAAAAATCAAATTTCTTGTGAAACAATTGTAAAGATAATAACGTTTTACTGTACAATATAGCGTTGCTTTCAATGCCAGAATCACATAATGTTATGCAAATGTTAAGTTTATATTTTACAACATTTACATTTAAAAAAGGATAAATACATTATTGTTTTTTTGTCAAAATAGAAATAAATGACAGCTATATAATTTTGTTTATTTCACACAGTCAAAACCAAGTTAAGATAGCTTAACAAAAAGTCTGAAATGTAGAATGTGAATTGAACACAATTTAGTTTAACCCAGTGGTTCCCAAACCTTTTCTGCCGGGCCCCTCTTTGGCAGATTAATTAATTTTTTTCACAAAAACAAAGCAACATTTCTTAATTTCATTCTTTTCATGAAAGTAGAGCATCATTCAAAGGTTTACCTTAGGGATGAGAAGTAGACCCAGTGTCACTGTTACTGTTAGGTGGGTGTGGGTGAAGAACAGTAGTAGCATCCAGTCTGGGTGGAGCTCTGGAGCAAGAATAAACCTGTCAGGGTGTAGAGAAAACAAAGAAGAATGAAAACAGGAAGTCAGAATCAGGAAGAAGAGAGAAATTAAGTATTACATCTAAAGCAGAGATATCTATATAGCTATAGCTAAGATTTATAGCATAATTTACTGGTAGTAGATAGCATTAGTGTTGGTTATAGAACAGTACATTTACCAAAAAGCCTGTAATTCATCAAGCTTCTAAATCTCACCGTGCCCATTGTATTTCATTGCACTTTTTACAGGACAAGGGTTTTTAAACATCCCAAACATCCCTTTGACAGCTGATGTCAAAATTCAAAATGCGCAGACGGTAAATGCAGTGGACTCTGATTAAATTATGCTGTGATATTCTTACACATTGCTCCATCTGCAGTGAACCTCTTAGCTACAGATGGAGCCGGCAGAGACACAGACCAGCAGACTTAATGTGTTTTCAGCCAAAGTAGATTTATACACTGTCTGTCTAGGCGTCAATTCCACATATAATGTTCCACACGGGTGATCCTTCTGCTGGCAAGGACACAATATTTGTCTCATTCTTTCCTTTGGATTCACATTGAAGGGGTTTGACCTTGATCTGGTCACAATATTCAGCCTATTTATACATCAAACGGTAATACAGGAGGCTGGCTGTGGCGCAGCAGTTGGTGGAACAGGAGATAATTACTGGCAGAAACAATAGTAGCTGCTCTAGCCTTTTACATATAAAGAACTAACAGGCTTTGAACACAGTGAGACCTCATGTGCACAGAGGATATGAAGGTATGTCCTGTCAGATGCTAATTCAACCACTAGAGAGCCTCGATCCAAGCTAATGTCATCTAGCGGGCTCATTATGTTGTTGAAGTCGGTAAATGGCTAATTAACAAACAGTTACTGTGGTAATAGCTTCGAGGCATGAATGAAGGTGAAGGTCCAGCATTTGAAACGTGCCAGAGCTTTAAACCCTTTCCTTCATTCATGTTTTGTGTGCACAGATGAGGATTTAATAACCTTGGCATGCTGTCTCCTATCACTGAAAACACCCATGCTGTGACCTCCAGCTATTACACTTTATTCTCAGCTTCCCGTTCACACCTGGACATGGCTAAAACCTCATGACAATCACAGTGAACAGGAAAGCCTGAGCTTTAACTGGTCACTGTGGGATCAAACAGCAGCTTTTGTGAGAAACACAAAAGGAGATGGTATGCCTCTAACAAGCACCAGTGTGCAGCGTGGTCTCTGGTGGCAGGCAGTCAGAATAACTAGCCACACCATGCAACTTTCTAATTTATCGGGGCGGTCTTGTCTGGCAGTTTTCTGCAGAGAACAGCCTAACAACAAGGCTGAAGAGGCAGATTAAAGGCAGATTAGAGGCATAGTAATAACTAATCCAGATATATAATCAGGAATATGAAAGCTCTACCCCCACTGCCCAAGAAACCATCAGGTTAAACGTCTTGGACACACATTTTTCAGTAATGGATGTTAATTTATAACTGGAATACGGCTGCCAATAATTTAGCTATTTATGCTGCCTTGAAAAAAAAAACAACATTCTGACATGATTCATTATTTAAAAATGTGATGGAGCTGAGCTCTCAATTAGGAGGACTCCAGCTAGGAATGGCTGTGGCGGTGTCAGCTGAAACGTCTCATTTATAAATGCATGGAGCAGCGATTTGACATGTAGACTTGAGGGAGGGGGACGATCTCACTACAATAAAAAAACAACTCCCAGAGGAATGGAGCCTCTCACGGTCGCCTATATCTGATGGAAATGAGTAACTGTACTGGAGGATGTAACCGTCAAAATGACAGGAAAGATCAAATCGTTGACTTTTATATTAAATGTGGAACTAGTAAATGTTGAGAATGTCAGTGACAGTATCTGCATGTTGAGGAGAGATGATGTGGTATGGAATAATTCACATTTATCCTCCTTTGAGCCTTAGATGGATGGGTGTTTCTGTAGCAGGTCTATTAGATATAAAAGACAATTGATATTGATTAAAACATCTTCTTGTGGCTGCCTATGTTTAATGAGCCACTTAATGTGAAATGCACAAATACATACCACAGTATCATGGGCACTGGTTTGGAAGACATAGCTGTTCTTTTTTTACCATACAAAGCAAAAAAAAAAAAAAAAACACCATTAGGATGAGTACCTACCTGATGACGTAGAATATCGCTGACAGGACAAGTTCATTGTGAACAGCAATGGCCATGTAGCGAGGCTCGTGAAACGCCGATGGCACCGTCCTCACAGCGTAACACAGGTACACCGCCCACAGCAGGAAGAGGAACTCAGCTGTGAGGGAAGAAGAATGAGAGCGAAGCGTTGGACACAATGAAAATAAAGACCAAGCAAATATCTGTATGCAGTGCATTGCAGTGCAAGAAGGGACATGCACCCACCGACAAGCCACTGTACAGTTCAGTGCTTTCATTGACCAGACCGCTGTACAGCACAGGTATACAAGGAAATACCCTGTTCAACAGAAGCTATCAGGACCAATAGTAACAACTGTGGCTGTTCCCTCTTGACAAATGAATCCCCCGTGCCCCTCCATGGCAACCCCATGTAACATCTCCTAGGCAGCCACCTGCATAGCAATAAACAGGATGCTTTTCCCCCACATTTCTCTTTGACATTTACTGTGTTGTCTGCTTTAACTGTTAGTCTGTCCCGTTTGAGTGACCATGATTTCCCTTAACCTGAATCTCAGATAGCATTAAATGCAATTGGACCTGTTAGGGGCATTTATTGGGCAGGGGGTGCTGTGGCTTGTAGATTGGGGATTCAATCCCCAGCTCCTGCAGTCATATGTCAAAGTGTCTTTCAAGACACTGAAGACACAGTGTGAATGTGTATGAATGGTAATGGTTAATTCTAATAGACACATCACATTGCAGCCTATTCCATCAGCTTTAGTAGTCTCTAGGAGACTAAAAAGTCCCAGTCAGTGATTAAATGTAATGTAATATTTTAGGTCAAATAAATGTGTTGCATTGTTGGAACTGCAGTTTTTACTGTGCACACTTGGAGTTAGCAATAAATCCTCACTGGTTTGAATCTAGATGTTTGCATGATAGTCTGCATCTGTTAAACTTTTAAACTGAATAGAAATAAACCCCTGACTGTGAGTGTATGTGGGTGAGGATTTGTAAATCAGAGAGATTCATTGCCTCTTGGTGCTTGTGTGTAATTTATGACCAGTATGTCGGTGACATCAGAGCTGAATTGCCGCTCCCTACAACCGGCCTATTTTTACCTCCTAATGAACAGAGAAAAAGTGCGCTTTCAGTATACAGTAGCACAGCATGCAGGCTCTGCTGGGGGTCCATCTGTTTCCCCAGAAGTCAAAAAGGACCACGTTTTGTTTTTTTTTCTCTTGCAGAGGCTGAGTCAGCAGACGTTAAAAACAGCATGCAGATTTCCTCAAACTCGAGATATCGCTCCCCACTGGGCGTCTTTGACACCTCATCTGTTTTTATCTGCGGCTGGTTGCCCCACTCCTCTGAACAAAACGCAGGCAAACATCCAAGAGTGAAGCACCAGAGGAGAGGATTGATGTCTACTTCTGGCAAACTAAGATCTTAGCCAAATGTAGATGGATGCAAATTGACCAACTCATCCAGCGTCTCCTTCACCTCCTCACTTATACGCTCCCTTTCACTGAACTCCAACTGTGCCTAACAAATTATTTCTTGAATTCACACCATGGAAACTTGAAATAACCCATGGTTCTTCTTACTGTTGTTCAGCCATACAGAGCTCGGTGTACTTATGAATTTATTCACAACACCCTTACCAACAGCCATCATGTAGTCCCAGCGATCCAGCAGGCACATGCTGAACTGCAGCCCGTTGGGCGTGTAGCCCACGTCGATGAGAGCCAACTTTCTGTCCGGGTTCTGACAGACGGCAGATGTCCAGGCCACCAGGAACCAGCAGACGATGAGCAGGATGATGCCCAGCAGACGCAGCACTCGCCAGCTGGTCAAATAGGGGATTCTCTGGGCTGTACGGGACAGGAACACTTTCAGCACCCTGTGGTGGAAGAAGAGAAGATCAGTTCATACAAAGAAATCAATTAATAGTTTTATATGTAGTATGGTAGAAGCATTTGAAACAGTGAAGACGGCATCGTAACGGAGAATTTCCCCCTTTTTCCTCTCAAAGCTCTTTCTGTGAACCTGTTTTTTTTAAATCTGCTGTCTGAGGCAACATTTTAACTATTGAGGGTAACCAGCAATGACTGCAATCTTTGCAACTAAGTGGGCTAAGGCTGGTGCACCTGCGGCCTAGTGGTTAGTGTGAGTGCCCCAGTTGCTGTAGTCCTCAAAGCAGGTTACCTGGGTTCAAATCCGACCTATGGCTGCTTTCCAACATGTCTCTCATCTTAATAAATAAATAAGGTTTTCAAACATCTTTTAAAAAGTAGGTTTCAGCAACTAGGGGTGTGCTGGTAGGGTATTTTCTTTAAAGGCTTTTTATGAGATTTTTTGATCCAGCAGATGTCGCCCTTGAGCACCAGCATGAAATCAAAACAACTCGCGCTGCATTGTTGTGTTAGCATGCTAATGCTAGCGATCTTTATTATGCTGGTATCTTCACACTGCATGTAAATTTACCTGAAATGAGCGTGATCTAGAAACACAGTTAAGCAGTGAGTACAGTATGTTATTCTTCTTTTCTCTAGTCCCTCAATTAAACAACTTTTATACACGAGGGGAGGAGTCAGCTGGCCGTCCTGGCGATGTAAACAAACTGAAGATAGGACTCTGAAAACTCTGAAAGCATCACAGACAGTGGGACTCGGGTGTTACACCCATTGTAGACAGTCATGACTCACAGAGTTATTTTCAGAGGATATACTTGACTTATATTACGTATTAAGTGTGAAATATCTCATATAAAGTCTTTAAAGTAACATGGAAATGTTAACCAGGAACTAAAAAATATTTGTCCTGAAGTTTTTGTTCTTTTCCTTCATTTTTGATTTAATGCAACATGACAGAAAGCTGTCAAATGCTTTAGTAATTCCTTGCATTTCTACATGACGATTAACACTTTTAAATCCGCAGAATCAGACAAACACCGTGAAACAGATTCCAAATTATGCTCAAACACATGACCAGCCATTGGTCTATTCTTAGGCTCTGCCCTTCACACACATTGATGAAGTGTCCAGTGCCCTCGCCACTAATGAGCCCCCCATCAAAAATTGATCTGTGCAATATGTTAACTCGCACCTCTGAGGGTTTACTGGGCTCAGCCACATCCTCTTAATCAGCATCTGCATTATGCCTTTTTGACAGATTCACCTGACAAAAAGCCCCACAGATGAACAATTTTAAATACGCTACTTTAAATACAGTCCACTCTCTGTCTCATTATCGACTCCTCAGTGCTGGATGACCCCCCTCTGGTCTCGCTCTCTCTCTCTCTCTCTCTCTCAGTATCCTCCAATAGTCTCTCCTCCTCCCCTGATCTCTGAAACATTCATCTCTCAGTTTGTCTCTCGCCAACCATCATTCAGTCCTACAGTAGGTTATAAACTGAGGCTAAAGCACCTCGTGTTTTCTTAATCACTTTAACTATCCATTTCCTTCTTCCACTTAATGAGGCAGTGACTCTTCCCTGAAACATGTAGCACATGGTGATGAATTATCCAAGAAACTAATGCCTCGACGTTTCATAAGACTCATACTTTCAAAGGAATTAAGCTGTAACGTCAGTGTAACTGCAGTTAAAGAGGTCAATGTGATCCTCAAGGCGTCTCCTGTGATGGATGACGATGCTGGACGGATGGATTTTGTGTAGATGTGTGTTAATGTTTGTGCGTTACCTGTACAACTTGAGAGTCAAAGTCCCGTAGACGGTGGCAAAACCCAGCAGTCGAACCCAGCGCAGCAGGATGCAGCGGAAAACACTCGGCTGGAAATAAAGAATCCCAACCTGCAGGAGGACAGAGGCGGGTTTTTTTTAAACACATTGCTTTTGTAAACAAAGAAAGAAATGAGAAAGAGTGGCATCCGGCTGACAGGGTTTTCCATCCAGATGGAAAAAAAATCCCTCTGCCTGAGAAAAAAAAATCAAAAACAAAGGTGTAGGAAGTTGCTGCCTTGAGAACGATTGAGAATGATTCTGCTTTGTCATTAAACGATCAACATGACAGAACACACAGTGCAGTGTCATTTTTAAAAAACATCCTTGGAGTTGCCTAAAGAAACTAATCCATCTGACAAAGACCTAGAAACACGTTGAAATTGTGCCCAACCAAGCCGACTAAATAGTAAAAATTTAAGGTTTTCTGACGAGAAACAAGCACCAAAACAAACCCACACAAAAAAAATGGAAGGAACAAACATCTGAGGGAAACGTAATTATCTGCCGGTTGCAGATGTGCAGCGATTTCCCCCTGTGGGATTGTTAATGTTAATCGGATTAGCTGAGGCATTATTGCGTTCCCCCCAGGCTGCAGAGAAGACGCAGGCATGTGGACATTTTTTTTTTTTTTTTTGCACGCTAGGTCTGAAGTCAGTCAGGGGACACGGAGGGACCCCACGGGAGACAGGGTGGCCCACATCCTCCTCCTCTGCTCACAGACGCTGGGCCCGAGCGAACACACAGAACTTCTGATGACTCAAACAAAGCTCCCTCCAGTTGACTCAGCTTTGCAAAAAAAGAAAAAAAATGTCGCAGAGCAAATAATGAATAGATGAGTTGCTCATCTTAAATAGATACAGGGTGATTTAATGCTGCATTTGACTTAAGGGAGGATTAAAACTAACTTTGAAGATATATTTTATAGTGTAGAAAATTCAGCAGAGAGTTTAAAGATAATATCTCAATTTGAATGCTTGACTGCTACTTAGTGCATCCTCCCATTTTTTTTAAATAGAGGGGAGCCGATAAAGAGATATGAGGCCGGGCAGGCGCCGAGCAACTTGCTGACGCACATTTAGGCCCCACAGGGAGCGAGGAGGGCAGGGGAGGATGAGTAAAAACTGCACCGGGGGAACGACACCGCTCACGACTCCTTTTTAAGATGAACTACAAAAGAGCAGCTGGATCTCCATCACGTGGTGGCTTAAGGCTGGTTTCAGGAGGTGTTTTCGTCAGTACCGCTCCCTCGAGGGGGAACAACTCCAACTGCTTCTAATGAGTCGTCGTTAAACAAAAAAGAAAAAAAGTTTGAAACACATTTAGCAGTTTAAGATTATCTTTAAATGGTGAGATCTCACCCCTCTGTTCTTTTTGACTGACCAAAACAACAATGGAGAAGTTTTCAAACTGATTAGTTTTAGGGTTTGAATGTCATGAGAATGAACCAATAACATAATGGAGATTATATCATTCAAAACTCATAGTATCCGAAAGCACAGGAGGCTGACAAACCTTGTGGGGAATTCTCTGTACATTTCTGTTTGATACACGGTTAATAATTCTTGAAAGTGAAAGATTTAACATTCAGATTTACATGACAACTTGACACTTTACAACCCGGCGGTGCTGAAATGAGACACATGGAAACCCTTTGATACCTTAAAACATGGCACAATGTCACTTTCTCGAAACCTTAAAGCAGCTCGTAACACTTTGTGCCGAGATCTAGTTCTATATGGGTTAGGACTTTTTAAAGGTCACATACAGTATTATGTAAAATACACTTCCCTATGCTTTTCTAACATAAATATGTGTCTCTAGTCTGTCTACAAACCCCCTAATTATGAGTCCATACTCTCTGTCTTCTGCCTGCTCAATTTATCAGAAAATGTGACATGTTTTGGGGAGCTTTGAGACTTTTTGAAAATTATTGAAAAGGGGAATAATATGTGACCTTTAATCAAAAGATCTGCAGTGTGTGTCCTTGTTGGAATTGTGACATTCATTTGTTTGAAGGCAGATTTGACCACCAACTTAAATGTCTGATAATCTTACATTTTGGGGCATAAAAAGAATAATCTAACTTAATCTTTATGATGCTGAAAACCTTGCCCTTCTACTTTTTGCAACACAATCCACTGTCCCTGGACTCTCAAGCTCTCCTAAGTTCATCTGATACATGAAGGTAAATCCCCATCCTCCAGTTGTAATCAATACCCATATTTATGCAGGCAAAAACAAGCTCAGTCATTGTCCTCAAACTTTGCTTTGACCCTGTGACCATGCAAAGGTGAGCAGGGATTTATTACACAAGCCATGCATTTTCTATCAGCAGGGTTTCTGGGAAGTGACCGGCCCTTGACCTCAGACAGGTCTCCTCAGACGTCAGCATTCATAAAGACTAAGATCCCCCCCTCCCCCCTCCCCCCACCTTCTCATTTCAAAACCTTCCATTAATAATCAATGCTAAGTGCTGGGAATCGTAGATTCAGCGCTGTGGGAAAGGAGAGGGATCAGGTGTTGTCTCCAAGTGGAGGGATTGAGAGGATCAGGGTGCTGTATATCTATCTAATGGACATCAATATCAAGGAAACAATTATCAACTCACTACTCTTCAGCCGACCTCCTCCTGTACCAGTAACAGCATGAGTAAAGGTTTTAAGAAATGCTGATCGAGCACTGCAAACATTGCAGACCTGCAGAGTCTGCTTGCTGAACATTTTAATGAAGTTCCTCAAAGATTTGGTTATGGGTGCTTTTTTTTTAGAAAGATCCTGGCTTTTATTCTGGTCACAGACCGCCAGGTGAAAAAGCACAAGCTGGATGTCCGCCCCGATCATAATGTTCATCTGCTGACTTGGTCTCCAGCCTCCCCAGACACCTGACTTCACACAACCTGGCTCTGCATCCGCCCCCCCGAAACAAAGTCCTATCATGTGGAGACGACAAAAGAGAACTGTGTGTTCCACCAACAAACCCCTGAGAGGAGTAATGTTTAGCTTCCATAGGCAGATACAAGCTTTCTCAGGAGTAGAAGTGCACTATAGCACACTTTTAGGAGAGCTAACTTGCAGAGCACAGCACTACACTTTGTCTTATCTTTCCTGTATCTTTATGTACTTAGCTAATAACTGGAAATTATTAATGACCAACCTGTTGCCCAGGACCTATTAGATTTTAATCTGATAAGTTTTTACAGTTAACATGTGATCCAATTGCTTTTGTTTTAACCATTTTTACAAATATTGCTTGTAAAATAAGGAGAGGTGGGAGTCTCAAAGAACAATCAAACAAGAACAAGAGCAAGAGTCACACACTCACCCACTTACTCATTCAATCAACGCTCAGTCATTTAATTTGCAGTTTTATTTCATTCCTAATCATCCCTCATTTCTGCACCCACCAGCTGGCTCAAAGTCAGTGGGCTGGTTAGCAGAGAGAGAGTGTCCCTGATGATAGGACAGTGACGCAGGGCGGCCAGCTGTGGTGTGAGCAGCGGCTTTCCAGGGAGCTGATTTTTCGACATTTGTTTAGAGTTTGTTCCTTATAGTATAAAACCAGTCTACTTATTGTTAGCTGTGAGGGCAAAGGAGAGTACAACTCTGTTTCATCAGCTGAATTAAAGATTGAGTATAAAGTGAGCTATGTTGTAGCTATTGAAGTTTTCAGGAGTTTAGTGGAAGAGTGAAAGCACCCTAAAACAAACCAGCCATCTCTGGATCCTTAGAAGGTTTTGGCTGTCCTGGTTCCACTTTTGGACTTTATCTGGCGAAACCGCGCTCGGTTATGGTTCATAAAATGGTATATGGTTCATGAACAACCCATCAAATATGTCTTTCCCATAGGGAGCCTTTTCAAGTATGATAATGTGATGCAGTGCCAAACAGGCTGACTCAGCAACTGTTAAAAGCATCATGCTTTTGCATTTGAGAAGTGACTGTTCAAAGGTTTGCTGTCAACACCAATGGCATGAACACAAGCTTATTTGCGATGCCTTTGATTTTGGTCGATAAGAGACAGTTTAGTTTTTTAGATATTGTACAACCTAGTTCGTTAGAAATGATAGTGAACTTGGAATACGGATAATTGTTTACAATTTTATCCCAGTAATTAACACAGCCAGTGTTACAGCCTAATTGTAATATCAGCTAAACGGAAAATCTGGCATTCTGCATTCCCAAAAGGCTTCATGTGAGAGTGGAAACACACCCACAACCAAAATATGATGCCGCACTCGATGCACCTCAGAGCATGCACAAATAATTTTGTGCTAGACCGCTTTGGATAATTAGTTCTGCTGCAGGGCAAAGAGGAGATATTCGACAAATAACACTTTAAAAAAAGAAAGTGGGTGGTTTATTTTATTAGACTGCTGCATGTTGGCAGAAGAGCAGTGAAAAGCAGCCGTGTGTAATTAACTTGTATTGTGTAGACAATAAAAATGTGAATGCATGTGTGCATGGAGGGTCAATGCAGAGGGTGAAATCTTTAGGGATTGATCCCCTTCACCGTGAAGGTCAGTGTCCCACAGGGTATCGATCACAGACCTCTCTCTTAATGCTGTGAAATTAGTTTCCCCAAAGAGTAAAAATACCAATCTGGTATGTTTCCTGTATACTTTAACCTTCATTCTCTTATTTTACAAAAAGCTGGCTGTTCACCTGCTGAAGTTTAGCTTAAAGACGTTCTAAAAAAAAAAATGTTCTCCTCTTTAAAAACTAATAAAAAGTTGAAATTCCAAGGATAAAATACTTTGTACACATCATCTCTGGCAGCTCTTTGGTATCTGAAGTGCTTGTAGCCTCTAGAGTTTCTTTTTCTTTTAAACTTAAAGGATTCAGGTTGAGGATCAAAGTTGTGTTTCACTTACGTCAGCATTTAGTGAAATTGTTTTGGCAAATTAGCGGCTGAAAGACAAGCTTTTATTGGCATACTATTTTCTCTCAAGTGTTTAGAGTTAAAGCTCCTGTGCGGATATTTCAAGTAATGACGCTTTTGCACCTTTGGTCTCCACCCACTTTAATTTCTCCCCATATTGTTGCCAGCTAGACTCAGACTTTGTCTTCTGGTCATGTTGCATTGAGAGTTTTTTTCATTTGGAAATCATTACCTACAGTAGGTAAAACATATTGTTATTAAGAGCAGCAAGAGTGAACTTAAACAGTCAAGTGGTTGGCCATGAAACCAAAACAATGAGCTAAAAGACATTAAAAAGTTTGGCTAACTTATTGTCAAATGGTGGAAACAAAGGACCCAACTATTGCAAATGACTCATAAACAAAGCAAATTAAGTTTTGTTTGTTTGAGATATAAAGCTCCATGGTAATATGTAAATAAGTTGATATCCTGCTCTTAAATAATGAGACCTTCTGAAGCCTCACTGGATCACTTCAGGGATGTTTGTTTTTAGAAGTTTAAAAGTAAACCCTGAATTATTCTGCTTTGATGATAAGACACCAGTCTTCCACGCAAGCTTTTATCTTGATTAACCTCATCTCGCTGTTTTGTGCCGTAATTATAGGTTGAGGTGATGTGTGGTTGCCAATGTTCTCAGAAACGTATTTAATCAGTTTAATAGCTCAAATTGAATGTGGTCAGAACCCCATAACGCTCAGACGCTGATAGGTCGACCCAAATGGATTTAATGCCCCTGTTAGACTTTCCAGAAGTTTAAATTATGGTTTGAATGTTGAATTATTATTATTAGGGTTGGCAGCTCTGATGGTTAGAAGAGCAACCTCATTCTAATGGAGCACTTAACCAAATGAAAATGCCAAAATGAAATATCATTTATTCGTCATCTGTCACTGAAGCAGTGTAAACACATCACATTTTGAGATATAAAAATGACTGGAGCTAAGAGCGTTAGCCAGTTCCAGTCAAGAGGACAGACAGAGCTGTTTTTTTAGGGCTTTTGTTATCACGGTTTCTTTGGAGACTGCTGCTAGCTAAAAGGTAGAAAAAATGACTTTTGGCCATTTAGTTTGTCTGTCTCCATCTGAGCAGGGAACGGGGATTGTGCAGCCTCGGGAATCATTCTGTCACAACAATGATCTCGTACCACTTTGAATGTTTTGACATGACAAAGTGAAAGCCATTCGGTTTGCCGATGCCCAGCTTTTTCTAGTCATCATCTCTGTGTCTCTTCTTTTTTTTTTTTGTGTGATCTAAAAAACACCTTCAGAATGAGAGAGTGGGAGGAAGCACTGGTGGGAGGTGGGAGCAGAGTAGAGCGGCGGTGTTGTAATAGCAATGGATCCATTTTTGTATGAAAGCCGACACTTGCTGCCACGCGGGATGGGCAGCTTTCTGGAGGGAGGTAATGGTTTCTTCTTCTCCTGCTGCTCCCTGAGGTGGGCCGAGTGTAAATTACATCTAGTTCAGCCTCTGAGAAAGCCAAGACTAGAGCTGGCTGAGGCTCGCCACCCACAATTCCCTACCCTCCTCATCACCAGTTAGATCCTACGAGATACTCCCATCTTACTCTGGCACAAAGAGACCCATCAGTGAGGGAATATGCTGCCTACATGTTGTGATGCTATCTTTCTTTTTTTCCAATATCTCTGTTCATGTAGACAGAAGGAACACTCCAGCTGCAGCAGAGCATCCTCTACTTTGACTTAGCAAGCGTATGTTTTGGGAGACTCCACAGCACTTTGGAGGAGCGTGAAGGGAAGCAGGGTATGAAGTGAGGGCTGGAAGTACAAACAGCAACCCTCCAGATCCACTTAAGTCAGATTGAAAGTGTCAGAACAGCTTGGATGGTAAGCAGAGCAGAGCACGGGAGAGCGGTAGCTGGCAGACTGAGTTTCATGGCCTGTCAGGTCAGGATGCATTATCCTCTGGTCGTACTGTTTCTCATTAGCCCCCTGATGTGCTCAGAAGCTCTTCCTTTCTGTCTGCCGTGCATGCAAAAGCCCTGAGTTGGGCTGAGGTGGCACCTTGGCCCAGCTTGGCACCATGACGATGCTGAAATTGGACAGGTGGAAAGACAAGGAAGAGTGGACGAGGGAATAGCACCCAGAGGCCAACGGTTTGAAAGTTTTCCTGAGCAAGAAACCCAAAGTACGTTTGACTCAGTCTGTGATAGAAGTGTTTAATTAACAGTTGAAAGTGGAAGAATTATTGGGTATTTTCATAATTTCAAGGTCAGTTTCATTACTTAGAGCCTGTCCAAATTTGAAAATTGAAAATGCGACCTTTAGCCAAAAGTAAAAACATTCTAGGACCAACGTTTTGCCGTACAGGTGACCTCTTATGTGGAAGAAGTCAGCCACGAGTTTACATGTAAACCAGAACCAAATACCCTCAGCATGGAGGTTTTATTATGTGATTTAACATTCTGACAATTTTTTGTTTGTACGCTCCTTCAGATCAAGACATTGGGGTCTCTAAATAAACTCAATATTCCTCAAGCCTTAAAGGTAAGGTAAGTCATTGATTTTTTTTTCTTTCTAATACTAGTTGAATTGTCCTTCCTCTTCGCTCTGGAAAAAAATAAGAACATATCGAATATGTGGCTGATGCAACTGCAAAATGTCTTTCCAATGACTGGGATGCTTGCCTGCCCTACTTCCTCCCATCAAGCTAGCGTTGTGCAAAAATAGAACGAAATTGGCAGAAAAAGGGTGTTTGATTTGGTTACGGATTACACATCTCTCTGAGCAAGGCAGTGCAAGTCAATAAGTCCAGAGAGAGTGGCTTTGTTCATTTCCTGGTTGAGTACTTTAAAAACCTAGCTTGCTATTTTTTTAAAAAGTTGAACCAATTATTTTTTTTACATATGTAGCATGAAGCTAAGCTGTTATGTATGCTGCTTTTTTCAAGAGTATATGTGCTTTGTTTTTTGTCAACTTATTCTTTTTCTGATCTAGTTGTTATCGCTGCTCTTGAAATAATCAAAAACTGGCATATTATAACAAGAAAGTGTTGAGTAGAAGTTTGCATGTGCGGTGAAAGAACACACACAGCTGAACAACAGAAACTCATTAGCTATTCATTTTTATCAAAGCTGAATCAAAGTCTAATTAACAAGTCATCTGCATTGCAAGAACAACACGGCGATGAATGTTTCGCAGAAAGGTGATGGAAGAACTATAAAAAGAAGCTTGGAGATTATCACTTTAAAATGCAAATTTACACTTATGAATGTTTAAGCAGCAGAGCAGGAGGCGTGACACGTCTCACAGGGGAGAACATGCAGGGCGAGAAATAGTGGAGTCTCTAGGGCAGCGTGCACTGCTGCACACACAGATGGGTAGGTAGCACCTGAGGGGAAGGCCGTCTCATTCTGTGTTTACATTCTGTTATTGTCAGCTGTATGGGGTAAAAGTACATCTACATCTTTGAAAGAGAGCGTTTGTTACTTTGATCAGGGTGAGGGCTTGTCAGAAACATCATATACAGCTTTATTTCTGCTAAGTTCTTGGCTATGAATTCACATAAACATGTTTTTGCACAAAGGTTTTTACATTTCATAAAAACAGACAGATTGTGAAAGCGATACATAAAGAAAATATGTACATCCAAAGTTTAACCAAAGCCGATAAGTCAGTTTCCACTTCTAAACAGCTTTTTGAAAATGCTGACTTATGTTCACAAACAGGAAATACTTTACAAAGATGACTTGTCAAGCCTCAGAATTATACAACTGGGCGATGAATTAAAGTAAAAAAAAACAACATAAGGTGTCTGAGTAAGACACCATGAGCCTGCAGAAAAGATTCAGTGCTCATTGGCATCGATTCTCAAAGTCTGTGGATCTCCAATGGAGGGAGGAAAATGGAATTTCTCCCTCATTTGGTGCTCTATTGATATTTGAAGTGAGAGCTGAGGCTCCAAATTATCTTGCAGTTGTACAATTGGTTTAAGGTCTGACGTTCACAAAGCCCACTGTGCCCTGCTTAGAAATTGCATTTCTTAGGCTTCTCATTTCTGCCAGCTTTTCCTTGACTCTGTCATCTGCATTGGATGACACATACGCCTTTTCTAATATGAACGATGTTACAGCTGTATGTTTCTCTGTGCTGTTTGTCCAATCTATCCTTCTGTTGTCTCCTGCCCAGGTGAAGCTACTCATTGCACAACGACCTGGCCTCAGTGATTAAAAGGCCAGTGCTGGCTTCAGGAGGAGAGGCTTTTGGAGTTGGGACTGCTCAGCCGCTCCACCAGGGAGTTTGTGTTGTTGTTTTAGTTTCTCAGTTGATCTTTGTTATCCTATAGTCTGTCTGTTGATAATAAATCCCATTGGTTTGACTTTGGTAAGGTGTATATTTTGTTTTATTGGGTCTATTTGTGAAGCCTTATGATTGGGCGTAACAACAACTATGACAGCTTTCTTCAGCCTTTTACAAATGACTGTAGAAGAAAACGTCAATTTGATGACATGCCAACAGCGTGGTTCAGGTTCGTTAAAGTCTAAGCACAAGAGTAGGCTTAAGTTTAGGAAACAACATGTTTATGGATTATAATAACGGCTTTGTGAAGGTTTCAGGAGCTTCCTCCCCATGTTTACTATAAAAGCATGTACTTAAGTTTTGTAAGTCGATCATATGCATGTTGTTTTGGTACGTTTGCCGGAATTATCTCAGGTTTTTCTTTTTGGTGGACAGTCTTGATGAAGGCCTTTTCAAGTGGCGGAGTTTAGGTATTTTTTTGGTCTTGATCGTAAGTGAGGGCAATAAATACAGTGCGGTTATTAAAGCTAACCATTGCGATGAAGGGGAAGTCAAGCATGATTGGCTTGCTTGGAACACCTTCAGAACACAATGGAGAAGCAAGACAATCATGCATAGTAAAAATTAAGATAAGTTCCCCCCCCACAAAAATGGGAAATTTAGAGTACCACTGTTGGCAAACCAAGCGCAAAAAACAGGATACACTAAAAATTGCATCACTCTTTTTATTTATAACTCTTCTTAAAGCGTATTGATGTTTAGATTTTGAATACATTGTCATGTCAAATTAAAGAATGAACAAGCACCAGTGTCTTTTGATAAGTTTAGGCCAAGTGGCCCCACAATGCAACACCTTTGATTCATTCCTCTCGCTTGAAGGTTTTTCTCGCTTGATGAGAGAAGACGTTGGAGTCTGAGAAAACAATGTAATAACAATCCAAACTCTGCTACTTTCCTCCAGTCTAAGCCTCCCCCAACAGCATCAATACGAATCTGCACAGAGACAAACACAGGGCTGGAAAGCTAATCCAGGGATCACATTGTGAATCACAAATGCGTGTCCGCTCTCCTCCTCAATCTCATCCTCACAGCCAGATGGAAATAGCCGACTCTGGCACTGCCATCATTTTGTGTCTCTCCTTCTGCATTCGCTGTTTCTCTCTTTTCATTTAAAAGCAAAGGGAGGGCTGAAGTTATTGCATGTGACACACTCAGGAGAGAAAAGAGAGGGGGGGAAAAAATTGCATTGCTCCACAAAGCAGAAGGCCATGGGAGCAGGATTAGATGTATCTCCTGCTGCTTAATAACAGTGGAATTATTTAAAATAGAAGCAGCAGCAGCGGCGGCGGAATATTTCTGAATCTATATTTAGATTGGGAGTGATGCATCTCAGTTGCGGCTCATGTGGGATTCGCAGGGGAGACATGGAGATGCATCAGAATGAAGATCAATCTAGCGTGCTGCACAGAAAGATGCTGTTTCTACATGATTGGGCTTAGATATTTTATCAAAGCTGTGCTCACGGTGGCCGTTTCAGCATTATCTGTAACTGAATTACCCTATTTTGCACCAACACAAGGTGGGATTTATGAAGTGCACGACAAAGTTCCCTTTGTAGGACCATTTGACAAGCATCTATTTTTAGTGTTCAGTATTGAAGACACACACCAGCTGTATCCAGGATTATCATCAACATTCATTCACTTACCAATAACCACGACTCCCAGCTCTCCTTAACTCTGCAGAACTCAAACATTATTACTTTCCAGAAGCTTGTCGCAGCAAATTGCATTGATTAGCCAACTCTAAATCAGCTGCCTTTAATTACATTTACCCAGCAGTGCTTCGCTAAGCATATAGCTCCACATGATTGCAACTAAATTGCAATTAGCCAATTCCCTGAGCACCCAGGAGGAAGACGTGATGGTAGATTCATGTAAATCAATGGTATGTACGTAGGTGTTGGACAGAGTCAGGTCATCTGTGAGAATGATGAGATGCTGAAGAAGTTGGCAAACACTGTCAGTGTTTAAACTAATACACATATGGACTGATATTTGCTGATGCAAATTGTGCAAATGACAGCTGTATATTTGTTTCCATGTTCTTATGTTTTAATACAATGTACATACAACCATTTTCGACTCGAAGAACTAGTCTGAATCTTGGATAAAGTGGATATTTTTCTAGCAGTACCAAAAAGTCATAAAGTGCCAAAGGAAACAATCAAAAAACAGATGCTACAAGTATTCAAAACTTCAGTTTCCATTGCTTGTTTGCACTATAAGACATCCACTAAGGCCTTGACCAAAACTCTGATACTTTCTCTGCTAAAACTTAGACATTTTGCATCCTTCTGTTTAACATCTGATTAGTTATATTTTGTTTTTACATGATCAATTAATTAGTACATCTTAGTTTGTAAACGTGATGCTAACAGAAGTCCTCCCTTACAGAAGAATAATTGTTCAAAGGTTCATGTACTTTAAAAGTACATGCGGTCCTAAGAATAAAAGGGTAAAACATGT
Source organism: Labrus bergylta (assembly GCF_963930695.1). NCBI lineage: Eukaryota > Metazoa > Chordata > Actinopteri > Labriformes > Labridae > Labrus > Labrus bergylta. The sequence goes on along the minus strand of NC_089214.1, from coordinate 5,337,347 downwards.
CTTTATGGGTGCAGAGTTAAGTGTAAGACAGTTAAGTAAGGTGAAGTAAAACTTTATTGAGTGTGTTCTGTTTTAATGTCAGTATGAGCTCAGTCTGTCTAAAGCAGCGTGCCTGGCTGCTGAACAGATGGTTGGTGTTGACAGGCTGCTGGGTCCATCAGCCTGCTCTGTGTACAGTTTGCAGGGGGTCACCAACAAGCCCAGGGATGTTTGTCAGTGCCTGTCCTGTTTTATCACAAGCACACCTTGGCTGTGAAAACCTGCTTATCACAGCTCCATGCAGCGGTCAGAAACACAAACAACCAAGTGCTATGATTTATGGACTCAGGTTTTTTTGCTATCTGACAAAGCAAACAAACCTGCTCTGTGCTGCTGCAGATACCAAACTTTGTTCTGAGCTCCGATTCTGTTCGTGATGAACGAGCGACAGAGTGAAGTGAAGGTCAAACGGAATGCCAAACTTCAGTCAGAGAAGGTTTTTGTTTCAGCTCAAAGGAGCATGGTATGAGGAGTATCAACAAACACGTTGAAAAATGATCACAGAAAATGAAGCAATGTGCATACACCCATAAACACACACAAACTAGAAGGTGCCTGAGGCTTACCGGAAAGTAGAGAAGCAGAGCTCCACACAGGATGGCCTCCAGTAGAACTAGACCCGATGCTCTGATACTCTGCAAAAAAAATGACAAATCCTTGAGTTCCCACGCATGCATCGTGTAGTTTATTGCTTTTTAGCTAGCACACACAGCAAATTTTGGTTGCTTGGCCACCTGACAGACCGTAACCTTAATAATCTATCTTTGAGTGCTGGGTCTTTGGTTTCAATAAACTCCACCTGCAAAATGCTCAAGTACCGTAGGCTGACTTGCAAAGGGGAATTTTGTGCTGGGGAGATTGCATGAAGCAGTTAATTTATGTTTTTTAGGGGCCTTCAGTGGATTGCTGCTGCAAACAAGAGCTGTAAAAGTAAGTAAAAAAGCTGAGTGCGCCAAGAAAGAACCAAAACAATGAGCTAAAAGAAGCTAAAATGCTAATTAAAGTGGAGTTAAACTCTAGGTAGAAATTTCTCTGTAGGCTAGTCACTATTAAAAACACATTTCCTATTGCGATTCATTTATTACCAATTTTAGTTTTTGTGTTTAGCTGTGCAAATTTGTTTTAACGTATGTATGACCTATAGGACAATATAGCAAAAATAAAAATACAGTTTATTTAAATTATATATCGTTTAGTTTTTAAAGAAAAGAAGGTAGGTTGTGGTCTTGGTTAACAGATTTGTAATGGCTCTAAATTTCACACAATGTTTTTCCCTCTGCAATTTAGATGCGGGGCAAATCATATAACTTTGAAACTGTACTTCTTTTTGCAGCAGTTTACGCAAGGCCAACCCAGCAGGATATCATAATATTCCAGGAGGATTTAAGAGGGGAAGGGCGCTTTCTTCTTTGTTGGTACAAAGAAAACAAAGTACAAAGAAAGCTCCCGCCTCAAGGACTTTTTATAGACGGGTTCACCATTTGAAGCACTTTGTTTGCCCCTCTTATGTAACGTCTTTAACAACGTATCTTTCTATAATTGAAAAAGATGCTTGAGGGGGCTTTTAGAGAGAGGAAGACAACCATGAACCCAATTTAAAGCACATAGAAAAGACAGCATGACATACTAGCAACATCTATATGGACCAGATGTTTATTCCCTGAGAAATATTAATTTAAAAAATCCAAAATGAACCAATTTGTACAAGAAAACTACAGTTTTTAAATCATCTCAAAGTGAGTGAAGAGCTCGGAATCTAAACTCTTAGACTTAGTTTGATGAGATTAAAGGGGATCACATAAATGGGGATTACATAATTACGACAAAGCCCTGGAGTATCTCAAACTTTTATCTGCTTTATTAATAGGAGCGATCCTTCGTTCACCTCTGGATGATAAAGTGTCTTCAGGTGAGTGGGAGATAGAGCGGCGAGACGTTCCCCTGTCAGAGAGGTGCTGAATCTTCTGGCTAATCCTCGCAAGCTCAAGACAAAGCCTTTAATTAAGCCAATTAATTGACAGTAGCAACTGGAGGCTCAGGGGATCTTATAAGTTTGAAAAAGTTTACAGAGGTAGAGTCAAAAATATTCAACAACTCATTCGTCAGAGCCTCGTATTAATGTTTTACTTTTTAGAGTTTCACCTCTTCATAACTCTCAAGGTAATGTAGAGAATTTACTGAAGTGATTACAAGAGGTCAGTCACATCAAAACAAACGAATCAGATCAATATTTCTTCCTGCCTCCTTCCTGGTAGAATCAACGTCTCTCAACCTGAAGGTCGAGGGTTCGATCCCTCAGCTCCTGCAGCAACATGTCCGATGTGTCCTTGGGCGAGACACTTAACCCTGAATTGCTCTCGCGTATGAATGCATAGGAATGGGATTAGTTACTTCTGATGGTCTCACTACACTCTGTATTTGAATGTGTAGGTGTGACATGTGGTGTAAAAGCACTTTGAGTCGTCAGAAGACTAGAATAGCGATATACAAGCTCAAGTCCATTTACCATTTAAATGATGAATAAGAGAAAGATTAAGTGAAATTTTATGTTACGATCTAGAAGTACAGACCAAATATTTCATATTTTAAAAGTATATGACGACATATTATCACTGAATGTCTGAACTGAGCGAGTACATGGACTGTGGTACTCCTGTTTGCACACATTGGTTGGTGTCCAGGTTTCTGACATTAACTTGAGCTTCAGTGGCTGAGCTGTTTGAAACCATTTCAAAGCTTTATTGTGACCACCCACATACGGATTCACAGGTTTATTGATCCAAGTGGCTTTGATGACGGTACGGCACAGTAAACATCAAACACAGAGCTGATGTGACATTGATATCGAGAACTGAGTAATGTGTAATTCTCGCCTACGTTCTGCTGAGTTTTTAAACTATTCATCCAAAAAGTGACAGAACAAATTCCCTTTTCACTAAACAACAACATTACTGTGTCAATTTACTCAAGCTTCATGTCATTTCCATTATCGTAGTGAAAAGTAAATGAAGGGATTGTGGTTCTGAATGTGTAAGGAGTCATACCTTATTCCTGCGAAAGTGGTAGATGACCACCATGCTAACAAAGACAATCAGCAGGCAGAGGCACTGGAAGGAGAGCACGGCCATGCGGAGGGCTCCGTCCTCTCGGGCCACACAAGGGGTGTCGTCCTTGCAGTAGGCGCAGCCCTGCTGGCACGGCAGGCAGTCGCTGGAGGAGCCCTCGTCCGCATTGGGACCACTATCTGCGGCTTTTCCCTTTCTCCCCATCCCTGTCGAAAACGAGAAAGGAAAAATGTATCAGATGAATATGAAAACAGCCTTGACATCTGACCCCGTCATCTTTCTGTCGTTACTATTGATCTGTAAGTTTATCAAGCTTCCACAGATATCATTTTGTGCTCTCTTTTACACCACAGATACTCGTATCCTTTGGAAGGATAGTATGAACGAGAAGGATCGATTGAAGAGTTAATGTGTAAAAATCATATGGGCCATTTATTGAAAACAATATGGTTTGAAATGTCAGTGCTGCTATGGCTGGTAGCTAATCTCTCAGTGTATATAGACCAGGTTTTTTAAGTTCTCATGCTCACAAAAGGGGTCTGTACATTATTTTCTATTTTTATCAAGTGACCCCTGTGGTGAACCAGCTTCATATGCTGCACTTGTCAAGAGACAGGCCATGCTACATTAGCTTTACTATGAGAGAGGGTCAGAGCAGTGAAGATTTGTATCCACTGAAGAAAAGACTGAAGTCAATGCTGCAGCGTCAGCATAATGTCGGGGTAAAGAGGGAGCTGAGCCAAAAGGGAAAGCTTTGATTTACCGGTCAGTCTACTTTCCAACCCTCACCTATGGTCATGAGTTTTGGGAAGTAGCTGAAAGAATGAGATTGTAGATACAAGCGGCTGAAATGAGTTTGCTCTGAAGGTGGCTGGGCTCAGCTTTAGAGAGCGAGGGTGCGAGGCTCTGACATCCAGAGGGAGCTCGGGGTAGAGCCACTTCTCCATTGCAATCGAAAAAAAGAGCCAATTGAGGTGCCTCCTGGTCTCTTGCCTTTGGATGTCTCGCTGGAGGGATTCCGAGGCATTCCCTTCTGGCCTGTGAAAGCCTCCAAATCCCCCAAGAGAACTGAGAAAACCTTGCTTGGGAGAAGGATGATGGATGTCTGGATATCCAAACTGTAGCGTTAAATAACATCCCGTTAAAATGTAAGGGTTAAAAGTTCAACTTCTTGACTTTGTATTTGTGAAAAAAAGGATTTGAATGTTGAGTCATATTTAGATTGTATTTAAGAAAACTTTTTTTTCGCATTAGCCGTCATGATGTGTAAATGTGTGATTCAAGGAGAGTCTCATTTTGCCATCAAGGTCTTACTGTTAAGCGGTGTTAAAGTAGAATTTGTCCATAATGTTTGCATTACTTTTTACAGTGAAGGGAAGAAGGTTGTGCTTCTTGTCCTTGTCATTTTCAGGTTTTTCTGTTATTGGATTTTCCCGGGGATCTGCTGAGACCGGTATTAAAAGATAACGGAGATGAGGTGCCTCTATGACAAACTGAGCGGTCCTCAGTGTATATATATGCTTATCCCTCTCCGACCTTACAAGGATTCATCGACATTGTGTCAACACGAGGGAAATGGATCTATATGTGTGAACATGAAAAGTCAACACTGCTGCACCTTGTTCAGTCGCTGGCATATCATACAAGGCTGATAACAGAGGGAGAGCACACACGCACAGAGACATGCCTGTGCTTAGTGACTTTATCCAGACAAGGACGAAGAGGAGGGGAGGTGTAAAGACAGGGCAGCTTGGCCTGTTCATATTTTGTAGAGCTAACTGGCTATGCTACTGGATATGTGCAGTGACTGACATATACTCCCTGTCAACTTTTATCTTGGTTCATGTATCATGTATTATCTCAAAATCGAGCCAGAAACTGACCTCAACAGCAAGTCTTGTTGAATTAGCCGAGTGTTTTTGTGTTTTGTGTCCTGGGTCCTGTAAAGTGTTGTTTTTCTCCGTGCTGTCATAGGTGTTAGTCGATGTCAAACCTGTACATTGCTGTGAAGAAGGATTTCCCCCTGGGGACGATAAAGTTTAAGTGTGAGTCTAGCAGCCTGAATTCAAACGGTGTATGTCTGGGCTAATGTACAGCAGTGAATGCTTAAAAACACTCGACAACGTTTCCACAAAAAGTCAAACTAGCAACAGTCAGGATGAGTCTTTTTGGTTTTAAGAGTTTGCCCGTTCTTTGCATGGTCGGCTGTAAACTTTACAAATTAGTCTCAAAATAAGTTTATTAGTTTGCTGGTTCGTCCAAGAAACTGAGTATTCTGCAGAACATCTTTGGAGATCTCAGGACATCAGTGGGGTCAGCAAGATGCACAGTTGTTAACTTGCAGTTATAGTTCCCCAACAGGTTTCAGGTTGCGTCAACCGAGTTGCCAATAACTGTACTGTAACAATCTTTAATCTTGGGTAATGATGAAAAGATGATCATGTGAGTCAAATTACTGGAGAACAGCAAGACAGAAGTCGGCAGGAAAATATTTAATGTCAGGACAAGAGCCAGCACTTTTGGAAAAAGGAAGAGCACATTACAGCTAAGACGTGAAACTTAAGTTGGTTAAAAAAAGTAAAACACCTTCGAGGTTCATGATTAACATGAACGCCCCATGTACGGAGGCTACAGCCCTCCAAGTGGGTTGGAATCCGACATGTGGCTCCTTTCCCGCATGTCAGTCCCCACTCCCTCTAGCCACTGTCCTATCTCTACATAAAGGTATAAAAAGCCCCAAAATTAAAAAAATTAAAAAAGTAAAAACATTCAAAGCTTTAAAAAAACAAAAGTGTTTTTCGACTGACAAATTCTCAGAGTTAGTTACGGCCTTATATGCCTTCCGGGGTAAACTAAGGTAAAAACCAAAACAAACCCAGGGGACAACAGGAAGCTGGAGGCCCGTTGGTTTGTATAGAAATCGCCTGAGGGATGCCCATATGGTTGGACAGATAACGAGTGGTGGCCATATATAGAGCTTTTTACGGAGGCTCTATTGGAAGCAGCCATTGTCTCAGAGATTTGCAGGGATTTTGCCTTTAAAAAGGAAACTGGCCTATTTTTCTCAAAGCTGTGACTCTGCACATCATTGATCCCTTCCAAAGGACTACTTATCTCTGTGTCGATGAGTCATATCCTGTTTCGTTTGTTTGTTGCTACTATGGTTGACTGGCAGGAAGAGAAAAGTCAGCTACAGTAACTCTAAGCATTTCTTTATATGACAGATCGCTGGGAGACAAAGGAAAGTGAGCTGCACTCGTTTCCTCTGCAAAGGAGTGACAAGGATGTCCCCATGTGGATTAACAGGCTTGTTATTGGCCCCATGCTGGGCCAGACTGCGGCACTGCGCCTCACTAACAGGCTTGCCTCTCCTCTCTGTTATTGTATCCTCAAAGACACACACACATGCACTGAGCTTTCATGCAGACTTGCACGCATGAAAACACCCAGCAAAGTGCACAAACAGGCCGAAGACGACAGCAAAGATATGAGACAGAAATCATGGAGAGTTTTAACTTTTCTGTGCATGTTTGAGGCTAAAAATAAGACGGTGGCGATAAGATGGTGCAGAAACTGAGAGAAGGAGAGGGAGGTAAAGGGGTGAGAAAGGAGGTAGAGTTGGGATTGACACATATAGGAAACTCGCAATATGAGGTTTGAGTGAGGCAATGCAGGAGGGAAAGTGGATCAAAATGAAAGTACGGGAGAGAGATTGAAGGAGGTCAGGTGCAAACCACCGGGGCTCTGTGTCGGCAAAAGCCTTTTTTAATTAACTCACAGCAGACAGAATCAACTTGGAATGGTAACTCCCATTAAAAAGATTGTTCCCATCTTGAACCTGATTAGCCTCCCCAGGTACCCGGGCTACTTCAATTTCCACACAGGGGCAGTGATGCTTGTCTCCTCACTTTGCCAAAGTTGTAAAGTAAAGATGTTTAACTATGTAACATGTTGTTTGTCTTTGTGTTTCTGCAACTTTAAAGGCGAGTCAGGAGACAGCCGTTTGGCCTCGTCTGGTACATACAGAACATAACAACATAAAACGTGAAGAAAATGGTCTCTTCCGAAAAGACTGCTTTGCTGCTCTTAACAGATATTTGAAACGTGACCTGGTGTTATTTTGTGATGAACTCAAAGTCTAAAATGCGTCGTGTGAGGTTGTGCTGAATATGGGGCAGAGAACGACGTGACACACCTTGATAAGTAGCCAATAAATCAAGCTTTTCTTCACAGAATGGAGAATGACTTGCAGAACTTTAACATTAGGAAAACGTCTGGAGTGCAAAGACAAACTTGTTGTTTGAGGGGTAAAGGGTGAACATTTTGATGCATAACGCCTTAATCATGCCCAAACTGAGCCCTATAATATGTTCCTCATCATGTGCAAAGCCACTGTAAAAAATGGGGCTAAATTCACTTTCCATGCACATTATTCTTTTTCAATATCAGGGGCCGCGTGCAATATTTCAAGCTTATTAACACCACTACATTTCATTATTATAATATACTGTATCATGCCTATATTAAACATAGTTAACTTAAATATCAGATTCTATCTTACATTTATTATCTGGTACTATTTTAGTCTTTATTCACATCAGTATAACGGCTCATATCCCCGTTAATGTAATGCAATAACTTTTATACTAAGCTTACTCTTGCTACTTCTACAAGTCTATTTAAGGCCCTCTTTTGCTTTTAACCTTCATTTACATTACGGTTTATTATATTCAATGCTCTTTGTCTAATTCATATTATGTACTGTCATTTTGGAGCAATCTTTAATTCCCTTTAATATTAACAAAGTCTTTATCTTATGTTATGTGAACCCTGGATCCTCTAGAGTGGATTTGAGGTATGTATGTGAAAGAAGTGAAAACGACTCCTTTTCTGTGATGTTTCCACATGCATACAGAGCGGATGTGATAATTGTTAATGATTCAACTCTGGAATGTGTGGATCAAAAGTTAAGAGAAGTTCCTCCCGTACCTTCTGGCCAAAACACAAACTTAAAATCACGTTTTTTCTGGAGCTTTCTACCACATCTCATGGTCTCAACCGGCTGACTTATTCAGTGATAATAGCTCAAGAAAATGCTGTGAATTTGTGTCCAAAGTTCAAAGCATTATCAAGGTCCAGAATATTTAAAGCTCAAACAAAAAACCCTAGAATTTTTCTTTCAGCCTATCAAGTGATTTCGTAGGAAATCTCAAATTGATTCAATTAAAAACCTGATTGATTGCTGTGGGTTGGTGCTTCATGAATAAACATATACTTCTCTTTGCAGGAAGTATTGAGATACACGTTTTTCATGGAGCTAAAAACATCTTCTATTGATGACTTTCCTTTGAAAGTAACCCATGAAATCACCTTCCCCTTTTTTTTTTATAAATTAAAGAATAGAATTTGACTTACTCGAGAAACTGTTGACAGCGACTCTGCTCGGGTGGTAGAAACCTGTCTTGCATTGGCACTTGTACTTGTCCAGGACAAACCCGTGACCATGGATCGGCATACACTGCGAGAGAAAAACACAAAACATTAACCCATTAACCACACAGAGAAGCATACACACAGCATGAAAGCTATTCAAACATGTCAATACTAAACGGAAAGCAGAGCCTGCAGCAGAGGATCGGGGAGCAGAAGGTGGGATCGAATGTCTTGTGGGAAAGACAAAGGGGATTTAAGACATTTCAGACGTGAGATTCTTTTCTCTAACTGTGTTCAACACTAGATATTAAATTAACAGATCCTCCTGCGTTTGATTAAAAGTCTGGTAGGAAGCAGAATGAGGGCATCAAGGGGCATCTTTGGCAGACTTGTGTGCTGTTTGCCAAAATGACAAGACATAATTAATATCTAAATTAAGAACAGACTCACTCACAAGATTCAAGGAAACAATTAATTCTGTTTCTCATGGGAATGTGAAACTATTTTGTTTGTTCTCTGTGTGAACATGTTTGGGTCATTGGAATAAAGCGCCGAGTCTTATTTTCACAGAAACATGTTTTATCAAGCAAAGACGATAACAAGAGTCCAAATAAAGCAGATTGGACTCAGAATAGCTCCAGCACTCCAGTTTGACACTCAACACGTTCTGATGTGTTTGTGACCTGACCGTAAAACCTGGAGGCAAGGCCATCATCAGCGTCTAAATGAAAAATCAGTCAATGTGATGCTCTTCACAGCCAAATGGACTTCTTAAGAGGCAGCTATTTCTTACTGTCTCTCAAGGTCCTTGATGAGGTCTGGAGGCTCGAGAGTAGACCCTCAGTCAAAAAGCCTTAGAGAGGACAAAGCAGGGCTCCGGAGCACAAGGTAATTACCAGGTTACTATTCAGAGAACGATTTCCTTAAATAAAATCCACCGAAGAGAGCAAAGTGTTTAAAGTGGCACTACACTAATCTGTTGAGGACGGCTCCATTTAGAGGTGACAGCCTTGAACAGGGTCCTTTTGATCTTTGAATCTTGAACCTGTGTACTGACAGAAAACAGGTTCAACAGTCTATTCTACCGCACTACGCTTAAACTGAAGTGTAAGTTTACTTCAAAACAGACTTTATTATGTTTATTCAAAGCCACATTCAGATATTTTCATTTACGCCTCTGTGGATAAAGGGACACAAACAAGCCTCCAACCAACTAACTAGAATATATCAAAAACGAGCATCAGGTGACCTGTACAGTTTATTTTAATTCACTTAGCTGTTACTACAACTTGTTTATTTTTCCTTTTTTTTTTTTTTTTTTTTGTACTTTTCTACTCTTTTTCTTTTTATTCTATTTTATAGAGTACAACTTTGTTGTAGAAGCTGACTCAGGGAGAAACGCAAAAGAATTCCAATGTACCTGTACTGCCCTGTACCTGTGCAAATGGCAATAAACATCTATTCTATTCCATTCAAAGAGCAAGAAAAAACAAAAATTCAGTAGAACAATAATGAGGAAGGTAGAGTTTCTAAAGACTTTGGAGGAACATTTATATTGTAAGCAATAACGTTGGGTGTTTTTTTTACCTGTTACAAATATGAGTGAACTGCACTGATTTTAACAAAACTGGTTGGTCGGAGAGATTTTATTATAAGACAAAAAGTGATATCTCGATTGAGTTAAACCAGCCTCCAAATCCTTGGTGACTGTCTGGCTTGATTCCACTCAAAACATCCTCAGGGCGCCACAGTGTGAAATCTAATTGTGGCAAATTGGATAAATTGGCAGAATAGATGTTTTACCATGTTAGTGCCAGATTTCTTCCTCCTGAGACGTGTATCCCCCTGCATAACATTTTGCCTGTTTGCAGATTTAAATGAGCTCTGTGCTGCAACGTGAGTCAGGTATCTGATTTCATCTCTGATCCCCCAGCAGCTGTCTCCTCAGGACAGGTGGAGCACGCTGCAGATACTGCTTGCCACTGTTAATATGCCCAGCTCAGAAAGACACTAGCAGAAACAGCCAGTGACAGGAGAGTGTGTGTGCGTGTGTGCGCGTGTGTGTGTATGAGTATGCATATTTTTGTGCGTGTGTATCAGTGAGGGCCAGATATAGCCCTGGCAGTGTATCCCAGTGCTCTCTGCTGCAGTGATGGATGCAGAGGTTCTGGTGTCGGAGTGTGTTTAACGGAGGGGAAGCAGTCTGCCTTTAAGCTACCTGCTACCTGTCATGTGTGATATCAGAGGCAGCCGCCCAACCAGGAGCCAGACTCATATCAACAGGCCATAAAATAGATCTTATCTGGGTTGAGAAGCTCAGGAAAGACCTGGGATGAATGTAGAGGCATAGGAAGAAGATATATTAAGATGATTATTTGACAAAAGATGATTATGTTTAGATGACTTCTATCGTATCGGAATAAGAAATTCTGGTATAATGATACTTCACTGGGCACCTTTAATATATTCCTAGATCCCTATAGTACATGTTTAACATTGCATTCAAAAATATTTGCACTTAAAAGTTCCCTTAAGGCTCTGAGAAGTTGTGATGTTGTTAGAAGAAGTAACAAGTCAATTAAAAATAATGAAAAATGTAAGTATTTAACTTTATCTTAAAACGAAAGACTTTAAATGTCTGTATTTTCTGCACGAATACAATTCCTGCTGCCTGACTTGGCCAGGACAAACTCGAAAAAATAGATTTTTTTTATCTCAATGAGTATTTCTCCCAGTTAAATAAAGGTTTTTAAAAAAAGCTACTGCAATAACTGCATAAAATACGGTTATGTCATCTCTACTATAAATACACTGTATAAATCTACAGTGTACTTACATTGATCCACATCATTTTCTAATTTTAGCACCACATGCTGTTGTAGTATTTCAAACAGAGCACAAAGAAACGACCTACTTCATAATGCATGACATCTGGTATTAATTATGTGTGATGTTGTGTTGATAGTGAGCAACTCAGGCGGCCATATTGGGTTTTTTTTTCTATAATGAGCTGAAGGCATCAACTGTGCTGCCAGAGAGCAGAAGTCACATCACATTAACCGATCATTAATTAAGTCAGTATGATTACGAATCATTTGTTTAACTGTGCACAATCTCAGCAGTTCTTCTGATCCAATCTGACAGAATTAGATTTTACTTTTTAACTGAGCAGAAAACAAGAGAATAATGAAAAGTAAAGCATCGGTTTTATTGCATCTATTCCTGGCAGCTACCTGTGGATGCAGTGATAAGTCAATAAGATCTACCTCATTTATTTTTTATGATGAGTCGCATGTAGGAGGGTCACAGAGAGCTTGTACTGTGTGTCTCCAACTCCCCAAGGTTCTCCTGCCAGAACCAACTCGTTGTTTTTTGCAACCCAGCTGTGGCAGCTGTCAATCACACACACACACACACACACACACACACACTGACATGCTAATTACCATGGTGACATGTGTGTGACCCGCCAGCCAGAGCCTTTTTTTATGGGTGTGCGTCACACCATCAGAGGAGTGTGGTCTACCAGGCTGCGGCAGAATTCTTCTACAAAGGACCAGAGGGGTCAAAAATAGACACAACACACACTCATTTCCTGTCTTCATCTTTCCCTCGCGCTCTCTTTCTATCTCTCGCTCTCTCTGGGATGTCATTTCTTACATCACAGCTGCATGCAACACTGTGAGTCTTCATTGTTTTTAAAGCAAAATCCTTAAATATGGACTTTCTATTAAAATGTAAAGAATAGAAGCCACCCATTAATGTACCATGAGGTTGTTTTTTTATGATGCTGAAAATGCAAAATTATCCAGAATTTCAAAGGTCTCATAAATCAAAATGAAATCAAATACTCTTCACACTACTGACTGTATAAAACATGGACGTAGTCTCAGTGATTTTTACCACTGGTTGGAGGTGTTAAAAAGCTCAAAGATTGCCGTGGCTATAATGGAAATACTGACTCTATACCTAACTTTTGTTCAATCTTATGACTCAAAGAGAGGTGGAGTTAAGGGCAAGTTCACACCTCTTCATGCAATTCATTGGCTTTTTCTGGACACTTGAGGAGCTGCAGTTCTTTGCATTTCCGCTTAATTTTCTTAACACTATAAGTTGCGGCTTGCAGCACATTGAATCTTTGATCTTGAAGAAAGAAAGCATTCAGAAATCACGCAAGTGTGATACCTAGATAGTCACATTCAGAAGTGTAAGGACACTGACAAGCTGCTGTGTTTTATAAGCTATGAGACAAATGGGCTTTCTCTTCCTCAGGAGACTATGATTATGCTTCCAGCATTGAGAGAAGTACAAATCTTATTTTATTGGTTTGGTGTTTAAGAACTTGATTGGCCTGCTCTTACCCCTGACTTCAGCCAACCCCATCAAACACCTTTGGGACAAATTTAGGGTTCCACACTGCATACACACAAATCACAACGAGTGCCATTTACAAATGACCGTCACTTGCAATTGCTGATAAATTTGAGAGTCCTGCAGTCCTCCCGAGTGCGCAAGCAAGGATCACAAGTACAACTGCATTCATTTTGATATTTGAAATGTGTCAAAAAATGTGTGAAATTAAATTATCACATGTTGCAGGCTGCAGCTTGCATGTTAAAGAACCCAGGGAGGCAATATCCTCCAACATCCGCTCTTTTTTTGTGTCTTATTTTTAAATGTTTAGAAGTGTCTTGTTCTGCACTGGGGAAGACAAAGTCTGTGAAAATGCTTCATATTTTTGGTCATCTATTATTGGTTTGGAGTAGTTCTGTTTATTATACACAAACTACATTAACCAGAATGCATTACTTTCACCCTGACTAGCACTAAAAGCAGCCGATGAGTTTAGTGGTGGTGCTGTGAAATTTACGACTTTGTGCAGGAATCCAGTTATTGGTTTTCTTTTTCTTTATGACTTTAGGCTGTTTTAAGAGCAGCACCGTTGACCCTGACCCTGCTTTTAAAGACTATGGGATCCTGCACTGTGCATGACCTCTGACCTACACGTTGACAGGGAGTAGTCTAGTGTGGCTGTGTTATTGTTCAGCAGGTTTACAGCATTTAAGGACAATAACTTTCACTACCTCTGGGTATAAATATCCTTTTGACAGTTATTTTTTGTGAAGCAGGCCTACATTTACTTTGTTATAATAAACACTGCACTCTTGTACAGGATGCCAAAACTGTCTTCTACAAAGACGGCGGTAAAGCGTATTTTATATAGAACAGTTTGCCATGTTTTCAGATATGATTGAGATATAAGTGCATGTAAAACTTTGCTTGTTTTCTGAATAAATTAGAAACAGTCAAGACAGTGAGGACCATGCTGTAAACTCAGACCATCACTCCACTCTCACTGTGTATCTACTGCACATCACTGCATTAATCTACATCACTGCAGCACTCCCTTCATACAAAAAAGCACACACTCTACAATATACTATATCTCCTTATATTAAACACAACAGTTCTCCTCCATCACCTTTCCATGACATGAAGCTGGGGAATAAAAAAAACAACCCAAGGAGAAGCGTTAATTGATGTGGAGGCCAGGCATCTTCTACCTGACCAGGAAACCAGGAACTAGCTTGATTCTGCTCACTAATTAGGACCTGCCGAGGACTCTCCATCGCTTTGAAATAAGCCCACGCTCTTCCGGTCCAGAACTGTGCCTAATCAAGCACTAATAGGCCTCTGTAGATATTTGTAATGATCCTGCAGAGTGCAACATAAACCCTGAGGAAAGCTCAACGTACAATAATTACAGATTGAGCTGTACACTGCTCAGAGAGGAAATGAGCTGTGGGGTAATTTACACACTGTAGAAACAGTACAGTTAGTGTGAAGATGTAAAGTGACAGCTCAGGTTTTGTATGAAAGCACAAGGGAAAGTGATTGTTTCGAAGGAAGAATTTAAAATCACACGTTTTAACAGGCTTTGTTTCTCTGCTGAGACTTTTCAACTTGACACTTAATGAGCTTCATTTAAAAAAAACACATGCACATGAAAACCTTCACAAATTTGATCTATTTTAAATGTTAAAATATCACTTCTCCTCATGGGGAATATCATTTAGCAAGTGAATAAGTTGTGTAATGTCTTTCATGATTCATGAGGAGCTTTTATCGAGTCCAAGCCAAATAACTTGGAGATGTCACCGGGGTTATCTTGCCTCTGGCTGTTAGAGATATTGCTATTTACCAAGCATGGAGGGTCAAGCAAAGCACTACAAAGTTTTATGAGCGATTTGCAGGCTCTGGGGCTGTAAGAGATTCACTTAATGTAGTGACTAAAAGGCAGGCTATCTCAGCCTTTATTGACTATTATTTTAATTTCCTGTTTCTTGCAAGTTCCCATTTTAATCGGGGCAATTAAATGGAATACCCTTTAACTTTTGCTGAAGGTTCAACCCTCAAGCCAAAGCCTGAGGGCAGGTCTTAAACATTTGAGCTTTTTATTTGGGTACAATTATGTTTCAGAATTTAGATGCCACCTAGCTCTTGTTACTTTTGATGAAACATTGCAAAAGCTTCTGCAGAATAAATGTTACATCATGAATACACATTAGAAACCAATAAGCTTCAGTCATGCCAAGTCTGAACTCTAAACATAAGTTTCAAACAAACACCATATACCATCGATCCCATTTGGGGTTCTGGGGGGCCAGAGAGGATCCCAGCTGTGATTGGGTGGGAGGCAGCGCACACCCTGGATGGGTCACCGGTCAATCAGAGGGCTGTGACGTAGTCTTATTAAAGTCACCCATTGGTTTCTAAAGGGCGGCTTTGAAGCTCAAAGTTGGCATTGGCCAAGTTAGAAATGCTGCCTCAAACTAACTTTAGTTCTACCTGAACACAGGTGTAGACGAGGCAGTCCTTAAGCCTCTAGGCAAACAGTTAAAACCCACCAAGCTGTTAGTCAGCCACCGCCCTAATTAAGCATTATTCTTAGCCCTAAAATAATAAAAACGGAAAAATTCAAAATTCAGCCCTTTTGCAGCCAGCCTTAAGTGGACACAAGTGGAACTGCAGTTTTTTACACTTTAACATCGGCTTCGTTTTTTAACACCAGACGTTGCCGCTTGCTTAATACTCAATGGTCCTCAATTCAGTTCATCTTTAATTTCAGAAAATTTGAAGAAACTCTCTTCAACTGGCTGTCTGCATTCCTAAGATTTGCGTTGCGAATGGGATTGTAAGATGTAAAAAATAAAAACTAGCTGTACAGACAAAATGAAGGAGGGGCAGAATTCCAAACAGATGAATGGAGGACAACCTGAAATCACATTATGTCTGGCCAAGGCAAGCCGCCAGTGTGGAGGCATAAAAAGTGCAACACGGGGGAAATCACTTTTTACAGGATAAGACAAACGTGCCTTATGGGCCGGTAAGATGTGAAGGTGGTTTTATATAACATATGTAGAAAAGGAATCACAATTTACAAGTCTTTAAAAATGACAATATAAAGATATATAACACTCTCTACCCCCTCTGGCTAGTTGGCTATCATCAAGTATAGGAATGTCACTATAGCCACTTAGTGCTACATGAAGAGCAAGATTTAGTAGTGAACTAAACTTTGTGTACATTATTGTGTGTAAGGGGAAAACAAGGAGAGAGGTTTTTGACATTTGCTTCAGCCCTGGTTCATGCTTTTTCAGCTGTGGGGCATGGGCAGGGCTAAACAAATTGGTGCTGGATGTGCCTCAGACCCCAATTTCAGGCCTGAGCATCACTCTAACTCACACACATTCACATAAAAGGCATCGCCCGTCACAGACACAATGCAGAGAGCTGGCTGTGACTCCTCGCTCAGAGGGACAACTACACAGCCAGCCAGGCCTTTAAACGAGGTCAACTAGCTGGAGTTAGCCGGAGAGGAGCTGCCCGGGCAGCGGGGGCCTCGCTTTGGGTGTCATCCAAAGACCAAAGCCTAAACACCAGTGAGATAAACACTCTGGCCTGGGGGGAGCTTAACACTGCCATCAGGCTGAGACTAGTAAACACACAACAGACAGCACATGGGACATCGCTCTCATAATCACACTCACAGCTTGTGTAGGTGTCACAGTGAACCAGCTAGGCACATATTCATTGTATGATCGCTCAAAAGCACAGTAATGTTGACCCTTGCATCTTGCAGCAGTGAGTCCTGCAAAAAGACAAAACAACGATGTCCACACATGGAACTAAATCATGCTCAAATGATGACAATGAGAAGTGGAAAAAGCGCAATCAGGCGTGCACAAAGTTTTATGACATCCTCACAGCAGCCTCCAGCACAAAATTGTGTCACTGAAGATAAAGAACAGGAAAGTTTGCCGCTGTTGTCCACTCACCCTACACAACTCTCAGAAGAACAGCAATTTCAACATTTATTTTTTTCACCAAGAAATCCCTGTCATCCTACAAAACAGCGACAGAAACGTCTCCTCCTTACTTTAACTCTCTCATCAGGTCTACACTCCCTCCCCCCCTCTACGCTCTGCCAATGAAAGGTGTCTGATCCAACCTTCACAACAGGGTCCTAAGTCTCTGACTAGACTCTTCTCCTCTGTCGCCCCCCGGTGGTGGAATGAACTTCCAAACGCCAATCGATCTGCAGAGTCCCTCTGCACCTTTAAGAAAAAGCTAAAGACCCAGCTCTCTCATGAATACCTACTAACTTAATGATGATGGTCTCCATATTATTGATGATGATGATGGTAATGACGATGGTTTTTGTTTGATAACGACGACTTATAAGATGGTTTCTATACTGATTAGAGCTCTCAAGAACTGCCCTCAATGTTGTGATTGGCCTCTGGTCACTTCCTGTCAGCACCTGTGTGTCCAATCAGACTCAAAGCTGATCGTTTGCTCTTACTGACATTATTCCCTTTTTTTCTAGATCCTTGCTTGTGTTGTACTTACTCTCTGATGTACGTCACTTTGGATAAAAGCGTCTGCTAAGTGAATTGTAGAATTGTAGGAAGGCATTACTTGGTTTCTTTGTCTTTTTTGATGCTAAACTGATAATCATGACACCAATATATCTGCTAATAAATAGGAGAACTGATTTTGATTAAGCTATTGATGGAAAAATCCACATAAAAGAGGTTGTTTGCCAACATTGTAAAATGAAACTTCATTTGCATACTATAAAACTGACAGTGTGGGGTTGACAGGTAAGAAAATTATGTAAGTAATCAAAGAATTTATGAGCGAATAAGATCAGCTAAAGAAGTTATTCTGGAATTAAGGCTGTAAGAGTAACATCAGGTTTGGACTAGAAACCCTGCCCTGCGTTTAAAAGGACCTCTTTCATTGGGATTAAGCAACTTGGTCTTTCAGACGCCTCCCTGCAGAGGGTTTCCTAGGAAAGTCCAACTGGGAGGAGAACCTGTGGCAGCACAGAACACACTGCAGGGACTCATATATCCCTACTGGTCTGGTCTCCCAGGAGGAGGAGAGGATGTGGTTGAGGAGAAGTAAATGGGGGCTTTATGCTCAGCCTGCTTTACATGGACTCAGAAACTCACAGAAAATGAAAATGTGGGAAATATCTGCTGTATTTCTTATTTTAAATTCTCAGGGAATCTTTTTTGTTGTCAGTGTCTTTCAGTCTTTCTCTTTTTTGTCCATTGCTAACATTCAGCTCTACTCATTTCACATCCAATCTCATGGGTCCCTAGACAAATGTTACCTCTGTGTTCCAGGTTTTCCCGTCCTCCCTCAGTGTTTGCTTTTTTTTTCCTCGTTTTGCTTTGTGCAGGGAAGGCTGGGCAGAGTGCAGCAGATATAAGACTCTGCCCAGTGGCAAGTGTACCCCATGTCTTCAAAGTGTTTTCATGTAAATTCAGAGTTCAAGAATTTTCCACAGAGCCAATTAGTGCGACAACGGTTAAGGACGGGCTGCAATGCCGAGGGGTGAAGTTGAAACCAGAAGTGGACTGTGATCTCTCATCCCACTGAGTTACTGCCAACGGGACTCAACATGGATGTTTTTACAATATATACTCAAAAGGAGTAAGGACTATAGGACAGAAAGCATTCTCCAGAAGTCTCCTATGTGGGGTCTGGACGTTTCCAGTATAATGAAAACAATGTATTCTCTGTGATATAATAAACTGAATGAAACCGAATACCGGATATCAAATGCTAAAAAATTGACAATACTGCAAAAAAATATTCAAGTATTCTTACCCAGGCTATTTTGGCACAAATTTATGGGATTGAATATTCACTTTCATGCAGCTCTAAAACCACGTACGGTTTGTTTTTTCTTCCCCCACAACTGAAGACTTTGAAGAGCTGTTTCCAAGATGCAGCGCTGCATCCATCTGGCGAGCTGCAGACAAATCTCTGTTCAGCCTTAAACTCCTTCATTCCTGCTTTTTTTTTTACAGCGGAAGAAACCCACATGTATTGATTCTTTTTATTTCTAGGTCTTCGGTTTGACTTGTCTCTCTATTACTTTACTACAACTCTGCTTAATTCACAAGGCACAAAAGGATTTGCTCAAATTAAAGGGGGGGAATTTAAATCTGCGGGTGCACAGCAGTATTCTATTTCCTTTCTATCAAGCACCCTTATCAACTCTGAAGCATAATCACAGCTTTGGTGAGATCACTGTAGATAATTAGCAATTACCCTATTTATAGGCTCCTGAACATACTCCTAATAGGCAACATAGCGAAGAACGTGGTTAATTAGGACGCTTTAAGGCCTCACTCTGTACACAGGCCGCTCAGACAAGATCAGCAGGTTGAAAGGGCCGTGGCCTGGTGTGAAAATACTCCTGACCCCTGAGGGAATCCCTGTCCCTCCCCCATAGGACCCGATGTTTGTAAGAGAGAGGGGCGATATCCAAGATACTAGAAAGAGGTTGTTTTTTTTATGTCTCAATACCCAGCAGGGCCTGCAGATGACGGGGTAAGCATTTTTGTTGAATGAGTGTTGAGGGAACGTTTAGCTGGGGGAAGCTGTCAGAGAAATAAACAGAAAAACGATACTCAAGCTTGGGGAGTGGGTCATGAATAATCAAGCCATAGTATATTTATTTTCTATGGCTTGCATGTATGCATTATCAGTATGCATGCATCATATGGGAGATACCTTTTCACAATTGTCAAACCAAAAGACTTTGTATCATAAGCATTTCCTCTTTTGCACAATGGAAGAATAGCGCTTGCATAAAACACTCAAAAGCACATCAAATAAATGTTATTACTCTGCTCTTGAATGCGCCACTGCCTTTAAATGAGTAACTTGTAAACATAAGATAAAGCACTTTAGAAGAACTTTACTGCACATCTTTTCTTTTTGTCCATGGTGGGAAGCTGACGACTTTGTTTAAACTCCATCTGCCATTCATGAGGGGAAACATTCCCTCATGAGAAAAGATGAATAACATAAAAATATCTCATCATGGGACAAAATGAGGCCGAAACCTTTGCATGCAAATAAAGCAACATCTGCATTTTTATTTTTTTTTTGAACAGGCTGATTAATGAATTTCAGTCGGCAATCAGTTTTCTAAATGAATCCCATTATTTCATTCTGCCACACAGAATCTGGACCAACCAGAAGAAAAGACAGCTCGTCTTCACTTAAATCATTCAAAACAAATGTGAGATGTTGAGTAAAAGTGATCATGGCATAGATACGTGTGTTCTTCTTTAGTAGGGCCAGTGTTTAAAGGATTGATTATAGCTGCTGATAACAGAGGTGGTCTTTGTTGAACCTTAGTATAGGCAGCTGTGAGTAAAGATTGCAGGAGGAGAGACAGTGAGACGTAAATCAAAGGGATAATACGAGACATGGATGGCACGGGTAGGAAGTCACTGCTGGGGTCAAAGCCAATCACCTTTCTTTCATTTTTTCTTTGAATCCAACTAGCACCGACTCAATAAATGAATATATAATAAAACTTCTGATTTTTGATCCTTTGATCGTTTACGGGAAGATTACCAAATATCAGAGAGCACTGACATATATTTTGGGATCAACAAGGGGGAAAAAAAATGGTAAAGATGATGGATTGATGTAAGTTTTATCTATGAATGTCATGTCCTTCACTCAAACAGAGCTGATATTTTTTCTTTAGCTATTTCTGTGGCTAACTGAGTAATGTGTGAGCCACATCCTCTGTTTGACTTCTTTCATTAGCTAAGTTAAAGTTAATCTTCTGAAGTTTCCCATGTGAACATTTTAGGCCAACTTAACACTTCAGCCCAGCAGCATATCACATTTATTTGCCAGGTTGAGTTTCCAACAGATTTATTTTTTGCCAAAATCAAAAAGCGGCTAAAAAAAAAAAAGAGGACAGATTGAAAATGTACTTTGTGAAAAGTAACTAAGAGTCACATTGTAGGAACAAGAATCAGAACACATAGAGATACAACAGGGCATAAACCTAAATTTAGTTACCTTGTTTTGGTAAGTTTGCTGCCACAACGAGTCAAAAAGTCCCAAAATCTGACCAGAAAGTGCCAGTGTGAGGGGATAAACAATACCAGAACAAAGGTTTTACAAACATCCATTTCTCTTTGGGGAGGGGTCAAACAAGACTATGACATCTGTGAAATAAAATCTGGTTCTTTAAAGGTTGCCCATATATTAGAAAAACTAAAAGATACAGTAGTCATGGTTTGGGCCTGGTAGCATCCAGGGAACAAATCTCAGTCAGTATAATTTGCTCACATGAAGACAATGAGGGTGTTCTTGCTTCTTTCCTGTTTGCAAAAAATAGGAGTGGGAGAGCGCGAGACGAACCAGAGAGAGACAGAAGGTGCGAGCAGGAGGGAGGCAGCAGTTGTTTAACACTGATGGCGTTATTAATTCAGCAGCACGAGCTACACGGCGGTGAAAATCAGCGTGTGATTGAGATGATAGCCGGCTGGGCCAGGACGACCTTGTGAGCCAAGGTCAAGATGTAACAGTGATTCAACCCACAGAGCTGAAATATCCACTTCAGCTTTCTAACATCAAAGAGAGATCACCGACCGCAGCTCGGCAGAAACAAAACCACACATGCTGTTGAGGGTACGAAACACAGAGACCATCAAATATCCTCTGCAACATAGAGGTTTGACACATACTGTAAAATCTACAATATATGTCACAATCCGTTTATGGAGGTCTCCCTGAAGTATAAATGGTTTAAACAGATGATGATTTCCATTTATTCAACAAAGTCCACAACGTGCAGTTTCTGTGCAGCTGTGTAGCTCTTGAGTTTTAGACATTTGGAGTTTGCTATCCTGCATTAGTTTAGCTCTAAGCCAACAGTGAAAGTTCTGAAGTACAGACCCACAACCCAAAAGTTCCAGTGCCCACCTCCACTGGTCACTTATTGTCTTTTCCATTAAACCAGCGCTCCTGAAGGTTCATTTACAATATACTATCATTTCCTCTAAATGCAGGATTATGACGTAATTAGGGAGAAAGCCTGGTCTGCATCACTACGTATCCCGGCATGTTTTGAGAAGTGAATGGGGGACAGTGTTCAATAAGGTCAGTTCACTTACAATGTGTGGAGGTGGTGGCTGCACATACGGTCAAGACCCTGTGTCAGAATTTTATAATGGTATATTGGGCGCACTGGTATTGAGAATGCAGCAAACCTTTTAGATTAAAAAAGGTATTAGAAGTGCGTCTCATTCACCAGATTTTACTGAGTATTGGTTTGGACAGTCAACCCTTTGCAGACTGTGATTTTTGAGGTGTTCTGATGCTATGTGTTGTCAAAGTCGGACTTTTTCCGTTCATAAACCTTCATTTCTACCCGGTGGCCCCTCACTCCTCTCCCTCAGCAGCTCTCAACACGAAAACAGCACCAAGCCAGGAGTCCTTGTCATTTCCTGCTGGAGTAATCATTCAGGTTATGTGTCACTGCCTGTCACGGGCTACAGTCCCCCCCCCCCCCCCCCCCCCCCCAGGCACCAACACTTGTTCTCGGGAATAAGCTAATTGATTGAAACGTTCATCATCATCCACGGCCCTTGCTCGTATGAAAGCTCTCCCCCAGGGCGGAAAAGTCCTGGACTTTTGAAGGAGGCTGAAACACACTAATGGAAGTGCTGTAAGTGAGAGATGAGCGTCAGCCTCTAACAGCATGTGTACGCCTTTTAAAACAGGAAGTCATGATGATAATCTTTGGGGCTCCATGCTTGGCTATGTAATGACTCATCCAGACTTCTAATGATTGGTATTAGTCAGAGCTATAACTTCATAATTAATCAAAGGAGATGTAAAGTTTCCTTTTTATTTAATGCAGTCAGACTGTATGATGTTTATTGATGTATATTTTCAGTTTCTTTCATGCAAGTTTCAGTAACTTGATGATGATATAAGCAAAGCCTTTCTGCAAAAACAAATGATGAAGTTTAAATGTATATTGTCTTGGTTCTACTGTGATGTGTTGTTGTACACACTGCAGCATTTTATAATTAGGTTGATTTTGTTCCTCCATCATCACTTTAAAAAACATGTTCCTCTATCCTGACATCCTATGAGACTGATCAGGATTACGTTGGTAACAAGTTCTAATCTCTTGGAGAACTTGTAACGATTTGAACACACAGTACAGCTGCCTTCAAATACATATATGTTTTCTGACGGTGCTGTGTTGTTGTATTTTCCTTGTCAACAGTCTGAGTCTCATTTTGTTTCTCCTTCCTCCGCTTGCCTGCTGAATCAGTCATCCATAGCAGCTGCCTCCATCTGAGTCGGGGCTGCCTGCATGCCTGGCTGGGCAAACAGCAGCTTGAGAGGCAGGATGTGAGGGGAGGCTGTGGAGATGGCTGGCTGGCTGGCTGGGCGGTACGATTGCATTTTGTCAAAATCAATTGCTGGAATGGAGGCACTTAAAACGCTGCTAAAGAGCAGGGGAACACGGGTGGACGTGTTGGAAAAAAAAGGAACTTCATAGATGTTGGATAAATTCTTATTTAGTTGTATATTCTTTTTAACTAGAAATTCAACAATTCTGAGGTAATATACCGGTATGTTAATCTCTGTGAAAGAGTTTGGAATATGAAATTCCCAATGAGTTTTGGCTCCAGCCTAGTTTTACTGAATGTGAGTATGCACACACACACAAAAAAAAAAAAAGTTTTGGGTGAGCTGATGTGTGAATGCAACAGTTAACAATCAGGAACATTCATTGCAAGTAAGCAAGCATGGGAAATGATGTTTGTATCACGCGATAGTGAGCAACCAGTGTGATTCTCTTTTCTGCCTGACAGTATGTTCTTTACTATTGATATAGCATTGATATATAGAAACAAATGTCATCATGGCGTCCATCTCTGTTGCTTTGTCCGCTATTTCCAAGGCATCATATTTCATGTCCTGCCTCCTGAGACCCCCCCCCCCACTCCCCCCCTCCATCTCTCACTTTGAGGTGCATTTATGAACACACATGTCAGAAGATTTCAGCTGCATCCTGTTCTGAAATGTTCTACATATGCACATGCTCATGTGTAAAAATTCTATAGCGTTTATATGTTATTGGAAGTGTAGAAGTGCAGAAGTGTAGAAGTGTGGAAGTGTAGAAGTGTAGAAGTGTAGAAGTGTAGAAGTGTGGAAGTGTAAATGTCGCTTGAAAGAGCATCTGAAAATTGGAAATGTGACCACTACAATGAACCACCTAAGTGAATAAACCACTCCAACATAAGCTTAACCAACTGCCATGTTTCCAATAGAGGAAAGAAAAGCACCGCTTACGTGGCTCCATAGCGCCCAAAAAATGATGCCTTTCTTATTCAAACCACCTGAAAGAAACCCATTAAATGACAATTTGCATCGTACGTGCAGAGGGAATACCTGCGTGAAGTACAACACATGGCAATAACACCAAATGAATCCTGTTTGCACAAATGGGGCATCCCTCCAAATGCTGTTTTAATCACATTACCACACACACACACACACACACAGCTCTACCCGACTTTATTTCACTGCAGCTGAGATTTCTATTCATAGCTGGAGGAAATCAGCCCCCCACGTCACCTCTGATTTACCCTTTGGTGCACTTTAAACCCGGGATGGTAGGTTGTTAACTGTAATAGATACAAGGCGGCTTGCTGTAATTCCTCCCTGCACAGGACTGCTGTTACATGAGGGGGTCTTATGAGTTACGAGACAAACTCTGGGATACACATTCCCCAGAGATAACAAGGTGGTTAAAATCATTGCTGCACTCGGTGTTTATGTTGCTACCTCGATTCCTCTTCTCCTATCTATACTGTTTGTCTCGAAGATGTGACTGTAATGAGACATTCCTGTATGATAAAGCTGCCATGCAAGACAGGGACGCATCCTGCAACATATCAAGATCACACAAGTTTCCATCAATCAGCTGTAAACAAGCATCCTGCAAACACAAACTCTGCACCTGCACTGTGAGCACACAGAGCTCATTATTCTGCAAGCAGCAGAAATCTATAACACTAACATTGTATTTCTCTCCTAGTAGAAAACCTACACACACACACACACACACACACACACACACACACTATGTCAAATGTCTCTGGCATTGACTGTCCACATAGAGGTGGAAGTACTCAGACAAAGAGAGTGATTAATTATTCAAAGAGGCTCACTGCAATCCATTACATCACATGCATTATGAAGCAGTCTGATCTACAGCACCTCTTCAAAATCTATCGCTCTTAACAATGAGACTGAACAGGCAAGGTAAGAAGGATCGACCAGAGGGGCTACCTACTCGCTGGTCGTGAAAGGTTACTGTGTTCGCAGGCGGCAGAGAGGATTAATAACTTAAGGGTTAAAGTCAAAGTTTGAGCCAAGCATGGTGTCGATTAGCAAAACATCAAGAATAACAATACAAAAACTATAAGAAAAATGTATCTATATTTGAGAAAAGATTAAAAATGTGAGTAAAACATGGAAGAGAAAAAATGTGTCAATGTTTTAAAATCCCTTTGCCAAATTTACAGTCCTACTTCCAGAAACAGCAGACACTTTTTTTAAGTAAAACAAAAAACCTGCCCTCAAGCAGCACATAGAACAATTGCGCGATTAGCTGATAAACACAATGACACGTTGTGTTCCTGTTAGCCTGCTATTTCCCTCTGGAGTTGGTGGAGACCAAAAACAAAGCTAAAAGACACTAAATCAAGGACTTTTAAAAGCTAGATGACTTCCAAAATAACTTCAAATTAATGACGGTGTTGTACTCTAACTGCTGGGGGTCTAAATCGGCAACTGTTGCTATCAACTCCAACTTTGACAAATAGCCAAAAACGTATTTACTGGATGGATTTGATGTAGTCTCGCAGGATATACGAGTTAGTACTTTTGCAATGTATCTTTGCGAGCAGTGTTAAAAAATATAACTGGATGAGAGTTCTCCTTTAAATATTCAAGGATGTTTGAATTCCCTCTTGAAATAGCAAGAGGGTTGAGAGTTTCATCATCTTGTCCAACAGCTCTGCCCACATGTTCCAAGACCTTCAAACGGACTATTTTTTATCACTATGAGAGTATGAATAGAGGGGGCTATTTTCTACCATACTAATGCCGAACACTCTCTATTTCCTTACCCATCACTGAAAATGTGTGTTAAATATATGACCTGAACCTGAAAAAATCTCACAAAATCTCATATTTCTGTCATTGTCATTTACTTGAAATCTGGTCCAGTTGAGAACCATGTTTTCACCCCGTGTCATGTTGGCTCAACCCATCGTATACGTACCATAACACATGCAGTAACCTTCATGAGACAACAAGTCTTAACCACTCTAGAGTATATTGGGAATATGTTTAGGTAAAACTGAAAAAGAAAGCAAAGAAGTGACTGTATTTTGATGATTATATAATACAGTTTGTATGTACTTTAATAGATAGTCAGTAGCTCTGAGTTCAAGAGTTGATAGGTTGATAAAGGTATCATTAGAGAAGCACTAGATCCATTCATCATGAGATGTTCAGATTTAGTGCTTTTCCATTTAGCGCCTGGTGAAGATGTGACTGAGTGCGTGTACGTTACAGATCGGCTATCCGGAACAAATCAATCCTCTGTCTAATCCGCATGTTCTGCACACTCACCTCCATAGTGGACAGGTTGCATCGATGACTTCCAGCAAACCAGCCATCAGCGGAGCACTGGTCGATATCAACATCCTGTAGATTAATGTCAACGCGCACCACGCCCCTGCAAGACAGGAGGACACCATTAACCCGGCTGTTGAAGAATTAAGAATGTCAGTGCAAAGTGAGAGACACTTTTTACAGGTTGTATCCTCTCAGAAGTCAGACAAATGACAGTTTATTTCCCCAGAGAAGAGTGCTGCATATTACCTATTTCAATAAAATGTGTCAGTGAACGATTGGCTGTCAATAATGAGGTATAAAATAGCTGCTGATCTATTCAAAGTCTTGTTTACCAGCACTACCAGGAAGGGAACAAACATGATTAACAACAAAATGTATACTTGTTTTAATGGATAAGATGCCCTCTAGAGTGATAACAAGTGACAAAGCTCTACAATCTCTCACACAGTGTCGCTCAGTTGAATTGACTGTGGAGACTGTGTTATAACCTTTAGCTGTTGTATTTCTCCTCTGGGCATTGATTTGAACATCTGTTTATCTGGTTTAGGGGTGATGATATGGAGAAGGGAAATCCAGAGTACTGCCAGCACAAACTTTTCATCAAGGTTTTCATGTCTGTGTCTCAAAATTACACAAGTTTTGTTTAGATTTCTAAGCGCTGTGGGGGATAAATGTCATTTTGTGATCCAGATTAATTTCTGCAAGTGATCATTGACTAAAACCCGTTTAATTTCAATGCTGAGTGATTTGTATTAGCATTGTATTTTGCCCCCGGTGCCATTTTGTTAAAGAGACCTTTGTGGTTTCAGTGAGTTATTTATGGAGAACATTATTACAAGGGAAATAATTAGATTGAGCAGCCTTTTCATTTTCTACAGTTTTTTGCAGTTGAGAGGAACAACAGGATTTTGCACACTATTTTAATGTACTACGCAATGATTTATAAAAAGGAGGTAGTTATGAGCAGAAAATTTCACAATTCAATTAAACAACTACTGGTACATATTTAGTTAACACAACAATTAAAAATATATTTAAAATGCAAATTAAAGGGACAAAACTATAGACTAATTGTTACATGTTGCATAATACATTTGTTTATGTTTTGAATTAAATAAAAAAGAATCTTCATAAAAAGCTCATGATAATGATATTACATAAAAACAAGAATAACACAAAGGGCTTGGGGGTTAGCATAGCAGATAAAGCCGTCATCTTGGAAAAGAGCATTGCTACAACACACCAATCACACGTTCTGCTGTTGACTTATTTCATATAAAGATAAATAGTCTCTAGAATAAACCATTTATGGTGTGGCACATTTAAATCCCAGGTATTCCAGGTATTAGAATCAGTGCTGTTATAAGCTGTGACAGTGAGGAGTGTAAAACATCTTGTCCTGTCTACTGCTCAGTTTTGAGGACACAAGAGTGTGGTTACCATAGTAACGCCTCAGTCAAACCGTCATCTTGTGGAGACTTATCGAAACAACAAAACACAGAGCAGAGAAACGGCGGAGGATGCTGTCACTGTCGCTTTATCACTTCTGGGATGAGAGGGTTCAAGTTTTGTGTGATTAAAGAAGAGATGGTATGAAGCTCGGAGAAGTGTGAAAAAGAAAAAGCTGTGAAATTGCAGAAGAAGCAGGAACAAAAGAACAGTTAAAACTCACTTCTGATCTATATTAAGCTTTTTTTAACAGCAGACATTTTGACATGCTGCAGACAAAGCACAGGTGTAATAGGTAACATTAATCACAACACCTTGATGGGGCTATTTTTAGTGTTACACACACTTCCTCTACAGTGTCTGCTGTTCATGTTAAGGAATCAGGGTATTTAGGTCGTAATTTTACAACACAATGCTGGACAATGTCGTGTAGTGATTTTTATCCGAGTGGCTGCTGAAATCGTATTACAAGACAAAAAAATACCACAAGTGTTGTTTAAGGCTAGACTTAACCCCCTCTTCTTTATGAGGGGCCAAGTAAAAGTGGATTCAAATCAGGGTTGCGCTAACTTTATGGTTTTGTGCCACGAAAACATCTTAAATCTACGGTGAAACTAACCTTAAACACACACAGACTGTATGTATGTATGAATGTAAATGGTTACGGTTTAAAAGCATAAAAAACACCCTACCTTTAATAAGGCTGTAAAATGTCGTTTGACAACATGAGATCATGGTGGTTAAATAGTCACGTTTCTATTATTAACTAAAGTTCCTTGTTTTTGGTTCCGCCACGACGGAATTAAGGCACGGACTCATGTACGGCGAGCACACGTTACCTCCGGTTACCTAAGTCAAGAACCTCTTTACAGGACAAGCAGTGTTTCGAGGTATTTGTTTAATCTGAAATGTACTTTATTTCATGTTTGTGCAGATAATTATTCTGTAATCGTTTAAGTTGTACCACAAGGTATTTTTCAGTCAAGATAATAGAGCGCCACAGGAATGAGTCCTAAAGCCCGGAAGTAAGTTAGCATTTGAGCGCCATGGGGTCTAACGTCTAAAAGTCAACGGGGATTTTGAATGTGTTTGTAGCTAGACGCCTGAAATAAGGTCTGTGGTTAACACAAGCTGAAGAGATGTTGGTGTTTTGTTAGAGCACATAAACTACGTTAGGTAATACCCCCACTTGTGAAGTTTGAAGTTTTTACTCGTCTTTAAAAAGGCGGTTGCTAACAAGTGGCTAAATGTGACTTCAGTGGTTGTCGGGGACATTAAACGTCATCACGCCGGACACAGAGGGCGGGAACTCTCTCACTAGTCGGAGATGTCTCCTGTAGATTTAATCTTTAGGTTAAGGTGAATATTATGTTAGTAAACTATTTATGAAGCTAAGCGAGGATTAGTTTATCGGAGATCGTCTGAAGCATAACGTGACGTCACAATCATCCCACCGTGGTGTAGTTAGCTTTAGCATAACGTTAGCTTTTTACTTCAGTCGGCCGCATTAACTCTTCAAACATCATAAAAATGGCGTTCATCTGTGAAGATCATCCTGCTGAACAAAACGCCTACGCTTCAGAAACGTGCGTTTGCCACAGAGATTATTTTCTGCAATGATCCAAAATCCAATGAAAACATCCCAGAGGAGAATTCTGGTTAGACCCCATGGCGATGCTACTTCAGGGTTGGCCTACAAAAATACGTCATATGGTTTGTTCTCTATTGTCATCTTCATCGGAAAAAAAAACAAGCCTTCAAAAAAAAAAAGAAAACCTTAAAAACTTGGAATGCATTTGTGAACTTCATGTATTGGGGTTATCTTTTGCAAGTTCCTAAGAAAGGTTTAATATAATAATTATGTAAAAACAGAATTTAACAGAATTATTTGATCAAAATCAATGGTACATTAGTATTAACACATTTAAGAGAAAGTACAATCATTGACATCACTAGGAGGTCTTTATTTACAATATCCATTTAGCTTTCATTTAGCCCTTTCTCTTTCTCTCACACACAGAAATACTGCTGGTGTGGCATGTTCTCCAGGTGTATAGGAGCTGGTTTACTATATCCGTCCCCCTGTGGACAGCAGGCGAGTGCAACGCTCTCTTTGCCTGTACTTCTGTTATTAATAACTGCTGCTCCGCTCCTGCCTTGGGGCAAACTGACCTCGCTGTTCTCACTGCTGGTTGTTTTGCTGAGAAATTACCTCTTGTTTCATTTCTCTGTTATGCAATAAAGGGTAGGACAGAGTCCACTGAAATGCAGTACAAGCAAAGGACCCTTTTGTTGAGAATGCTAGATACATCAAAAAGTCTTTCTTTGGCAGCTCAAGCATTAACATTCGCCTGGGTTTTCCTTGTGAAATTGAAAGAAAAGCCGGTTTTCTCCTGTTTTACCACAATAGCCTCCCTCTTTTTCTTCTGCTTCCAACTCTCCAGGCCATCTTTAGTATCCCGGGCCAAAGTGGATATATGCTGTTTAAAGTAGCATGTGGGGAAAAAAGAAAGGAAAGGAGATTATGTTTGGGAATGCCGCCAGCACAAAGACCTTGTCGTTATTTTATGGGGAGAACGAACAGAGGCATCATGGTGGCCATCAAGGCCCGCGGGGCATAAAGACAGGATTATCACAGAGAGCAGGAGATAGTGGCGCCCCAGTAAACTGAGTGCTCTCTCCTTTCATCCTCCATTCTTTGCGGGGCTAAAGGCCAGGCCAGCAAAGAGAGGAGCACCCCACCAGCAGGGGCTCTGGTCTTTCAAACAGTCAAGTCAGTCAGC
This sequence comes from Labrus bergylta, assembly GCF_963930695.1. Lineage (NCBI taxonomy): Eukaryota > Metazoa > Chordata > Actinopteri > Labriformes > Labridae > Labrus > Labrus bergylta. Next base: position 5,306,509 of record NC_089214.1, on the reverse strand, counting down.
GCTAATGTCCGCCCCAGCTTTATGAGCTCAACTTGGATACATCTGGGTAATTGCCTCTAGGCTACGATTGGATATCCACTGAAAAACATCTTTGAAATAAAGGCCTCTTGCCAATGCCCTGTTTGGCACAAGTAAGTCTGTGATGTATTCATGAGTGAAAACTGGATGTCCTGCCTATAAGATTTGAGCTGTTCCTATTCAAGCCCAGAAAGTAATCTTGCATATTACTGTACTTTGCCCATTTGGCTCCAGTAGGCCGAATCATCCAAGCACAGAAGACACATTTGAAAATGACGTCAGCAGAGATTCATATCTTCTTTTGGCTTTTAATGTGTAGCAGCAGATTGTTTTTATATTCTGTATTTTTAATAAAAGAATGAGTCTGGTAGTTTCTTCTGAAGAAAGGGCATATCTACACCGACTATGTGCAGATAAACCCAGAATAATAGAAAGCAGAGGTGACCATGTACGACTTGCAGGAGCTTAAACATGATCCTTAAGCTCATCCATGTAGCCAGAAGACTTGCACGCCCAGATGAACTTGCCTGCACATTTCCTCCTGCTCCAACGTCTTGACTGGAACACGTTGCTGTCCTTTTAGAAGGGCACAGTTCATGTGTTGTGCTATGGAACAGTCGCAATGCAAGAAACCATGCTAAACCTCCAAAGGAAAATGTCTCCCACGTGATTGAAATGCATTCAGCTTCCCGGACGAGAAGCTAATGTGAGTGTAGCTGCTGGGCGAGATGCTCGTCTTGGGTTATTTTATAGCAATCTGTCGCTGGTTTGTTAAGAAAAAAAGCTGAAGACCCTGTGGCAGCACGGCTGTTTATGACGCCACAAATACTTTTTGATGTTATTTTTCCATAACTGACACTTAGGACTCTTGTTAAAATAATCCCTCTGAATGTTTGGTGGTAAGCAACATGAGAATTTAACACATTTTACTTATCACAAACAAAGTACTGGATGGGTTTACTTCACATTTTGTGGGTCTGCAGACATTCAGGTTACCAAAATATATGTTCAAAAACACTGTAAACTTGGATTTTTCAGAATATGTCCATAGTGTAATCCTTTTTATGTTTCTTCATTTTTGTCCATTATAAATTATGAGAGATCTGCTGACACATGTACACATCAGAAGAGCCGTTTGAAGCGTGTGGTTATTAAAGGTGTATCATAGTTTCCCTGGGTCGACACCTTTTCCACCCCTATGTAAAAGAATTTCACAACCTGAAGGAGGACATGTTATTTTTTCTACTCTTGCAGGTTTTTAGACCCAACAACAAAGCACTCCATTCTCCAATCTAACCCTAACCCTCCTCTATAATACCAAAGCTCTGTTCCTCTCACACCAGATTACTGAAGGATAAACCTATGGTAACAACATTACAGATTTATAATCCTTAGAAAGGCAGCTGAATCACTGAATCACTGTAATGGTGTAAAAAACCACTCAGATTATTCCAGTCATTAGCGGGTTTATTAGGGCTATAATACCTCTTTCAAAGGGAGCCGGAAAGGCTGCTAGTTAAATTCTCTGTAACGATGACATTTACTGGCTGAAGGCATCGTATTGACAGGCCACCTTACTGAGCTGAGGTGTCCCAGTGACGTCAGCCGTGAGAGAAGGAGCACCTCAGGGATCTTTAACCCCTGCTTGCTCTTGGCTTACCAGTGGAAAATCTTGCAAGGTTAGACTTACTTCAGTTATTTAAATGTTGTTACAGCAATATAAAAACTCAGATTTCTGTTTTGCCTTTTTGCCATTTCTTTAGATAGAACGGTGGATTTATTTGGAAAATCAGGAGAGAGAGTGGGAAATTGCATGCAGGAAGGAGGCCACTGGTTGGACTTGAACCCAGCCGCCTGGAGGACTACATGCCTCTGTACATTGGGCCTGACCTAAGCCCTAGTTCCATCAACGCCCCGTGATCTGTAGTTCTAAACTTTACCATCACATATCATTATGCTCAGCTCCAGGAATTGTGACGTTTCCTTTCTATTAGTTTCTGGATGTTGTCCATTTAAGCAGATGTTTTTTAGCTCCTCCCGGAGTTTGAGGCCTCCCACTCTGTTAGGCAGCTGGGCGTCCCATAGCAGCCAGCTTGTCCAAACTTTAGCTGCTTGTACAGCAAAATGGGGCGCCTAGCCAAGCATAAATGAAGATTATTCTACCTCCTAATTAGACCCTATTTAGCCTTTGGAGGAATATGCTGAAAAATGTACATTTTTTTACTGGTCTGGTTTGAAATAGATTGCCATATCATAGAGCTTTTCCTGCTCAAGTTTCAGCCTGAGAGCAATGTTGGGAAATGTGAGTTTGAGGAACATTGTGTTGTTGTTCACATGGCGCACATTTTTACGACGATGTCTTGCTTAAGGATGGAAGCTCACATCCTGTTGCAAGGATGCACTGCTAGGTCCCAGGTTGCAAGAATATATTGTATAAACATGGACTTAGTCTGAGAGATATCAACAATTGGTTTCCGCAGAGGCTTTATGAAACAGGCAAAGAGGTGGAGTTGAGGCGGGTCTTAAGCCTCCTGGAAAACAGCTACAACCGGCCCACCTGTCAGTCAATTCGTCCACGTAGCTTATTTTGCCTAATTATTCATAGCTCAACCTTCATTAAAATCTAAATGGATGAGTTATAAAAAAAAATCCACCCATGTTAAAAAAGCAAAAAATAGCGACTGAGACTAAAACAGAATACAATGGTACAATGGTATCCACAAAGATACACACTCCACCTTTTAAAACGACCACTCTTCTGTGTGGTCTTAACTGCCTCCCTTGTGACTCAAGTACAGCTGTAGAGGCAGACGGCAAGAGAAGAGACCAAGTATGAGAGGTGCGATTTCTTACACGTTCACAGAAACAACAGGTCGATCTATCGCAAACACATGTCCATGCGTCCCTGCTCCAACAAGACACATAAGTTGTTTAGCACCTTCATGTTCAGCAAACAAAACAGGAACCTCAAACCTGTGGTTCTTCCATATGCCAGGTGCATGAGAACTCAAAGCAAGTCACCGTGCTCCTTACAACATCATCATCCCAAACAGGAAGCACTAAGAGGCTGGAAGCAAGATGGCCCATGCAGGGTTGTTGTTCTACATCTTTCATTATTAATTCATTGTTGTATTGATTGTGTATTCAACTGGAGGGGAAACGGAGGAGAGCTGCTGTCTCAGGCAGTTATATTATCCCCTCCTCTCCAGTTTCTCATCTGGCCCGGGTGCTGAGGGAGTACGCAGGATGAGACGCCCACTACCTTGATATAAGAGCATGACAAAAACAAAGTGAGAGAGGGAGGAGAGATGACTAAAAAAAATGCTAAAAATGTTTTCAGGTCGTGCAAAAATGTAGCAAAAAAATCACTCCAGATTTTTCAAGCAATCACAAACTATTTCCACTTATCCTCTCTTATCATACAGCCTTTAAAAAGCTTGTAAAGTACAAATGTTGCATGCGGGCAAGCTGTCTATCGATTCTTGGAGTTTTTAATTTTAGCTAAGCATATTGCGGCAGTAGCTTTGTGCCGCCGGCGCCACACAAACATGAGGAGCGACAATTTCCAAATTCTCAAACTAGTCTAGAGAGCTGAAAATCAAACGGCATGACCCCTCTAAGGTGACTATTAAAAAAATGTGTCCAAGCTAGCTTTCTGCCCCCACTTGCAGTCTTAAACATTAGCTAAGCAAACTTGCTACTGGCATTAGCTTAATAGTTATATATTAACATGAAAAGAGTAACAATTATGTCACTTCTATGCTAGCTAGAGAATCCGATAAAAATCGGACTATGAACCTTCTTTAAGATGTTGTTTCTAACTAGCTGTTCCCCTGGGTAGCAGTCTTAGCTAACCGGCTGCCGGTGGAAGCGTTTGCCAGTATGTGGCTTACAAAAAAGGACATTATCAGTTCTAATTTAAATTCCTAAGAAGGTAAGTGAACGTGTCTACAATTTATCCCAACGATAAATCTATTTGTTTGAATATTGGTGGTATGTGTGCAGAGCTTTCCTTTTCTCTTATATTTTGTTAGCGCCACAAGCAATCCACTGGAACACATTTGTGACTGGATGTTGCTCTCCGGCTCCTTGAAGCATGCCTTTTAAGTGTCACTGACCAGGCCGTTCTCCAGGGACATCAAACAATACCAAACTCCCACACGTGTGTCACACCTTTGACCTCATAGAGGAGGCCACCGAATGGGAAAATGGAAGACATAATGGCTTCTTTGGCTGTGGGAGTAAAGTCAATCATACGTTTGGCTCAATAAATATGCGGGTGAACTAGAGTTCTGGAGTAAGGTAAGCTTCAGTCTGGAGTGTATTCTACTGTCCTATTGGATTGCTTCAGTGGGAGAATGAGACTAAGTGAATGAAGCTGTTCTGGGATGACACTAGGTAGTTGAAAGCACATTACAGTATCATCACTGCAGGTTTTGACTCAGTTGCAATCTGTGCCTGCCCGTGAGCGACTCCAGTGTATCAATTAAAGATTCATCCCAGGCAGTACACACACACAACTAGTGATCTGGATTAAATATTCATTGGGAAGATGTTGGTCAGGATCATATGGAGCCTTTACACTAGACTATTCCATTGTATACAAGGACTGGTGTCACATTACATAGACGGGCTGCAGCAGAGGTGGCTTTAGGACATGGATTGTACAAACGTGAAACACCATTTCATCATTTCCTGTTCTGTTGATGCTGGCTGCTGTGCTTACCTTTTAAAAAAAAAAAAAAAAAAATTGGCTGCCTCTCATCAGGAGGGTTCTGACTCATCGCAGATTTAGCAGCCGCCCCCTCTTCAAGAAAGGGAAAGTAAAGGGCACACGGCATTTCCCGAGTAGTAAAGCATGCAGCAGTGAGTGAGTTTGAGAAAAAAAATGAATTAGGGCCTGTAGCCAGAGGTTTCCACCACAGCTACATCCAGTAACATCCAGGGTTATTTTTAGCATCCCCGCCGCCTTGTCAGACTGGAGGAGAGAAGAAAACCCCCCTTGTGTAACAGGCGGGGGAAGCTGCGGTATGTTTGGGGAGGAAAGAGAGGCAGGTACGATCATCTGAGGTCCTGAGCAGATTATTGAATGTGGCTTGCGGTTAAATCTACCTGAACTCACCTTTATGTTGACATGAACCCAAATCAGTATCTTAAAAACACATGCAAAGGTGTGAGTGAACAGCATTATGAACAGACTCTTTTAGAGGTGTTTTGCTGAGCTTGTTGTTTACCAGCTTTTCTATTTATAGCATCATTACAGCTCAGGTTTCAGCCATCTGTGTGCCTACCTGAATTCAGGAGCCAGGTTGGGCTTCAGGCCATAGAAAGCAGCCGATAAGGTCAAAAGCCAACGTGGAACAAAATTCCCGTTTTCACACTCCAGGTAGGGCGCAGACCATTTGACATGCGTCTTATCTGGGATGAAACTCTCTCCTTTCTTTAAAGCATTGTCCGCTGGTTTTAAACCTTGGCTCAGCACTTTTTTACGGGAAGTGGGCTTCTTTCTGTCTTTGACATCGTGGTACCACTCTGTTTCTGCCGTGCGGTTGTGCAGGTGGTGGTGGGCAACGCTGGAGAGGTCTTGGAGGACTATCTCCCCCCCAGCCCTGGTGGCTTGGAGAAGAACCGTGGCCTCTGACACGGCTGAACCCGCGTTGAAAGTGACTACAGCCCGGTGAATCTTCGCGTCTCCCTCAAGGATGCTCCTCACTAAAGCATGGTACCACTCAATGTCTCGCCGGAGACTGTGCTCCCTGGACCTGTTGGCTTGCAGGATCATGCTGAGGAAGTTTGAGGCGTGCAGCACCGTATCCAGCACGCCGCTCATGGAGTAATGCGGGGTGCTTTGTGACCTTCCCCGCAGAGAGGTGAGTTCATATCTCCGCGAGCAGTTGGCGTGCTTCAAGGTGGTCGAGTCTCCCGTGTGAAGAAAAGCCGTGACCACCCTGGGGAGATGCTCCTCGATTTTCTGCGGGGATGGCTCTGCCGTCTCCCCGGGTGGGTGGTGAGACGCGCGGAGATGCGCCAGCTGCCGACGGTGCGTCTGAGCGCCGTGAATCTCCTCCCGTGCCCGGATATCTCTCCCATGTGCTGACCATTCCGCGTATCTATGGTTTGATCCGATCACAAATCCCACTTGCAGCAGCAACGACAGCCGGAAAACAGCCATCTCCCCTGCAGAAAGCGTCCACAGATGTTTTTGCTACTCGGAATTACAGTGTCGTTGGGCGGGCGTGTTGTGGAGAAAAACAATCTGCTCCGCTAAAGCATCGCTTCACCACTTGTAGGATATTCTTGCAAGCTCCACGCCTCTGTTCTTTGGATCAAAAAGCGGAGGAGGAGGAGGAGGAGGAGGGGGAAAGCGTAAGAAATCCCCTCGCTCAATCTCTTCTTCTGTTTCAAAGATTCCTCATACAGCTTGTTGATGGTGAGAATCCGCTTGCAGCTGTTTTCCCCACCTCTCTTTCTCTCTCTGTAGACAAGACTGTCTTGGCTCTGCTGTGCGGCGGATGCTCTCCTCCTGCGTGTAGGCTACACAGACTGAATCAAAACGAGGAGGAAGGGAGGGGTAAGGGGGCAGGTTGTGATTATATTTATATATTTTTTTTGTGTGGAGGCACCAGTCAGTGGAGCCTCTCACTTGGATGACAAACGCACTCCGCCCTCTTCCGACCACTACAAGCATTAAGTAGGCCTACAGAGGCCACGGAGAGATGCATCAGGAGCTGGTTGTTCTTAAAGCCCGTCTTCTTCATCATCTCATAGGGCTCCGGAGGCGCCATTGGTCCGCGTATGGCTGCACACTCTGTCAATCACGGCGCAGTGTGCTTGGTGGCGCGTCGAGGGAGCTGTCCGGTGCTGAAAGTGATGAAGCAGTAAACAAGAAGCTGTCCATGTCTGAAGCTGATAGAGCGAATTATCGGCTGATTTATCAAAATTAACTTCTAATTAGAGTAAATGGATAGAGAGTCGTTTTCTTAACTGTTGGATTGTTTTAGTTTTACAGATTTTTTTGCACTCACTCTGTTTACAGACACATATTGAGACAATCGTGCTGTGATAAAGAATGCAAAGGTTGATAGCCTAAAATAAAGTTAACATAAGTAAATGGGTTAGGGTTAGGGCAGATGGTTTAAAAAATCAGGCCTAGGTCTACTGGACAAAAAAAACATGTTGCACAGCTTCACAGTTTCTATGTGATACAGTTACAAGTTGGGTGTATTTTATAAATACATTTTATAATAAATGATATTCATTAAATGATTATATTGCACTATTAACTAGGAATTTAAGCCTTTCTTTTTTTTTAAGAAAGGCACAAAAATGTGTGTGTTAGTTTCAGCCAGTTCCTATAGCCAAAATAAATATTATCAAGTAAGTGCCTGGATGTTTAAGTTAGCAGTTATTTCACCTTAAAATATGACCAAATTCCCCTCCAAACTTTCTCTGTTCAATTTGTTTTCAGTTGCTGATTAAACTGGATGTGGTAAATTCATACACCCTAAACAACTACCATCTTCCTTCATCTGGTGAATCTAATCCTCTAAGAGAGAGTGGTGGCTGCGAAAGGAACTTACTCAACTTTGATCTTCAACAATCACATATGGGTAGGCTATAAGTTCAGCTGACCAGATGCTAACTGTTTGGCTGCAGTATCAAGGTGTAAAATAACATCAAATAGAAAGAAATATGCTTAATGTTTTTTCTAAACCACAGTTCAGTTCTGAAATCTCAGAAACAACAGGATGACTATTTCTCCAAAACTTCAGGGTGTATTTGTAATGTGATAAAGACATGCTTCACTTTTTCAATTTATAATTTTTTATAATTAAAGCAAGTTCTTGGTCCTTAGTGTGCTAGCCAGGAAACCACACTGAAGGATCTATACTATCACCAATCTGTCAGTCTTTTTTATTCTCGGTTCTCTCTGTGCAGGGTGTGGGGGCATGTCAAGTAACGCTGTGTCGGGCTCCAGGCATCTCCTCCTGGAAGGAGGGCGAGGAAGACAGGTGTGACGGAGTGTGACTGAGCTGGGTCTTGACCCGCGTGCTGAACAGGCCACCGGGAACGCTGGAAGTCAGAACCTGAAGACCTCATAGAATACTTGACCAACCTACTCTACATACAGCTGCTTCTGAGGCCGCTTTCCTGACAGGAAATCCATCAGCAGCCATCACTGTACAGAATAAAGGCTTATTTCTAAGAACAAACTGAATAGGGTTAATAGGATCATTTTTGCTTTAAAATCCTCAAATGAATACCTCTAGGTATAGCATGGTTAACAGGCTAATCTTAAAGCGACCATTTAATGAGCTCCTGCACCTCGACCCCTTCAATGTTAAGAGAGATCTGCATCCTTATTGAGGTGTGGCCAATCACAACCCTGTATTTGTATTACCCAATGTTTCCTGTACAAAGTGGCCCGAGGCTCATTCAAATATTATAATAATAATAATAAAGTTTATTTGTTAAGAACTTATCAAAATCAACGTCACAAAGTGCTTTACAGAAAAAAGAAAAAATCCCAACAGTCAAATACACAACAATGAAATCCTATTAAAAGCATGAAAAATAAAACAACAGTGCATCAATCATCCAATTAACAGAGAAAAGAGAAACAACCGAGACAAAGATTGGCTAAAGTTAACAGTAAAACAAATAAAACATCCTGGATGAATCAAGGGTTATAAGAAGGCCTTACGATAAAAATGTGTTTTTAAAAGTGATTTAAAAAAAATTGGTTTTTAATAAATAAATTTTGCCCCTGCAGTATTGCATATTTTTAAAGTCTCATGCATCCATTATCTTCAATAATTATTTTGATCATTAACTCTGACGCAAGTGATGCGAACAGAGACAACACAAAAAATACACAAACAATTCAATATGAAAATAGTAACTTTATTTCCATCTGCATAATATATCTATATATTGAGACTTAAATAATCATCTTTTATGATTTGATTGTATACAAAAATATCTGTTTCTGAAAACCATAGTTTAGGAAAATGACATAAAGATGAACATCAAGGGTAAGGGTTAGGGTTAGAAGTCAAAATTTGCTGATTTTATGAGGTTTTTCTTTAATTTCTTCTTTTTTTTCTTTCCTTGTCAATAGTGTCAGGATGACGGGAATGAAAATGAGGCCGTGCAGCGCCCCGAGAAACATGACCAGAAAGAACATCTTAAAAAATGTTCTGAATGTGTTAAACTCAGACGTAGCTAACACTGACACCCCTAATACGGTAGACAAAGCCCCTTGTAGTATGGGATAGCCTAAGTTAGAGAGAGCGTCCACGGCCCTATCGTCAGGACTTGTTTTTTTACTCGTCACAAAGGCGTAGGACACATGAGCGGAGAAATCGACGGTGAAGCCGATGCAGACGGTGAAGATAATCATGGATATCGAATCGAGGCTGACGTCCCAAAGCCACATGAAACCAGTCACCCCGGCCGTCACTGAACCGATAGAAAAAGTCACCCACAATGAGCAGAGGGGGTCGGGGATCAGCAGCAGAGAGACAACCAGCATCACCGCCGTGATCACTCCGACGTTTTTAATCGTGCTTTTGACTACCACGTCATACTGGTCGTAGAAGATGAACTTCTGGTTATAGACTAAGACAGATGCTGCATTGCATTTTTCTGCAGTGCTTGTAAGGCCATTCAACATCTGCATTTCCATGCTGCCACTGGAAATGTCAACTGTCTGGACGAAGAAGCGCGATGCGGCGATGGTGTCTCCAATGAGGTTCACATCTTGCTTGAACAACGGAAATAAATCAAAGAAATTTGAAAGATTTTTGAGAAAAACATCTTTTTCATCAAGGTTTAGATTTGACTTTTCTCCATATACGTAATACGAGTCAAGCCAGGATGTAAATATATCTTTATCTACAAACCGAAGCCCTCTGAAGGCCTCTAAGCAGCCCTGAAGTTGTTGCCTCTTGTCTTCATTCCAATATGGGAATTCCTCACTTACAATAACCATTACAGTCGGCCCATAAGCAGAAAAATACTGCCGATCCTTAATGTTGAATGTTGTAACGTGGGAGTTATCCGCTGCCAGATCATAGAGCTCAATCCCCTGTTGTACATGAAAACAGCCATAAATACTTGCAGCTAAGTATACTACAAAGAGGAAGATTACGGCTCCCTTGACCCACGGTTTGATCAAAAACGGGCCGTAGTACTCCTTAAAGAAATGACTCGCAGGTTGTTTTTTCTCTGTTCCAGTGTTGGGATCGTAGCCGCCTCCCACACAGCAGATGTTATATGAATCAGAGTGATCGTCGAGTTTGTCTGATGGTATTTTCACGCAGGTCAGCCAGTGCCGGTTGTCGGCTTCTCGCCTCCCGTTCAGAGCCAGGAAGGATCCAAAGAGGGTGATGGTGTAGAAGTAGCAGAAGGCGATGGAGACGCTGGTGTACACGCAGAACGACTGCACTGCTGGGAAGTCGGAGGTGACGCCGATGGAGAACTTGAAGAGGTCGGTCAGGGCGGTGATGGTGATGGACATGACGGCCTCTTTGTAAGAGTGAGCCATTCGATGAGGCACTGAATCTTTAACTTTGGTGTGCTGCCAGTCGGACACCAATATGAACATGTTGTTGAGGCCGATTCCTGGAAAAAGTTGTATTGTTGATGCAAAAGCTTGAAGACATTTCAAGTTGAGGGACATAAGATTTTTAAATGTTACACAATGAAACACAAATTTGTATAGTCTGATCTACCTTACAAAATCTGTAGCAGTCAAAATACTGTTTTTCTAGGTCAATGTCGAGTATAACTTGATGGTTTTTGGGGTCTAAACTACTATTAAAAAACTGCAGCAAAGGAAAAAAAAGGGGCTTTTCCTCACCGAGTATCAGGAAAGGAGAATTTGCTACTGTTATCACAAACGGCACTCCAAGGTAAAGCAGCAAGCCAAACGAGGATATAATAGCCAGACCAGAGGAGAAGACGCCAAAGACAGCCACCCACACTTTGTTCCTCACATTGTCCAATCTGCCAACAAAATTAAGAAAAAAAACACAAAAAACCTTGTTGATTTCATAATTAATATCATGCAACTGATAAAGGAACAATATACTGTAAGAAAAGTAGAATTACACAAACTTAATCTGGACAATTTAAATCTGGGAATCTGCAGAATCATCTTTCATTTGGGAGATTTGCTTTGAAGGATCACAAGTAGCATCAATGCTCAAATTTATGTTTGGGTATCCATCGAGTATTCTAACACAATATTTAAGTTTTAAATTGGGGATCAGCATAATAATAGGTCATCTTAAACACAAGGAAGACAAAAAATATTTTGCATCTTGATCCCTGAACTTTTCTCAGGCTGTAGACGTTAGCTTATGCTACCTTAGCTCAAGTTCACTTTAACAGCCGTCTGTTCCTGTTCATGCACAACTGTAACAGCAAGACTATTTGAAAGGGTTGATTTAAGGACAAGTTGCATTTGTTTGCTCTTTAGTTCAAACTTTATTTGTACAGTAAGAGAACAGATGTTACATTTATTTTCAGTCTTACTTTAAAAGCCCTCAATCAAAAACCTAATTTACAACATAAAAAAAGACTTCTATGAGATCATTTACAGCTAAATCAAAGAAATTCAACTAGTAACTAATTTTATCTTATTTTACCCAGTCCCTTTATGATAAAATGAAACGCAAATAAAAATACCCCCTCCCAACGACACCATGAGGAAACTAAATGTGAACTTCAAACTTTGAAAGCGACAAAAACAATTCTGCATTTTGAATGAAAAGGAACATTTCTAAAATGGGGATATCGCTGCTGTGGATACAGTTATGTTCAGATTGTAATGATGACTCTGTGTAACCTGCCAGTATTTTCTCCTGTATCTGTCACTTTTGATAAACAACCACAGCTGTGTCCCGTACTTGGCGTGCATTCAGGAAACGGCTCGGTGTGTGACAGTCACTGATCACCTCACCTCAGGCAGGATATCACGGAGAAGGTGATGGCACAGGCATAAGTGATGAGGAATAAAGGAATGCCATCTGTGGTGTGACTGTCAATCTCCTCCTGCTTGGATTTGGAGGTGTAGTAAGACACCTACGACACACAGAGAGAGAGAGAGTACAGCAGAACAAAGCCAACATGAGCACTTCAGCCAGAAATCAGTGTTTACACAGGGATGTCACCACTGCAAGTAAAAGCTGTGTGACAGCTCAGCTTGGATTGCAGGACAAAGCAGTGCTTCTGCAACCTTGTTATCACAAAGGGAAGCATTAAGATAGAGTGGGAGCAATCAGGCTGTGACTAATATGTTTTGAAATATATCTTTATGTTTTTAACTGCACATTAACACTTCTTATTTTAGATCCTATAAGCCAATGCTTCCCTTAGTATCCCATAGCAACAGCATGTTCAACTATGAGACAATTCACATTTTGATTTACCTTTACATTAATTTTCCAGCTTTTCATGTAGGCCAATGAAAGGAAAATGCTTTGAGGAAAGAAATGACATAATCAGTACGAGTGTGATACATACCACAATATGTTTGCTGTCCGGCCGATCAAATAAGAGTTTTTTAAATCCCAACAGCCATAACTTTGCGGCATCAGCTGTGCTCTCGTTATCTTCTAAATAGTAGGTGAGTTTTACAGCCTGAGCGCTTATGACCGAGCCATTTTCGTTTGTCACAACCTCACCGAGCACAGAGCCCAGAAACACTGGACCGGATCTGGATGGGTGGAAGGGGAAACTGAGGCCGATTTCGTCTTTAGATTGAAGAATCTCCAGGACGGTGTTTGAGACACACTCGCCGTATGCTTTCGCGCACAACTCGTTGTATCCAAGGCTCCCATTGTACACGGCGACATCAAGGATCTCAGCGTTGAGATTGATGACTTCCTCGAAGGCAGGATTTTCTAGTATATTTGCCCCGTTAGTTGCTACAGCAATGAGGGAAGCAAAGTTGCCCTGGTTGTACAACCTGTCTGCTGAAAACATAGAATCATTGTGAGGGAAGTTTTCCATGATCAAAGCTCTCGTAACCTTCGAGGGTCCTTTTCTGGGAGTGTATTGCCGCTCAAGATCATTGTCCTCCCTGTCTTTGATAAAACTGAGGCCTCCGCTCAGTGCTGCTGTTAGAATGAGAGGAATTACAAAAAAATAAAAAGGAAAGGAGCCCACAAGTGATCCGAGTTTTTCAAACAGGCCCGATAGAGGCCTTGAGAGGCAGTCTGTGCGTCTGCAGCCCATCTTTAGACTGCCAGGATGGATTGAATAGATTTAGAGGAAGTGCATTCTTTTATATTTAAGTTGGTTAATTTGGTTTTACTGGAAATCAGGCAGGCAGCCATAAAATGATAAAAAGGAACAAGATTACATCACACATGGATAAGGAAGTAGCAAACCTTAATACAGTAAATGACACGAGTGCAAAGATAAAAAAGAATAGCACCTTGGTACAACTCAGAGTTAATGATTAGCAAAGTTTGACCCGTTGACCTACTTGACAATGCAGCTACTTCAGTGTGCAGTTCCTGAGTTACTGAATAACGTGTAAAACGTGTTTTCTGAGTAGAGCGTTAAACATTAGCCATTAGAGTCCCATTTTGGGATTCCTTCTGGGAAACCTGTAGAGTAGCTTTGCTTGATGTGTAGATAAAAAAAAACTTCCTTGTTTCTGATGAAAAAAGAGCTCCTCATGAAAACTCTCCTTGATCCGCTACAGTTTGCTCACAGAGCTAAGCGAGGTGTGCCACGCTGCTGAACCTGAGACTCAAATATCTCCATGGTTCTAAAACACATGCAAGGATTTTATTTGTTGATTTTTCTTCCGCTTTTAACACAATTCGACCTCACATTTTAGTCGACAAGCTTTTTGAAAAATGTTAACCTAGATTTTAACTTAGTGACCCTTGAGTTTTTTGAACCAGCAGAAGTCAGAGAGTCAGGGTGAATGGTTTGTTATCAGAGGCGATATCTTCTAAATCTACAGGTTCACCTCAGGGGTGTGTCCTTGTCTCCCTTGCACTTTATCATCTGACACATCATCATACACCGATGATTCCCGCATCCTGCATTAAAACTGACTCATTTTTAATTGTGCTGATGACTCTGCTATCGTCAGCCTCCTTCATGCCAATGAAAATGACCATGTTCCTGTTTTATTGGGTCAATTTGGTAAGGTCAATAAATTCTTTATAATACAAAACACACCCTTCTTCTACTACAGGACGATATGTTCCAGTTTTCAGCCAACTCATGGAGCTAATTTTAGCATATCGCTAGTTTATGTTGACTACCGTTTTTTATTTAATGGCTTTATATGTGATTTTTTGATCCAGCAGATGTCGCCCTTGAGCACCAAAACAAAACAACTTGCGGTGCATTGTTGTGTTAGCATGCTAATGCTAGCGATTTTTATTATGCTGGTATCTTCACACTGCATGTAAATTTAGCTGAAATGAGCGTGATCTAGAAACACAGTTAAGCAGTGAGTACAGTATGTTATTCTTCTTTTCTCTAGTCCCTCAATTAAACAACTTTTATACGTGAGGGGAGGAGTCAGCCGGCCGTCCTGGCGATGTAAACAAAGTGAAGATAAGACTCTGAAAACTCTGAAAACATCACAGACAGTGGGACTCGGGTGTTACACCCATTGTAGACAGTCATGACTCACAGAGTTATTTTCAGAGGATATACTTGATTTATATTATATTTAAGTGTGAAAAATCGCATAGAAAGCCTTTAAGCTGCAAAAGATGGTGGTTGCAACTTTCTGCTTTGTGTCTACCTTTGTCTGAAATCAGGTTCAGGTGACGTTATCAGGTATCTATTATTGCACCATTATTTTTGAGTGGGAAAGCTGGCACTGTTACAGTATTACAAATGTTGTGTACACGAGCAGAAAGTCTAAAAGGTGTAGGAGCACTGAGTAATTGGTTTTGGGATTTAGTGACTGGTCAATTATAGGAATTTCTTGGGAATCCAGCGACAGGCATCCAACATGTAGCAACCCTGTCGTCAACATGTCGCATTTTAACCTTTCATTTCACATTTGATTTGAAGTGGGAGTCTGAGAGGGTCAGCTTTACACCTCCCAGCAAGTCGGCCTTTCTCTGGCAGTTAACCCCTGTCAGTCAACTGTCAATCGTAGACTCCGCCGAGTTCCGCCCGAGACAATGCTCATATCTCATTTCACACAGATCCATCTCAGGGTCATTGATTTCTCATTCTCCGAGTGAGAAATGGATTCTTCTTCCTTCATCACAGAGAGGAGAAGATCATGGCAGACAGACGCCAGGAGCCTGATGGAGGCATCAGTTAATCTGTTTCAGGACCCTTCAGTTTTTTCATTCACCTTGAATTGAATCACAGTTTTTTTTTTGTTCTTGTGTGCTCATCAAAGACTGTTAACAGCAGACGAGTATTGTTCAGCCTTGAGCTTACATCAAAATGCAAATTAGTCTAACAATCATCTTCTGGTAGCCTGCTCCTGTTGACACCTCCAGATTCTTCCCTCCTCCTCCTCCTCACACTTTGCAGAAGGGATGCTCAGGGTGAGAATCAATGTTGAAGGTAATAAGCAGAGAAGCCTCGGGTGAACACGATGTTGAGATGCGTTGGCTGATTGTTTGGCTCTTGCTTCCAGAAAGAATCCATTGATCACAGTAAAAAAAAAAAAAAAAGACATTACTACGCCATAATACTCCTCAAAGGACAACAGCCATAAATGAAGGGACGTATGTAATGTTTTCACAGTGTTGTCAGTCACATGAGATGACTTTCAAAATGAAAAGTCACAAGGTCACAAACCCTGACAGTCAGGTGCAATTATACTTTTATAATTTCTGCTGCTTTTGACTAATATATCATGTCACTTGTACCCTTAACTAACACAGCAGATTTTAAAGATTAACTTTAGAAAATAAGAGAAACATTTAAGTTTTCCTTTTATTCTAGAATTGAGTATTTTTGAACTCAAGGGCATTTTGAATGACAAAACTGTTTCCTAGAAGAGGCATAGATTTGGTTTGGAAGATTTTGCGTATTATTAGTAGATGCCCTGAAGATGCTTTTTGTCTCAAACGTACACTGTGTGGTTATTCTCTCATAAAAGTTGTCATACTTGAATCGAGAGGAACAGAACATGGGGAATATGAACTCTTCAAAACGTTGCAAGAGAACCCGTAGTTGCTGGGAACAAAACCCGATGAATCTTCATGTTCACAATACTCTCAGAAAGTTACAAATTTGTCTACACCTTTTTTTGCAATCATGCAAATCTGGCTCATCATCAGGGCTCTTTGGCCTTCATTTGACAGGACAGGTACAGAAAGACAGGGAATGCACATTTACCAAACTACACAAGGAAGAGAGAGAGAGCATACATCCTTGAGGGACTGGTTAATGAATGTACTACTTTTCATTTTAACAAAATGGACTGACACTTTTCTTGAAACTCTTTTATTGACCACACATGTAGACCCTGAGTGATGCTCGAAAACAAATGCTGATGATCAAAATCTGAAAACACAACAACACCACAGCTTCAAAAAGAACGAAAACCAACTAAAGAGTCGATGAGCTCTAGAGCGTCAAATCAACGCAGTTCAGCGGATCCTCTCTCCGAACTCGTCGTAAGCGTTAATTTCCTCCTCCTCTCCTTCTATTTCCCTGCACAGAGAGAGAGCAGTTTCCATTATACCTCAGGTTCACATTAAGGAGATGGGAACAGGCTGGTACCTGCAATTATCCCTGCTCACCCAGCCGTGGGCCACGAGGTGCCGAGCAACAGCTGGCTCTCTTTTTCCATCGACCACTCACACACACACACACACTCACACTCACATGCACCTGCACACTTCCTCTCCTCCCCCTTAAGACACTTACCCGCCGCCCATTCCTCACATTCACCTGCCAAACAGTGTGATTAATAAGGCCAATGCAACCGTAGACTCAGAGGGGGGGAAGCGGGAGAAAACAGCATTGAGCTGATGAAAAGAAGAGCACAGTATGGCAGCACGTGTTGAGTAATATATTCACACAGAGCAAGAAAGTGATCCGTCATCCTGTAAGCATGGAAACACACTAAAGTATAGTCAGAGGGGTGATCGTAAAATATTGCAATGATTCAAAGAAACAGCCCGGGTTATAAATTATCTTGATGTCCCTCTCGCTGCCTTTCTCTCTCTCTCTCTCGCTCTCTCTCTCTGTCTCTCTCTCTCTCTCTCTCTCTCTCGCTCTCTCTCTCTGTCTCTCTCTCTCTCTCTCTCTTTCTCTCTCTGTTTTCCACCCAATAAAACCAGTGCACTCGAGAGCAATGGATCACCTCGAACCACAAAGACTGCATTCTCCCGGTTCCTCTGATTTTCACTGACAAGCAAACTGAGCGTTTACAGTGTATTGTGCACTCATCCCTCTAACACCCGATCCTTCATTTTATTCTTTGTTTAGTCCAGTTTAAGGAACAGGAGGGAATGCTGATGCTGCAAGTCGGTGAAGAAATGTCAGACTCTCTTTCTGTTCTTTTGATTTTATTTACCAAATCTAAAATGAATAAAAGGAAGGCGGTAAAGATAGGAAACAATGAGGAGGGGTTTGGATCACTTGTTTCTGCTCACTGTGAGTCTGTTGTGAGGCTATATGGGATGTGCAGTATTATGGAAGCGATTAGTGATCAAAATTCAAATGATAAAGCTAATTTGAAAATTCAAATGCAAGAACAGAAATGCTTTTTAATTTTCAGAATATGAGTTTGACTCAAAAATAAAATGATGATTCATTTATCTAATTTGAAATTTAGTATTCAACTTCAAAAATGCACATTCTTTGACTAAATTCAAATGAAGAAGAACCTATAGTCTGAAAATTAAAACGTGTTTCTGTTACTGTATTTTCATTTTAAAATGAGCTTTTTCATTTGAATTATGATACAAATTTAGCGGGGCATTTTTTGAAAATGATAAAGCAAATGTCATTTTCTTCTTCATTTTAATTTAGTCAAAGAATGTGCATTTTTGAAGTTGAAAACTAAAATTCAAATTAGATAAATTAATCATTTTATTTTTGAGTCAAATAATACACTCATATTCTGAAAATTAAAAAGCATTTCTGTTAATGCAATTTTGATCACTAATTGCTTCCATACAGTTGAGTTATGTTGATGTATCTTCTTCTTATCTTTTTCTTTTATTTGGTTGCGTCTTTATGTCAGTCTTGTGTGGTTATTGTGCATGTTTGTGGTTTTCATTGGTTAGTGCTTCTCTGTTTTCAGGATTGTTACAGCACTGGAGACCAAGACAAATTATCCCTAAGGGCATAATATATTATACTGTATCATATTGTCTTGTATCGTATCATATCAGATTCCTGTTAAGTAACTAACACTGTACCTGTCTGTGCTTTAGGTTGGAAACTTTTTCACCTGCCTTGGGTGCGGTAGGCAAAACGTTTTTTTTTTGTCATTGTTTTGTTTGAATGACATTTAAATAAGTAAAATGTCCATTGCGTCCACAGTCCATTAAAACAATGAAATGATTCAGACTAAAACGTTTTTTATGTCCAACATAATAAATGTTAATAGTCTGTTAAAGATCAGCTTCTTTCACTTTATGATTTTGTTATTTTAACATGCTTTACGTTGTTTGTATTGTGAGTAGGCAGAGGTCCACATTAATTTCACTGCACATATTTTATAAACACTGTTAGACTGTATTATGAGGTGAGGCACATTCAAATCAAAGTGATACAGACAATAAAACAGGTTTTATAAGGCAGACATAAATGTTCATCTGCCAAAATGTCACCTGAACTTTATATGGGTTGTATTTGTTTAAGTAATATATGGCAGTATAGGTAACAGCTCTTATGCAATGAGAAAATAATATTTAACTATCTTTTACCTGAATATGACATTGACACAATTTTAAATGGACTTGGACTTGAGTGTACTCTATCAACAAGCTTTTTACATCACAGGTCACACTTACCCAGTCACACAACATTCACACACTGGTGGAAGAAGTTACTATTTTATTTTACTGCACGTTGCACATATTGCACAAGTTAAATTTTTCTTTAAATTTTCTTTCATTTTAGTTACCATTTTGTACCTTTTGCACAATTTAGAATTTATTACTGCAAATATTATTTATCTTATTTTACCTCATTTTATTTGATCTTATTTTACCTTATTTTGGTTGTATTGCACCGCGGGACGGAGACAAACGCAATTTCGATTCCACTGTATGTCTGGCATATTTTGGAATTGACAATAAAGTTGACTTTGACTTTGACTATAAAGTGTCCATCAGTATAAGCTAATCCCATTCATACACATTCACACACCGCTGACGCAACAGGAGCAATTTGGGATTCAGTGTCTTTGCCAAGGACACTTTAACATGTGACTGCAGGAAGTGGGGGTTGAACTCCAGACCTTCCTTTTAAAGCCTTTCTACTCTACAACTGATCCACAGCTGCCACAAAGGCATGAGGACAAAAAAAAATCTGGCTGCTTTTTTTATCAGGTAAAATGAGGAAAAAATCTTTTAAAAGGCTGCATATGGAATTGGGTTCTAAATTATGATTACCATACTGTCTTTCCATTAGCTAGCACACCTGGAAACTTTCATTATGACATGTTTCTAACAGTTTAGAGTCAGGCTTTTCTGTGTCAATATAAATATGCCACTGGGCACAAATCAGAATCAGAATCAGAATCGGGTTTTATTGCCAAGTACATTTACACATACAAGGAATTTGACTTGGTGTATTGGTGCTAAACAATTAACAATGAAATAAAGCAGAACTAACAACAACTTAAATAATACAGTATAAGAAGCTATTACAATATATAAAATAAAATTTAAAAATGTAAAATATAAAAAATAAAAAAAATCTGTTTAACAAAGACAAGGTATCCAGTTTGTTCAGGGAAGAACTTGATTGGCCCTCAGCAAAAGGTCTTCAAAAATGTAATGACAAAACACTACATTCAATACAGATGTTATGTTCAAGAGTTTACATACTTACAGCTGTGCAGTCTATATTAAATTGAGAATTAAAACAGTCAATAAAAAGTTAAGGAAACACTTTCCCTGTACATCCTGGCAAACACACGATGATCTCGATCAGAGTTCATGCTTTAAAAGTGCTTTGTCAAACCTGGCCGGACTTTCCGTCTTCTGTATTTTAATAACTGCAGTCATAAGCAATCTTTGAGATCTATGAAACTTATCCTCCTCCCTCCTCGACACTCAGCTGCTGAGGCAGCACCTGGATTTCAATGACTCAACTGACGGCCACAGAGACAGAAATCATTTATGGACACTCCTGTTATTGATGCGCTGACATCGCACGGAGGGAAAGATTACTTTGCATTACATAAGGATTCAACTATTCTGGGGGGGGGGGGGTTTAAGAGTGCTGATGTCTTATTTATATGTTTCAATGCTTAAACTTTTTAGATTCTCGCATTTTCTTTTTTTTTAATCAGGGGGGTGAAGCCATTTTATTTTATTTTATTTTATTTTATTTTATTTTATTTTATTTTATTTTATTTTATTTTATTTTATTTTATTTTATTTTATTTTATTTTATTTTATTTTATTTTATTTTATTTTATTTTGTTTTGTTTTGTTTTGTTTTGTTTTGTTTTGTTTTGTTTTGTTTTGTTTTATTTTATTTTATTTTATTTTATTTTATTTTATTTTATTTTATTTTATTCTATTTTATTTTATTTTATTTTATTTTTTATTTTTATTATTATTATTATTTATTTTTTATTTTTTATTTTTTAAATGTTCTATTTTAATGTTTCTTTCCTCTGTCATGATGCTTTTGATGTCTTGTGTGAAGCACTTTGAATTGCCCTGTTGTTGAAATGTGCTATAGAAATAAACTTGCCTTGCCATGTCTGAGCAAAGCTTTTCTTCCAACAATTTCTCTCCCATTTCATTTGACTTTAAAGAAACTTTAAACATCTGAACAAAAGATGTCACACTCACATTTATTGATAAGATCCACTCTCAACACAATCTCCTCTGTAGTCTAGTCTAGATGACCATTTAGCAAAGTAATTAAAGCAGGCCTGGTCTCTGAGAGCGCATGTTCCTGGTCCATTTTAACCACAATCAATTGCATTTTTATCAAATATAGTAGATTTTCCCATCTTCACTCACACAAGTTTTTTATGGAAAATATCTACTGTAAAGACTACATCATTTTGTTGCCCTCTGTTCTCGAGCAAATAACAGGAAACATAACTGCAGAACCTCACAACACGGATATAAGACATATTTTAAATTGAGAATAAAACATATTTGGGTTCATAAAGGCATTTATTTGCTTCATGACAGAAGCATTATGGTCTCTTTTAGTGTAACAATATCTGAAATGTATCAGTTGTTGGTTTTGCACAGGTATAATAATTAACATTATCGGGTGCCGGTGGCCTGGCGGTTAGTGCATGAGCCTGCAGGTTCGAATCTGACCTGTGGCTCATTTCCTGCATGACATTCCCCACTCTATCTCTCTCTGATGTCTGACTCTATCCACGGTCCTATCTATAAAAAATGAAGTCACACAAGGCCCAAAATGTATCTTGAAATGTTTTTTTTTATTTATGATCTCTGCAGGAAACATGAGTAGAGAATGTTGAGAAACGTCCTGGATAAAAACAAAGTGATCACACAGTATCTTCCAACTGGTTGTTTAATAGTCATATTCTAAAGCGTACACAGGACTTAAGAAGAGGATACGATCCTAAAGCTGAGAAACAAGTGACACAAAGGACAGAGGTAGTGTGGTCTTTAGTGGAAAAAGTCACCTTTTAACTTTAAGTGAGGTAGATCATGAGACGGTGGATACTTAAAGGAGCAGCTGGTTGAACTTCATCTGGTAATTAATGGATGGTAAAACTCACAGAGATCAACGTATTAGCTGTACCTGAAATGAACTTCAGCTAGCTTCAGACCAGCTCAACTTTTCTCAGTGCCGAGATAAGTTAAGTCATTAAAAACATGTAGACAAAACATTGTATATTAACTTTGAGAAGACGTTTATCTCCCTGACTGCTGATTTCGATTTCTTTTCACAGACTCCAGAACGAGCCAGTTATCAGTTCCCATTCCAGTACTGTTTTCATACAGCTGAGGCCAAGAGGCAGAAACCTGAGGCCTCTGAATGACGATGTAAAGAAATGCTGCACAATCAATAGGCTTTAAAATGCATCATAAAACAGTTTAGAGTTAAATTAAAGTATAATCACAGTTAATATGTCGCTTGATTGCTCTCATTCCTGCAGACTCAGGCAAGTCAAACCTTTCTTATTGTGTCTATAGCATTCAATTATTCTTATTTAATATCATTAGTTAAAGGAAGAAATAGTCCTACATCACTTTCAAAAAGGAGTCCTGTATCATGGCCTCCACCTCTTCTACCAGCACACTGTACTCTGCCTCACACACAGTGTGTCCTCTCCTGCTGCTCTCCAGCAGCTGTTTCATCATGTCTCGGTGTATGTCTGGTCCGGTTGCAGTCGCTGCCAGCGTCCTCAGCTGCTCCACGGGATCCTCTGGAATATTCTGGATTTGTAAGGCTTTGAACACAGCGGGGGCAAACTTCCCGTAGTGTGCGGTGGAGCAGATCACCACGGGGCACGAGCCGTCCTGCAGCCTGTCAGCCACCACTTTAGCCACCGCGGTGTGCGTGTCCATGACGTAGCCCGTCTGTGCGTGAACGCTCCGTACGGCGGCCAGGCAGTCGTCTTCAGAGCACCAGCCGGCCTGCACCTCCTGCTGCATCCTGCTGAGGAGCGGCTCAGGAACCTGGAAGTGCTGCTGACCGTCTAAACGAGAGAACAGCTCTCTCACGAGATGTCCATCTCCGTGTGACACTTGGTGGATAAACCGCTCCAGGTTGGAGGATTTCAGGATGTCTATAGCTGGGGAGAGGGAGGGAATGAGAGGTCGGCCGCGCAGGTCGTACTCTCCTGTGGTGATGAAGTCTGAGATGATGCGGTTGTGGTTGGATGCGCAGATTACTCTTCTTATCGGGACGCCCATTTGCTTGGCGTACACGGCTGACATCGCGTTGCCAAAGTTACCCGTGGGGATGCAAACATCGATGGGCTCCCCAAACTTGATGACACCGTCTCTGCACAGGTCCAGGTAGGAGGAGCAATGATAAACCACCTGAAGGAGGAGGAAAAGAAATGTGACAAATGAGAAAAAGTAAGAATGAGGAGGGCAATCACAGGACAAACTAAATCACACAGTCTTTCTTGGAAGTGTCAAAACACTTAATGATATATTTTTTAAGGTTTATTTTTGGGCTTTTAATGCCTTTATTTAGAGATAGGACAGAGGATAGTGTCAGATATCTAGGGGAGAGAGGGAGGGGAATGAAGCTAACTTTTCAAAAGTACACTCAGTTTACTGCACATTGCACATATTGCACAAAGTTTACTTTTTCTTTAAATTTTATTTCATTTTAGTTACCATTTTGTACCTTTTGCACAATTTAGAATTTATTACTGCAAATATTATTTATCTTATTTTACCTCATTTTATTTTATCTTATTTTACCTTATTTTGGTTGTATTGCACCACGGGACGGAGACAAATGCAATTTCGATTCCACTGTATGTCTGGCATATTTTGAAATTGACAATAAAGTTGACTTTTGACTTGACTTTGATGACATGCGGGAAGGAGCTATGTCCCTCACAGCGTGAAGTTTCCCCTGTCGGATGTGGGGGTGGGGGGGGGGGGGGGGGGGGCAGTGGGCTGACATAATAAGAAAGACTTCAGGTGAAACAAGGGGCTGGCAGGAAAAATTCTGTGTAAAAAAAAAAAAAAAAAAAAGGGTGTGTATTGACATGAGGCCATGTTCAGTATATGTGCGTCACATTTATTCTAAACAATCAATTAATTAGGCGCCACCCACCTGTGGAAGCAGACGTGCCCAGTTGATGGAGTTGGCGGTGCTGAGGACGGTCCCGTACTCCACAGCGAGGTGCCCCGTCAGCCCGGACTCTCCAAACATCCTCTTTATGGATCTCTGACAGAAGTCGAAGTCCGAGGCGACGCTGACCGCTCGGACGTTTCCCTCCCCGTAGCTCGTCATCTGAAGCTTCTGGATCTCGCTCACACCTTCTTCTGGGAAAAACACAAGCACCCCTGTCCTGTGTCTCTCGGCGCCGGCGAGTCCACTGAAACCGCTGAGCACCGCGCTCCCTGTGTCTCCAGATGTGGCGACCAGGATGAGGTGATTGCACACGGGCGGGAGGCAGTGGGCGAAGAGCTGCGGCATGAGCTGCAGGGCGAGGTCTTTGAAGGAGGCGGTGGGCCCGTGAAAAAGCTCCAGAAGGTACTGATTATTCATGAGGTGTCTCACAGGTGCTACCTTCTCGCTGGAAAAGTTACACCCATATGCTTTGAAGATCATTTCTCTGAGATCTGAAGCGGAGACGTCCGAGGGGTGGATGCACTTTTCCAGTAAAATCAATGCTCGCTCCGGGTACGACATGTCAACAAGCCTTCTCCACTCACGAGCATCCATATTTGGGAAGCCATTTTTAGGAACATAGAGTCCTCCATCTGTAGCCAAACCCTCAATTACCACATCGCTGAAGTACGTTCTCTGATTGGACGATTCCCTGCCATCACTCCTGGTCGACATGTAGCTTTCTCCAGAGTGGTTTTGATATCTCGTCACCGCTTTCAATACCTTCTCAGCGACTTCCTCCACCGTTTCCCCTTTCCCGCACAGCACGCGCACGTCCACCCACTTCTCATAAAACCGCTTCCTGTGAAGGAGAATGTCCCTCATGGGCACCCCCGCCTCCTGGCCCACGATCCTGTTCACCTTCATCCCGGCGAGTCTGTCCACGATGTCTTCGCTGTCCACGTCCAGGTAGACGACCAGGCCGGACTCTTTGACGTGCTGCATCGCTGCAGCGTGGAGAGGGTTGGAGCCGGTGAGGGAGACAACACACCCTGAAGCGGAGAAGTTACACAAAGCGAGGCCCTCCTCCTCCAGGAATCGCTCGCCGCCGATCGACGCCAGCTTGGCAGCGACGGGCATCTTCCATGTCATCTCCAAGACATCGTCGTCCACATCAATGGCAGGGAGTCCCAGTCTGTGGGCGACTATCTTGCCCACTGTGGTCTTTCCCGCTCCAGGAGGACCCATAAGCAGGATGTTCTTGCCCCCCAGCTGGGAGGCTTTGGTCGACAGCCATGATTTGGGTGTCGTAAAGGCAGTTAGGTAACATCTGACAGCTCTCACTGCAAGCGGCCCTGCATTCATTAAACCCATAGAGGAGTCTTATAACAGCTACCAGCTCTCCTGTGAATCAGAAATTAATTTAAGAAGGGGACATTTGACTGCAATGACACGTTTGACTAAGACTAGTAAAAAGATTAGCCACCATGTATTTTTTCTAAGCACAGTTCTGCTATGGGGTTAAACACACTGCACTGTGCTTTGCAGCCAGAACAGTAACCTAGATTTAAAAAAAATATATTGCTTATATGAGGGAGACACTCACGTGTAATGTTTTATTCCCGTACTCCACCTTCAATAATATTGTTTTAGTACTGTCTGTAGTGTTGATATAGTTTTATTTACCATGCAAAGTCACATTCTGCTGCACATGCTTGACAGGAAAAGCACACTGAAGTCAGAAGAAAAACATCTACGGTCAGCCTGGAGGGACAAAATACACGAATCTTCAACGAGTACTCAACTACTGGCCAGTTTCCCCATTTCCAAGCAAAATATGCGTCCTTTATTGAATTAATTATGTTATATTTTCTGAAGTGGGTTAAGTGAATAAACAATGTGCAAGAGTTAAGGTTAAAGCATTAGCAGCGGCAACATCACAGCAGCGGTCTGTGCTGCATTCAGGGGCTTCTCGGAAATCTCTCCGTTAGGGGAGCAGAAATAAAAAAGAGCGACTCGCATTATTATGACAATAGTGATTTATTAACAATCCTAGAAACTAAATGAATGAATGAATGGGTAGCACAATAAATCGTGACACACTTATTTCGTTTACGTTGTTTTATGTTTCAGGACGGCATATAATAAATTGTAGAAATCAAGTTGCTAAGAGAAAGTAGTTGCTGCAACAGAATAACACGAGGTAAATAGATTTAGCTGTTAGAGTTATTCATGTAGAATATGATTTAAACCAAGACAAAGTCCGTCAATTTAAAACGAGGACAGCCAATTGAGCCTAAATCCGTGCTTTATAACTGTCAGTGAATGTTACATTAACTCCTGTTGTTGCCCAGCAACAAACCAACAGCGTGTTGTCAAACAGATCTAGATAACTTTGTCTCCGTTAGCTTGGAGTCATTTTTTCGTCCTTCAACATGTCAGGGTTTATTTATCCACCGGAAAGTGTTTACAATTTGTTACCCAAGGAAGAGGTTCATACTCAGAGGCCACCCAGGTATTTTAAAACCAAATTTAAACTAAACTGTTGCTTTCTTTGTCCAAAATTAACCAAATATCAAGGTGTAGTTGAGGTAATTGAGGTTTTTTAAACAATTACAATATTATTATCGTTGTTTCTAGATTTAAACTTGTACTTTATTGTATTTTTATTGTAATTTCTTACAGTAATAAATGATTACCTTCTTAATCAATCAAATGTTTTTCTTTATTCTGCTGTATCTGAAGGTATATGTCCAAGTTCAGGCCAGCAGTCGTTCTTGAAAAGAGATCTATCAAAGAGGCCATGAAGACGATGGGACCTGCAAAAGTTGAAGTACCGCCCCCGGACAAATACCTCAAGAAGCATTCAAATGACTCCAAATTACCTGAAAGTGAGTCCTTGACCGATGGTGTGGTTACATCTGTTGAGCAGCCGTTTTGATGTTTACTTCACATTTTCTGTTTCACAGTTACACAGTGTTCTAAAGAGGGTCGAAACACCTGCGCTGTGAGAAAACCTCCTGTTCCTGCGAGGACAGACCAGCCACTTATGGGTCTTCACACGAAGAGGGACTTTATAAGGACAGCTTCAGTTGTGCCAATGAAGCCCCGGCCTGCATGTGTAGACACAAGCAAGGGACACAAGCAGCCCCTTGAGAAATCAGGACTCCTCCCAGAGTACATTAAGAAAAAGGTACATTCCTACACACACAGGGAGATCAGCTAAGATAGAGATGGCAAGCACAACTATCAAAACATCACATAAAGTCCCAGTTTGATCTATGAAATGATCATTTTATGGATTTAATTTAACACTTTTTAAGGGCCACGGTGAACACATTGTCTAATAATTAACCGGTTCCTATTTTCAGGATTACGGAGAAGTACCTGAGTACCTGAAACAGCGCATTGAGGAAGAACAAAGAGCTCATGAGGAGAATTTAAGATTTTTGAAAGACCAGAGGGAGCAGGGAACCATCAAACAGCTGTCTGACGAGGAGCGCCAGAGCCTCATCGAGGTACGCAAACACATGACTGTGCAATTGCAAGTCTCTCTCTTAATCAGCAGGGGAGCATGCAGACATCTGGAACAACTGGAGGAGAACAGGAAGGGATTCTGACAATTTAATGTCTTTGAAGTTTTGAGGAAAGTACTTTCATTCAGTAAGAATGCCCTGTGTACGAGCGTCCTGGAAGTGGGTTTAAAAGTACACAGCCTTAGCCAATCATAATTCCTATTATATTATTAAATATGTATTTGTATTTCTGAACTGCTACTCCAGTGATAGGAGCTTTATTGGAGCAATATTACACAATGGGAGGGCTGATGTAATGCAAATCAGTACAGCTCTCAGTCTCACAGCACGGGTTGAACTGTACTACTGCAGTGTTTATAGTTAAATGCCTCTCATCCAATCAGATTACTAGGTTGGAACAAACACTTTTTTTTGATTGCACAAGAAAGCCCTGTAACCTAACGTATACATTTTTGTAGGCTGTTAGCCACAGAAAAGCCTTAAACTCTGACAGCTGCAAAATCAAAATGACTTTGTTGTCACAGTGATGGGTTTCCCTTTGTATGCGTGTGTGTGTGTGTGTGTGTGTTTGTGCGGGTGTGCATGTGTGTTTTTTCTACTATCCAGGGCTTGAAGCAGAGCTGGGATCAGCTGCACCATGATTACCAGGGTCTCTCACTTGTCACTGACACCATGAAAAAGAAAGCCCATAAGCAGCGCCTGGAGGGCTCCATGAAGCAGCTGGAGACTGACATCAAATTTTTGGAGAGGTTCAAGACCATCTACATACCCAAAAACTAGGACATCAAATAAAATCTGACTAAATCAGATTTGGGGTGCTGAAAAAACCTCTATTCCTAAGACAAAAAGATTTCACCTCAAATATCTATTAAATCAATTTCATTATGACATTAATAAAATGTTCTGCCTAGAAACTAAGAATTTGTTGTTCATTTTGTTCCATTGTGCTTCTGTGGCTTGTGATTCTGCCGCGAGCCAGCGTCACATGAGGCTGATTATCCCCGTAATTCTCCTCCACCGCTCGTAAACAACGCTGTCCTGTTACACACAAATGACTCAAGCGTGATCCCACAGCCCATGTGGCGGGCTGCGACGGGACTACTCTGGATATCTTCTGACTTTCTGTTGTCTTTTTTTTGTTTTGTGAATTGTGACTGAACGAAGGCAGCTGAACAGTAAGTCATGCTATGGGGGAAAATTGTTTAACTTTAATCATTTTTGGGGACTTTTTCTGTCACTGGAGCTGTTCAGACAAAGATGGAAATCATTTCTTAATCGGATGTGTGGTTAACATTTTCTGTGCATTTCCTCTGAAGGTTACTGCTACCTGCATCATAGCCTCAATCTTTACTCCAGGGTGGATCGATTTAGCCTCTGCAAGATGGACAACACAGGAGTGACAAAAGGAATCGTGGTATGTTCAAACAAAGGATTATTACTGCTGAATTCAGAAATGTAGTATGTCCCAGTTATATACTGACATTACTGGAGAATGATTAATTCCTCAGCTACAAAAATTAGAGCTGTTTGAAAATGATAACATGTTTGTTTTTCTCTGAAAGAATTCCTTAGGGTCCTGGTGTGATTAATTTACACTAAGCCGCTTTAAAATACCTTCAAGGTTTTAATATTCTAAACCGAGAAGAATATAATTAACAATGGAAGAAGAAATAACTACATGTTTGAGGTTCAGGATGCCGTCGGCTAGAAAAACAACTTGTGTATATCCAATATGGTTCTAACTCTCTGTTTACATCCCTGGAACTTTCACTTTAAACACACTTTTTAAAAAGGCAAATTCATCATTATTACTGCTGAAGGGACTTACAGAGTTACTTATTCTGTTGTTCTCTTGCTGTGATTACTTTTTGTGTGAAGATTCTAACTTATGTCTGTTGTCAGCTCTCCTGAATTTCTATGAGTGTTTAGTTTTAAAATACTCCTTCAGTTTCAAATATCACTTGATTTATTGTCCCACAGTGGAAACTTGTTTTCCATCCAGGTCATACAATAAAACATATAGACAACAGAAGCACACAGACTCAGTCAGGACACAATCTCAAAAAGGTATGCATGCAGTACAGTCACCTGCTGCTTGTTTCTTACACAGCAGCGCCTCCTACTTCTCTTACTTCAGCAACATTTCAGGATTATGTAAAGAAATGAATTGGACCTTTTGAGATATCTCACTCAAATATAACAAAACTGATAAGTTAAATCTGTTCCAGTGCTGTTTCTCCATTTCTAATGGCCTGCTGTCTGTCCTAGATCAAAGATGACTGGCCTGGATACAGTTTGGATCTCTTCACGTACCCTGAACACTACCATGAAGACATAGAGAGTGTTTACATTCCACATGGCGTTATCATGAACAGGTAAAAACACACCTGAAAAGGGATTCTTTTAATAACTACCTGCTCATTTGTATTTTGATGATGCTTTTCCTCCTGCAGGATAGAGCGTATGGCCAAATACATCATGGATGACTTTGGAAACAGCAACATCATGGTGCTGTGCGTCCTGAAGGGAGGCTACAAGTTCTGTGCAGACCTGGTGGAGTTCCTAAAGGTGCTTGGTCGAAACTCCAACAAGTACCTGGAAACCAGGGTGGAGTTCATCCGTCTCAAGAGCTACCTGGTAGGTGACCTCAGGAAAAACAATATCGGATGTTGTTTCTTATTTTGTCTTGGAGTTTGTTGCAGGTTTGGTATCCAGTGCCTGAAACAATTACAAGTCATTCTTCACCCTTTCCTCTCTTCATTTCCTGTTCCTTTTTTTAAAGGGGAAAAAAAGCCCCCCCAAAACATAAATTTACTTCATTCTGCTGTTTAAAAAAGCAATCTAGTAGTGCTGAAAGAACTGAGTTGATTCATTTGATTAGAGAAAATATAATTGAAAATTTGACGTATTTTGAGAATGAGTTAATTCTATTTAGCAATAAAGTCAAATATTCCATCATCACAGCTTCTCAAACAAATTGATAACCAGATTTCCTATGTTTTATATCACTGTGAATTGAATATATTTAGGTTTTGAGAACGTCAAAATTATGAAAAGAGGTCAAATATTGCTTTTGGAATTTGTGATAGGCAGTTCTTATTCATTTTGTTTAGGTGTAACGAATGACGGCTTAATCAATAACCAAAGATGTTCTTGAAAACATCCCTACAATCATGCATGGAAGACACTTCCCCTTTATTTTACATCCCAAATCTAACTCTGACTTCATCTTAACCACTAGATGTCACTGTTGATCCTGTTTAGCATTTGAAGCTCATTCAGGCAGGACAACCTCAAGGGCGATTGATCATGGATCGAGTGCAGAGCTCAGGTCACAAACACAACACTCTGATCGTTTGTTTTGGTGCAGCTGCCAAGAGAGACCGATTGTGACACCGTCTAACACCTGGAATTCATAAAAGGAGGATTTTTAACTTTTGGAATTCAATATCAATGTTTACTATGATATCACTTGCCACCACAGTCAGATATGATTCTTGTGTGTGTTTTGGCACACAAAGCATCCAAAATGATGTGATTTACATTCCTCTGCATGTGGTCACATTCCTTCTCTTCCCTTACAGCACATGGGAAGACTCACTTTGTACTTAAAGAAGGATTTAGTAGCTAAAAGGACATCCTAGATTGAATTATAGATTTTTTCTAGCTTTGGTGGATCAGTGAAAACACGTTGAGGTCATTTTGTAAAATCAGGATAGAAAAAATAGACTTATATTAATAAATAAGTGTATGAATGAAGGAATGACTGAAACATACCTGCAGGCTGTCGACTCAGCCACATGAGAATGTCTCAAATAAACAACACGTAATGAAATTCTTATTAAAAACAACTTTATTTAATTCTGTGAGCACAATTATAAGCAGCAGCTTTATACACAGATCAACTGACACAAAACGAATACACAGAAGAAGAAAAAACAAACCATCACACAATCTGCATGTGGAATGTAAATACATGAATTATTTAGTTAATACAAATCTAAAATGATAACTTTGTAAAGAAATATAGAAAAGTAGGATGTATGAAAACATCATCGTTGCATTTTGATGTCAACAAATGGCAGCAATCAGTGGTGACTGTTTCTTCACTGGAGGAGAGTGTGTGTGTGTTAGAGTGATGACTCTGTTAGTCGATCTCACAGGTCATGATGTAGTCATGTGAACTGCCTCCAGGGCCAGGATTCTGTCCATGTCACTGCTCCTCCTACAGTGATGCATCGGTAGCTGAGCGACCCTAACTTCAAAGGTTGATGTTCAAAGCTCACCACTGGACTCCTACAGTGACAAAAAGAGAGCCTGACTTTACTTTTTAGAATCATGTGGTGCATTCATCATCTTAGTAAGGCAGTTAACCCTTCATAATGCCGCAGACTGATCGCTCTAAGACTGTAAGACAGACGCAAACTCTTCAATATCCACAAGAAAATGTCACTTTTCTTCAATAAGACAGAATATATATTACAATTTCTGATGCTAAAGATAATAAATCTTAATTTCATTTTAAAATTCATCTCCCTCTATCCTTCTTACCAAGCCCAACGCAGCAGATGGCCGGTTCTTCATTAGTCTGGTTCTGCTTGAGGTTTCTGCCTCTTCAAGGATTTTTTTTCCCTTTCACTGTAACTTTGTTGATGTTGTTTAGTGCTGAGCTCATGGTGAGGTAATGGTTGATCTTTGTGAACAATTTAACTAAGAGCATGGTCTACATCTGCTCTTTTTGTAAAGTTTCTCGAGACAACATTTGTTATACGATCGGGCCTCGACTGATGTGAAAAATTCCCAACTCTCTTTTGAACAAACAACATAAAGACACAATTTCTGCATCACACAAAACATTGCTTTTTGCATTATATAAAAACAGTTTTCATAATTGCTGATATCAGAACACATATATCGACTTAACTGTGAAAGGCTTTATTAGTGTAGACCAATCTACAGATCTGTGAGGCTCTACTTATAAATGATTACTCTCTATTTTCATCTTCCCCAGAATGACCAATCAACAGAGGAGCTGCACATCATAGGAAGCCGAGATCTGTCTTTCCTGCGAGGGAAGGTGGGTGTAAATTAATTTCCTACTGATTTTGGATATTAACTGGTGAATTGGCAATATTCTGGTAGTTTTATTTAGGAGATATAAGTCTGCTTCAATAAGGAGCTGTCAAAACAACAAAGATTTAATTTATGTACGTATGAGTGATCCTCTGAGATTAAATACATAGCTATCAGGACTATATTTAGTTTTAAACATGTTTTTTATTGCACTGAGTTTTCCCTTGGACCAGAAAACACCCTATGCATCGTCATTTGAAGCTTTTTCCTTAAAAAAAAAAATAGTTTTACTTTTTACCACCTCCTCCATGTAACAGGATAACAAATGTTCTTACACTGCAGATTTACTGACAGTTTATCTGAATAGAGGACTCAGGGGGGCACGCAGGTTCTTGAGAAATGATCCTCCTCACTACATTATTATCTCAGATATAAGACAGACGACCCTGCTTACTCAGCAGACTGAGTTTGCAAATATGCCCTCACGCGTTCTACGAAAAAAAGACTCATATTGAATTCCCTGAAATGAAATGTACTGAAGGTGAAAAGGTCCTGAGTGCTAAAAAAAGGAACACCTTACTCCCACCTTGCACAAAGAACATGAATCACACTTTGACTGTGTTACGTAAATCAACGTTACAATCCTTTAACCTCCCACAAGGACCTCTTTATCATCAAAAACACAAGATCTTCAATATGTATATAACCATGATTCTTTGGGAGCAAGATTAAGTCACAGCTCCAGATGACTGTGGAAGTGTGGAGATACTTTCCCTGCTGCTTTAGAACCTGTTCATCTGTGTTGTGATTGTGACTGACGATTTTAAAGAAAGCAGCAGTTACAACCACTGTTCAGAGTTTCTCATGCAGATCCTATCACAATGATTTCTTAGCTTTCAGACGTCTTAATCCCAGCTGTTAATGATGTTGCAGACACAGCCGTAGCACTCTGGGATTTCTCGATAATGGAAGGCTGTCCACGCTTAGGCACGATTGCCTAGTGTGAGTGCGCCCTCCTAAACTCTTTGCCTGTTTCTAGATTGACCGAAAGTTATTTAGAGTCCGAGTCAGAATGACGACTGCCATCTATGGGCTTCATAACGTCTCTTCAGAAACCAATGATGATTGATGTTTCTGAGTGTACATCCATATCTCTTACAGTCTATAGATGAACCTTCATCCAATAACAATGACTGATAACCACATTTTTCCTCAGAGTGTCAGTATTCATCAATCCAGCAACAGGAATAAAACAAAATCATGATCCAGGCGTCCTGTCAGAACTATAACATCGATCCTATGCACAGTGAAATAACTGCAAGTGCCTGGTTATCGCCCAACTCACTTGTAAAGAATATTTATAGCCGCAGCAAGCAGAACAACGGGAGAGATTTATTTGAGTGTTTTGTGTTCTCTACTTTCCCCTTCCCACTTTCTCTGAGTATTGTGTAACAGTGTTCAGGTGTAGACTTGAGAGAACACTGGCCAGCTGCCTGCATTCTCTGTGCTCACTCTCCCCAAACCATAGATACTCTCCTCTGCGCTCACAAAGAGCTCCATACACCCAACTCAGGGAACAAGGAGTCATTTGAAACCCTGCAGCAGTGAAAGTGTGCAACAGCCCGGACTCTCAGAAGTGACTTTTTCTCACTCCTGACACACAGATGTTCATTACAATGTGGAAGAGAATGAGTCTACTGTGTTTTTGTTAAGATACTGCCAATGTTGTTGCCATAGAGATCATCTGTGAGGAATGTAGATCACACAGAAACAGTGAAGCCTTTATTATCCTGCACTTTTTTTTAAATACAGGTGACACTTTACTAATGTTTTCTCCTTTTTCCACATGATACCAAGAGTGTGCTCATCGTTGAGGTGAGTCTCAGGTGCATCTGTAGATTCTTTTCTATTTAGCACTGCTTTCTAATGTTCACCTTTTTGATTTATTGTTTGCACTCCTGTTTGTGTCCTTTTGATTAAGAAGCCATTGTGCTTGTAAGAGCTGCTTCTCTTTTGTTTTTGTTCCTCAAAAGCACAAAAAGAATCAAGTGCTTGCTTGTTAGGATCATGTTTCAGCTCCAACTCAAATCAGAATCACATATGCACAGTACAACAATGGTTGTTAACTCCCAGTTTCCAGTGGGTGTCTTTTTAAAATCATGTCGCTGGAAGTTTTCCATCCTGCAATCTGCATATTTCAAAGCGTTCTGCACTCCAATGTCCCACGTCCGTCCCTCTTCATCTCTTCCTCTTCCTTTGCTCTTCCCTTCCCTCAGGCCATACTGGACACAGGAAAGACCATGAAGGCCCTTCTGAAGCATGTGGAGACCTTTGAACCCAAAATGGTCAAGGTCGCAGGGTGAGCCAGCCTCTCAGTCGTCTGTGATTCCCCTATCAGGGGTGGAAATGCCAAGCATGTGACGAGCACAAAGGAGAGATATCGCTCGTCCACGAGACACTAGCTCATGTCTGTGGGCTGTTCATACACAAGATCATAGAAGCTAGATACACATCTTTCCTCACACAAGTTTCATGCTGAAAGTGTATCTGCTCTGTGACCTTAGCACTTTTCAACTGTTAACATGTTGGATGAATTTATGTAAGCTTTAGATTTTGATATGGAATTGTCTTTGTGTTTCTTTTTAACTTAAAAAAAACTTGAGTTAAGCCTTGAATCAAGGTTATTTCTGGCCTGTAACTTTTTGGAAACTGACTAATATTTATTTAATGTGTTTTAGTCTGTTGGTGAAGAGGGTCCCTAACATGACAGAAAGTTTGACTGACTGTAAGTAACCTTCTCTTTTAACTGCATCCATTCCTGTCACTTTATTGCAGTTGTATCAAGCCATTGTCATACCTCCTCTAATATGTCAGTAACAGAGACTCAGATGCATTATTTTCAGTGTTTCTCGAAGCTAAAGCAGTTGTTAGGCAAGCTCTGTTCTGCGTTTTATACCGTGTTGATAATCAAGAATGCTTCCTGGCATGATAAGCCGTCTCCAATCAGCCCTGGACTACATACCCAAGACAATAAAAATGTAGATAAAAACTGCAGAATTGAGGTTCAGTTACAGGGTGGGTGGCTTTTTGCAGTGTGTCGAGAAGGGTCAAGAAGAAGCCATTTTTTTATTCAGACAATCAGCATGGAGGCAGATTCTCAAACATATATTAGCAGCTTAAAGAGAAGGATAACAACTGAGTTAAATTCAAAATGTCAAGGGTGTCATGTTAGTTTATTGGTAAATGCATATACAGTACCATGCAAATGTATGAATTTCAGTATGCCATCCCCCCATCCCTTGAAACTTGCTGGTAACTAACTATTAGGGAGGAAAAGTATTAATGTGATCCTACAAAACCCAACCTTTCTGTAAAAAAAAAAGCCTATTATCTATGCCGAGAATGACAGTTTCCACAAAAAGATTTCCCCTGTAATATTTACCTTCTTGGTGATTTTGAGAATGCTTGTCTCACTTGTCTGTTTTATGGCAGCTTTTCATGATTAACAGAGCTTTGACTCTCCCATGAGCCAATACATGTCCTGCAAAATCTAGAGTCTCTGGCTTCAGTAAAGGACATTTTGCAATGTAATAAATCCAAATCCAGCCTTCAAGCTGCCAATTCTGACTCCAATGGGTGATGCTCTGCTACATTTTATCACAGACTGTATGAAAGAAGTGGACAAAGCCACCAAAACTTTAGCCTGTGATTTGTGAAATACTGTTTTTGTCAGGCTGTTTGGAGTAAGAGGTGAATATACTTGGATAGGAGGGTGGTGCTGCAGCAAATTAATGCTTAATCACATGTTTAATTTATGGATCTATATTTACTCTGAATGGGACCTTGGATTGGCAAATGATCATCATACTGTATTCTTTAAACTTGCAATTGTATTTTGACAGAGGTCATTGATTAACTAAAAATCACAGATTTTTTATGAGAACCATGCAGGTTTAAAGAACTTCTGCAACATCTCAGTTTACTCTTTAAACATTGATTTATGGATGTCACCTTTAATATTGGAATATAGATTGTACTCTTAACCACTTATTAATTGAACCGTTTCATCATGTTGCTCTCTAACATTCATTTCTGTGTTTTCCCTGATAGATGTTGGATTTGAAATCCCAAACCGCTTCGTGGTCGGTTATGCCCTGGACTACAATGAATACTTTCGAGACCTGAATGTGAGTCCACATCTGCACACGGCACCTGACCTTTTAAAAGAGCTTAGAGAGAGAGAGATGAAAGAGAAAGTGGGCGGGGAGGTAAACACGGTAAATCAATGAGATGCACTCCTCTCTGAAACCTGAACTCACCACACAGGTATCCCTCCCTGCCTGAGGAGACTTTAGGGAGGCTATGCTGCTCCAATCACAAAAATCTACATAGAAAAATATTTAGGGATGCTCAATACATGCCTCCGCTTTGAGCCAGACAGAAACATCTCTTCAGGCAGAAAAAGAAGGAGAACCATTAACAGCAAGCTATTTAACTTTAAATGTACAAATGAGCACATAAGACTGTTTTACTCCAAGCAGGCATGCTCATTAGCATCATCTTTTAAAAAGTTTCTATTGCCACAATATTTAATTGATAATCATTTATTTACAAGGTTTGAAATTTAGCGGAAAAGGTTAAAATATTTAACTGCTTACTCCAAAAAAAATGTTGTATTTAAAGTGATAACACGTAAACAGTGTGACTTTAAAGAGTCACATGTCAGTACAGTATTTTGAGAGTTTAAGATTGCAGCATTTTTTTTTATCTTATGTTAGCTAAACTTTACTGTACATCACTGGCTGAGTGTTTGTATTACTGGTACGTTCTTTGAAATCCGTCTACAACATCTAACTAAAAAAATCGTATCAACATTTATTCTTTAAAATCAAGGTTCAGAACGATAACGCACCAACAGCAAACTGTGAAATGCCTTCCCTCCCTCACCACTTGATTCATTCAGTGATACTCTTTCACATCACTTGTGCTCAACCAGCTCACTTCCCTGCAAACACTGAATCAGGAGTACATTTGACCCTCTGATATTTCAACATCTTATTTTAATCTCGATTTCTGAGTCTTTAATTAGAAAGTGCAAACGTATGGGAATTTTGACATTTCTATATTTGACAAAGCATGACCTCGTATTTACCCCTGACTCATGTGAAACACTGAGCCTACACTGACTCCCCTGCCTTCTTTCTGTGTGTGTGTGTGTGTGTGTGTGTGTCCCTGTGTTTTTTACTGGTGTGTGTGTCTGTGTGGCATGTAATGTGCATACTGTATGGTTGTGTGTGTCTGCATGTTTGAGGGGGGTGGTTTTCATTATGAAACTTTAAAAGAGGTTGACCTGTGGAATGTGGAGGTTAGGATCCCTTTATCAGGCTGAGTTAAAGCTTCCCCTCTTATCTGTCCGTATCCTACACAAGAAATATGAGCTGAACCCCTGGGAGGCTCCAAACTCAGATTAATGAACGTGTCATATCTATGTCGAAAAAACCTTCCTCACTTTTAAATTAACACTTGTTTCATCTATTCATGCTCTATGTGACACATATAATGGAATTTGCAGACCGTGCTGGAATTCCCCCAAAGTGCAGGGGGGTCTTAAACAAATATTTTTCTGTCATTTGATGTG
The DNA here is from genome assembly GCF_963930695.1 of Labrus bergylta. Taxonomy (NCBI): domain Eukaryota; kingdom Metazoa; phylum Chordata; class Actinopteri; order Labriformes; family Labridae; genus Labrus; species Labrus bergylta. The sequence continues at coordinate 5,268,301 of NC_089214.1, read as the reverse complement.
GACAAGACTGAACATTTACGCTACACATGCTCATTTTTCTCCTTCTTCTGCTTCTTCCTCCCTCAGCATATCTGTGTCATCAGCAAGACTGGGAGGATGAAGTACAAGGTTTGAGGAGAATTAAAACCATAAGTAATCCATCTGCAGCAGAAAACTGTTCATCTACCTTATTCAACAATAAGTCATGGAGCAGTTTTGCACTATTTTGCTAAATAAGCCAATTTTTTTAGAAGAAAAAAACATATTTGTATTTATATTTGTATGTCTTGAGATTTTTTTAGGGTTTTGAATAACTACAAAATACTTCATTTAAAAGCTTGACAGTGTCATTATATAATGTCTTTATATTAAAAAATAATACTAAAGCATAGTAATGCCTCATCTTCTCTATTTTGTCTTTTGTTGTGGTGCACATGCTAAAAAACAAACAGATTGATATAAAGAGGAGTTGACTGACCACCAGTGTTGAGCGTTGGTGACAGATGGAGTAAGCTTATGGACGTTGGCATCCCCGCGCCCGGATGACGCCCACACTGACTCATGGAAAACACAGAGTGGGTGTAGAATCCGGGCGACTTACCAGTTTTACCACTCTGTATCTATTTGTTCCCAACTTTGATTTGACCTTGAAGGAAATGTGTGAGAATTCAACTGAGCATTTAGCAAAACTGTTGAAAGAATTAACCTACAGGTTCGGTTTATTAGTTAGTTTACCCACCAAATGTTTGATATTGATTTTTATACAGTGTTCAAGCATTTTAGCAGATGTTAATTCTTTAAATTGTCTTTTTCATATTGAGAGTTACACCGACTCACTCGACACAATTAGAAACTGCAAGCTCCAGCGAGAACAAATTAAGCAGAAATAAAACTTTCGGAATGTTAGATAAATTACTTCTTTCATCAATATTCCCAAATAACTGTTTCTGTTCAGGAAAAATGTCTGACTTTCACATAAACTGTAGTGTTTTTATAAGGTTTATTTGACTAATAAGTCAGCTCTGAGACCTTGATCTCAATGGGAAAACGCTGACTGCAATGGCAACAAATCCAAATACCTGCAGCATCAGTTCATGATCAGATTCTGATTCTTATTTTAGTTCTCTGAACTTCAAACACAACCACAGGCAGAGGTACTTCTTATGTTTTGTTGCCATTGTTGGGGTGACTAAGAAAGCAAATTGTGCATGTCAGCAGACAGAATAGCGCATGCCTCACTTCATGCAGCGTGCACTGGGGTAGCTTTATCATCTGGATACGCACTCTTGGTTCTCAGTCACCTGAAACTCTAAACAGCATAGCAGGAATGCATGCTCACACACAGGCATTATTCTGTGATTATTTCAGATATGACATCTCAAAGTATAGAGCAAAAAGAGTCAGAGTGCCTGACTTTTAACCCCAACATGCTTCAAACCTGCAGGTACAAACCAGCCATAACTGAAGCTTCAAGTGACTAATGATATGATGCAATTCTCAAGACTAAGTTCAATAACTTTGTGGAATAAAAAATTGAATTCTACTAACTGTTTGTTTCCCTCACTTTTTAGGAACTAGTTTCTAATCCAAAGGTTATGATCCAGCTCAGGCCACAAGGTCTCTTCATGTTAAATGACCTGATAAATGAGTTGCCATGTGGATAATATGAGTGACTGCAAACAAAAGAGTGACGTGGGAGGTCTGGAGCACTCAGATTCCACGTAGTGCTTTTAAAATTTCCTCACGTTTTATGTCTATGGGGGTAAACAACACCTTGATTAATACATTCCGAGGGAGATTAAATTCAATCAGGTCTTGTCCCTGACCTCTAAGGTGCAGAAAAGGGAGATAAGCCCAAAAGGAAGACACTAAAACAAAATATCCAGCTTTTTAGTTATCTGTGCAGACTCGCACACAAAGACCATCATTGTACCTTGAGCTGAAACCTGTGTGTCCTTATCATAAAGCATCAGCACTTGGCGGTAGTGGTTAACCTATCCTGGTGCTAATGCCTCCCGCACTGCCCTGGGAACCTGAACGCCATTGTGCTTTGCCTCGATGCAGGGCTTGGTGAAAGTGATACGGGACACAAAGCATGGCAGGTTTCACAAGCTGCGTCTTTGTGGTGCTCCGTCAGGGGAACACAGGACGGGGCCGACCACAAGAAAAAGTAGGCTACAGGTAAAACTGCGCTCAGGACAAAAGGAACAAAACGAGAATTGTACATTTGAATGGACTCGCATCTATGCATTTGACATTTGACGCCTGTGGTTGGAGATTGTGCAGTAGGAATACATTTCAGATCACCAGTTCAAATGAATGGACTGTTGACTAGAAAAACTTTCATGATCTTCTTCCTGCTAAAGACGATTTTGACATTTTAGATATTTGTTTGCATGTTAAAGCTCTTTTCATGGTATTACTTTAATGTCCACTCACAACATTTGACCTGCAGATAAAAAAAGCTTTCAACTAACTTTGTTGTAATACATCAAATTGCAACATTATACATGGTCCCTTTACAAATAAAAAAAATGACCTTTTTTAATCTAAAAGACTAATTTAACCTAAATGTTGCAAGCAGGTGTTTAAATAAAGCTTTCATTCCTAGTTCGGACTGACTATCTAGCGCTTCACTCACAGATCTCAGTACACAAATAGAAAGTACATCCTCTCCAGCTTTCATTGTGTTCCAATTATGGCACCGGCCAGCCAGAGGGCTGGATACATTGACTGCTGTTGGGATTCATCCAGTCATCAAACTTAGTGCCAGATCCACTTATACAACCCCGAGCTGGGGTGGTGGTCATCCTCTTAAACCCTTACTTTAACTACAGCTCCTAAAATAAGCATTCATTAGATTTCTACATATTGTATCGCCCTGATTGATTTTTTTGGATGAAGGAAGCGATAATAACATTGATCACGTACTCTACATGTTGTTGGCAGAATCCGTTCCACCTGTCCTAATCCTTACGCTGCTTGGCTTTGAACTTGGACTTCATGTGATGTCCTAATCCAGCCAAACATTTTGCTGCCACGAGAGAGCCCGTAATCTTCCCTCTGCTGCCGAATGTTCGAGTCACGCTGACTCTGCAACTTCACATGAGCTGTTAATGGTCTCACAAATGCTCCAACAAAACCTAAAATCTAAAAAAAAAAGAAAAAAAAAAGTAGGGCAAAAAGGTACAGAACGAGGGCGAGTTAGAATACAAGATAACACAATGGCATCTGAAAAAAGCATTGCAGACACTGGCTACAGGCCTATAATGACTCTTCAATGAGCTTTACTCACCATTCACTGATCTGAAATCCTCTGCCTGCACTTTGCCATTCATGAAAACAACACTACCCTGAATGAATGTCTCATAACAAAGTGCTGCACAGAGCAAAGAGAACCGGCCGGACTGCATTTTAACTAAAGTATCACAGGAAATAAAACACACATTTGAGTCTTATATTGGTGCATTGACATATTTTTATCATTCACTTGACAATTTGTATTTGCAGTTTTGTATCTCTTTTTGTAGCTTTCAGCCAATCTTGTTGCAGCAGATGGCGTACTACCAACGATTCTGTTTCTCCTCGAGGTGTCTGCCTGTTAAAGGAAGTTTTTTTCCTTGCAACTGTTGCCAAGTACTTGCATATTGTTTGATTATTCCGAGTTGCTTTAAATTGTACTTCAAAGAGTATGGACAAGACTCTAGACCTTCTATGTGTGAAGTTACATGAGATAACTTTTGTTATGATTTGACAGCATATAAATAAAAACCGATGAAAAAAAACAGTCATCCCCCATTTAAAGTCATTGCTTAGCTAAAAGATTGAGTTTAGTTTTGATGCATAATCACACCACCAAATCAACTAGATGTCCTTGCTGTTTTAATAGTGCAATAAAAAACAAATTGCATTTGGTAGACATGGACCTCATGTTTGCCATCACATAATGCAGAGTCCCACTTACATCAGTTTAAGTTCTCCATTGTCTGAATGAGGGTGCACTAGGTCTTTAGACAATAGCTCCTCTCTGAAACCAGGGAAACCTCGCCACAGTATGGGTCAAAAGAGTCCCATTGTCCTGTCCTCTATTGTGCTGCTGGAGTAGCCTGCAAACAGAACACTGTCAGCCTTTGTCTTTGTCAGGATCAGCTGTGCATCTTTTTTTTTTTTTAAACCCTGCTGTGTGGAGTCCCATGTGGCTGCCATGCCCTATATGTCACCAGAATAAAGTTAAGGACACTGCTGTTACAGTTGATAATGGATGGGCAAATATGTTTCACCAATTGAACGTTAGGAAATTGGAGAGTTCAGCATATGTGTGGAGCCTCAGGGCTTTTCCTCGCCCATCACAATGACTTTGCTGTGATTTCAATCGGAGAGGGTCTGAAAGGCTTCATGATGACAGAGTGTGGGAATGTATTGCTCAGTGTAAAGATATAGATGGTTAGATGAGTACTTAAATGCATTATCTGAGTGAAAAGTCAGACCGTGAGTAAATGTACATGCCTAATTTCTGGAAACTGCTTGGCAAATTAATAATTTTGTACTGAACAAGAAGTAGAAAAAAAAACTAAAAACCAATTACTTGGGTCAAATCAGCAATAGCATCAAAAGTAAAAGCTGTACAGTAAAAGTAGACAAGTGTTAGCATCAATATAAAGCAGACTTAAAGTCCTGAAACTAAAAGTGCTAGCAATGCAGAAAAATGCATTACAAAATAAAGTTAACTATTTTATATTATTGGAAAACAACAGTTTTTGTTTATTATAAATTTATATATTTCTCACATTAATGTAATTTAACTTTTAAGTAATGGTAAATGTGGCACTATTGTATTTTTTATGCTGCAGGGTAGTGTTTATGTATTAAATATTTGAATCTTTAAAGTATTAGTCACCAAAAGTATCATGCAAATAATGGAAAAGAAAGACAATAATGTTTATAAGTATAAATCAATATAAAATGAAGTTACTCAGGACTTGAGTAAATGCGTTGAGACTTTCCACCACTGCACAAGAACATACACTGAAGTGATGTTGAGCCAGTAACCAGAATGGACCAGCTTCCACTCTTTATTAGAAATGTTATGTAACAACAGCTCCAATAGGCCCGCTTTAAAATTCCAAAATTAAACTAACCACCTGATTGGACGACGCCCTGTTCGGAGGGCAAGCCGAGGGGCGGGGCTTCGGCCGAGTCGGGGAGATTCATCTATCTACATAGAGATTGTCGCGCCGCCAACCGGGGGACCACGTAGGAGGAGTGCATACTACTTTTTTTTTTGTTTCTATTTTGGCTGTTTTCGCGTCGAGTAGAGGCTCGAAAATGATGGGAAATGAATGAACACGGGAGGTTTATTTTTTGTCGGGTGTCCCTGACGAAGAAATGCACAGTGAAGGGCGGATACCGTGTTTTTTCCAGTGTGTTTTTTCCTAACAGGTAGTGAGCCTCAGCGGTCAGTGAATGCAGCACTAGAAGGAGACTGAATATCCCGCTTTGTAATCTCTTGACAGCCCTTTTAACCCATCTTTGGCTCGACGGAGGACACCTCACTTGCCCCGCAAACATGGACAATGTGTTTATTCGGTCGTTTTGGGATAGTTTTATGAATTTGTAACAGGTAGGTTTTTTGGTGTTATTCACAATTATAGCCATGGCAACAACCTGTCGTCCGCCCCGGGTCATTAACATTGTAACATCAACAACAGTAACATTATTTGGCAACAGTATCTAAAAAAACGGGGAGTTTTCTTGATGAAAGATGGAAATATAATATTTATTTATTTATTTATTTGCACACATGTAAGAATACATCAAAATAGGATTAAAAAAACATAAAAGGTGTGTCAGGAGAGTTGAAGAAGCCAACAGGCTGATACAAGGGACCTCACCTCTTTAGAGACAAATAAATCAACTAAACAAATCGAATTACACAATTTCAAAACAAAATTAAATATAAACACATATACAGTAACCTATACACGTATTCATACACACACACTTAGACACATACATACAATAGAAAGACTGTGAATGTTAACCCTTTATCTTGATCTATTAAAAACGCAGTGAATGAGTGAGTTGATGGAAAAAAATATGTATATATTTTATATATGCAAAAGTTTGACCTCATGGATTAAAGTAAAATGGTTCGTTTTTTGGGCGTGTGTGTAAAATATATCGTATCCTATCTGTGTGTATTTAGCTTAGGGCTTAATTCACGATGGTTGCTGTGCGTTTTACATAAATGTGAATATGTTGTCGTGCTGTTTGCACCTCCAAACAGCGAAAGTGCTTCATGTCCTTGCCCATGCTTTCCCCCCCTTTTGAGGATAGCATCACAGAGGACCAATTTTTTCCACATGATTTTTGTCAAGGTTGCAAAAAAAACCCCTCCACAATCCACCTGCCAATGCTCGCTTCAAGACACATAAACTCAATATTAACTGAATACAAGTAGCTAAACAGTAACCAACCCTTAATGTATGCCATGTAAAAAGCACCATTACCCTTTATGCTTCTTTATTGATCTTAGTGTGCTTTGCAAAAACCCAGTGCCATCACCATAATGCTCTAAATGTAATAAATTCAATGTATTATATGAACTTATGACAGCTATAACTTTGCTCTAGTGTCTGCTGCATCATATCTTATTTTACAGATGAAGATAAGAGGCTGTCCTTGTTTGACCAGGTCCATGCATACTGTATAGGGAGCTTTAGTGTGACGTTTAATGGCTGTAGTATTTTTCAATTCAGGGTAACTTACAGTGGCTGTTGTACCTGTATGCCCAGGCTCATCTTTTTGATAAAAATGTGTTGGAGTTGCCACTTCGACACCTTTTATTTCACTAACTTCTGTCCTCTGTTTTAGATTTCCGCCCCTGATGGACATGAAGACGAAGGACGGTGTGGATTAGGATCTTTTTGTCCTCTTCCTTTTTCTTTCTTTTTTTTTTGTTCTTCTATATATTTTTATTTGTTGGCTTCATCCTCTTCATCTCCATGTGGTCTCTAAAGGACTTTTTGCTCCTGTGCGCTTCGAAATGAAATGATGGCAGCACGTTGGAGTGATTCCCCCCAGGACAATGAAGAGAGTAAACACAGAGCTGTGACTCCGTCTTGTGAGGTAGGACTGTGTGTATGGAGACGAGTCTGGGTCTGTTATGGTTCACTGTGCAGTCTGGCATAGTGGCTTTTGATTCAGTTGTTGTGTTTTCATATCTGCTGACATAATAAAGCAGCTTGTGTGTTTAAATTGTTTGTATTTTTGCGAGATTCTTTATGTAATATATATTTTTGCCACAATGCATACTTCATTCTACTTCACAGAAGTGTAAATCACTTGCATGTGGATTCATTAGTTACAAACATTTATCTGGACGCATGTTAAGCTTCTGTAACTTCTTCAGTGCGGTCTCAAATAGACTTTCACTCTCAGAAATCTCATGACATGTTGCAGAAGGTGCAAAGTGTCTCTCAGAGCAAGTGTGTTAGCTAAGCGTTGCAGCGCCAAGCACATCACACCACATCTGCCAGCGTCCAGGGTGACTAAGTTCACATTTTTCCCACTCTGACAACTGTTTAAGTGCACAAAGAGAGTTTTATACTTGCAGTGCTAATCTTACAGGCTCTTTATGGGTCTGCATGCCAAACTCTCATAAATGGCACATTGTGGAACTCATCCCTTTTCCTCTTATGGCAGTTTCAATGGTTACATCATCATAATCATCATCAGCGACCAGCCAGGCTTGATGCATGTCATAACAGCAGCACTGCAGCGGTGGCATGTTTTGGATTAATCCATCATTAGAAAATGGCAACAGTGCTCTGTGTGTGTGTGTGTGTGTCTGTGTGTGTCTGTGTGAGTGTATGGGTCTATAATCCTCTTACGAGAACTAGCTGAGGATGGACGACATAAATCTTTGGAAATTGGGTAACAGCTGATGGAGTAAAGCAGGAGCACAGGATGTACATATTTGTGTGAAAGTGTCTTAATGAGAAGTTGGAGATGTAGAGTTTGTTTGAGGTGAACGAGCAGCATTTGCAACGTTGACATTTTTGTTTTATTAGTTACATTTTAGAACAAAAACAGAGACCGAATCTGCAGAGATAACGAGACGGGAGTGTGTTGTTGTCACTGCAAACCTCTTCTACCTTCTGCACTGGCTCTTTGGAGTGTCTCTGCGCTGTGGTTTTTCCTCACATCTGTCTCTTCAGTCTTCAAAATGTTTCCCGTAACATCACTTAACTCTCCCTCACAAACACCACCACAGCCTGCCGAACTCCCAGCTGTTGAGCAGAAGCATCAAAAGTACACCCATTACTTGAAAGCACAAGCTGCCCCTCTACAAACTTCTTAAATTTGGATACTCTTGAGCTTAAGGAAGTGCAAATTATAAAAAAAAGGGGCTTTGTAGGAGCATTATTGCCCACTGAATCGACTGGATGCTTTGATAAAAAGGGAGATTTGACTCCATTTCTTTTAAATAACCAGGAGGGCCAAACACACTCTACATTTCTGCCGCAGGTGTGAGTCACCTGTGAGTCAGTAGACATGTTTAGCCTGATAATTTTTGCAGCCGGAGGCTTGACACTGGAGTGAGTCAGGTCGTGTTTTATCTACCTGGAGCCTCCTACACCGCTCACACAAACACAAACTTTCAAGCCTCTTCAGGGTAGGGCGATAAAATGTTTTGGGTGTGGAATTTTATGTAAATAATGATAAACTTTGTACCACTTTGACTCTTTGTTTATTTCTTAGCTTAGTTATAAGAGAAACATGCTGAGCTAGCATAAGCAACAGCTCAGTGGGCAGCCCATAAAGACCATGAAAAGATCCACTGGAAACAGATTTTAACATGTAACTGCACATTTGACTATTTTAATGGGCTTTGATAACTTGGGTCTTGTGAAAGATAAAATCTGAAGGAATCCAAACCTTCAAACTAAACTTACCGTGGCGAAGGCAGCTCGGCTCACAGACATCGCGTACAGCAAACAGCACTGGAGAGACACATATTTTAGCTTTTTTTCAGTATGAAGGAGACCGCTGGGACTAATTCAGCTCCTGATAGAAAACAATAATACATCTGATTCAATGACTGACCTAAGGTCCTGACAGGCAGCTCAGCTCTCAGCCCCTACTATTGTTCTGTATCTGCCAAAGAAGGTTTGAGAGACTCTTGCTTTAACGTGAGCCTGATTTATTTATTTATTTTGCCATATGTACAATGATCTTTGCTTAAAAGTGGAAGCAGCCTCTTCAAAGTGTGATAGTCTAAAACTAAACTACATGAATATGTTTTAATGTTTGTTCAGGGTTCCGTCATTGTATTGTGATAAATATCCATTTTGATTTAAATACAACAAAATACACCAGATCGTATTTTTTACATTATTACCTCGTCCTCAGATTCACTGCTTTTAATCACCATGGCCCCCCTGGGGTGTAATGACAGTATAGAGACCCCAGGCGGGACACCCCACCCCTGCCCCCCCCCCCCCCCCCCCCCCCCCCCCCCCCCCCTTCCATCCACTCCGCTGCTTCATTTCAGCTTGTTAATGAGACATAGAGACACCCGCCCGCCCCACCCTGATGCCGCCTAAGCGATGGCAGTGACGGTGGGGTAATTCAAGCACAGCTGCCCTCGTCATTAAGAGGAAAAACACCCCACGTGTGTAACGTCTGCTGTTCTCTCTCTCTCTCTCTCTCTCTCTCTCTCTCTCGCTCTCTCTTGGCCTCATTCACATTCCCTATCCCTCTCGACCTGCTGTCACAGTGATAGGGGCAGGGGCATTTTGAAGCAGCTGAGGCCCTCACATCTCAAAGGAGTATGTAGTGAATTTGATGTAACAATTGTTTTCATCATTAATTAATGTCCCAGTTTTTTTTGTTGTGTGAAATGAGGGCTATCAAATTTCTTGTTTTGAACAAATGTTGTGTTGACAATTTGCTATTTCTACCAATTTTGGTATGTTGGTTGGACAAATTGAGATGTTCAGTCAACCAATAGTTTATGGATTAGTCAAAAAGGAAAACTTGCATGATGACATTGAGGATAACTGTAAGTTGTAGCTTTCAACGGGGGTCAATACTGATGTAGACATTCAAATATTGCTGGACCCCCCCCCCCCCGCTCAGTCTTTCTCACCACATACTCCATGTATTAACTTCCTGACAAACCCTGATGATAAAATGTGTTTCCAAGGCATTTAAAGAATACACTGCTTCAACCTGCTCCCTCCAACACATATTGATCACATCTTCATACATGTCGGAGCAGATGAGACCAATGGCGATGCTGCGATTTGCTGCTGATGCTCTGCTCTAAATATAGCCCCTCCCAGCTCTATAAACCCCTGCTCTTTTTTTTTTTTTTTTTTTTCCCTCTTCCCTCGTCCACATGCTTGCCTTTCACTCGTCCTCTATTCCCGCGTGTTTTTGGTGCTGCTATATTTAACCCTGTGGAAACATGAATGCTGTGTGCGTCGGGGAGGGAAAAATGGAATCACTGTGCTGGAAGCCACGTTCCTTTTTTTTTTTTTCTCCTTCTCCTGAACGCTGTTAAAGGCAGAGAATATGTGACTGTCGGTCAGGGCTGTATCATTTTGAGGGGTTGGGGAATTTGACAGTGGTCAGTTTGGGACATGCAAAAGCTTGTTTTTAAACTGAGGAAACCAGAATGTCCCGCTTGTCTTTCCACTTACATCCCCAGCTGCACACGTGTAAAAAGACAAGCTACATTTCAGCCCTATTGATTACGCTCACTATGATCTCACTTTTTGTAGTTTAGAAGTCTGTGGGTGTATTTTAGTCACTGCTTGGAAAGACAAAAGATTACAGTGTCTACAAAAGGAAATGACAGACTCATTTATCAGCATTACGAATAGTGTCGGTGCATCAATCAAAGCAGTGAAAAACACACGCTGATTTGCATACATTTGAAAAGCAAATATGTGTCATGCAGCACATCAGGCTCCTTTTCTATTCAGCAAACAAGACACTGACCTGGACATGACCTTGCTTCTTTCTTAGCACAAACACTTGAAGAGGCAAAGTGTCCTGGGAATAAGCAGTAGCATGCTCTGTGAAGGGTCCCCCCCCCCCCCCCCCCCCCCCCACCATGTTCGGGTTCACCAGATCTACCTCCTAGTTTTTGTCATCAAACTGAAACCTAACCACGTGTTTTGTCATCGCTTATCGGAATCAAACTTCCAGGCTATTGTCACTATTTTTCCTGGAAAAGACGGAAAGGGGAAATCTGTGCGCTGTATCGGTCTCAAGGTCACCAGAAATATGTGTTCGTATGTGTGTAAGGTGGCTCACTAATCTCTTTCCCCTCGTGTAGAGGTGACGTTCATGCTCGGCACGGCTCCTGTGCATGTCCATCCTTCAGGCTGCAAAAAGCACAGACTGTGGCTGCACGGTATCATCATCAGAAGGGAAAGATGGATGATTGATAGATGGATACACAGAGGGAGGAAGGGAGGAGTGGGAAGAGGGTAGGGGTGTCGAGGCAGATATGAGTTGGAAAAAGTGCATCCCTCTTTTTTTTTTCCTTCTAATCTTTTTTTTTATTTATTTTTTTTTTTTTGCCAATTGGCTCAGTGTCACAGTCTCTTCTGCCTGAATGCCCTGGTCCTTCCTTATGATAAAGCAAGGGCAGGAAGAAGCTGGTGAGAGATGGGGGGTGGGGGAAGGAGGAGTTGTAGACGCAGAGGCTGACAGGCAGAACAGAACCAGTCTAATGCTCAGTGAGGCTGAGACGCTATCCATTACACTTGCCCAAGGCATCTCTGTCAAAAACTCGACCTCTGTGTGCATCTGTGTTTGGCTCAGAGACGTGACATACACGAGTCAGGGGTGTTAAGAGCATAAAGAGCTCCGTTTATCTGCTCATTTCTTAAGGCATTATTCACCATTCTGTCATATTTTACACCAATTATGCAACACAGTGTGTGGAGGCTGGTATCCGACATACAGACTGCAGCCATAAAGCACGTCTGTATATTAAAAACAGTACATGATACTGAAGCCCCTTTGGGTTGAGATGTTTTTTTAGACTAGTACTGACTGACACTGACTCCGTATTTCAGGGGATATTGGGAGTTGATATCAGTGCTGATGTTGGTTTTGAAGTTCTCTACTTTCTTAAACAAATGACTTTGTTAAAACATGTCTCCCACTATTAAACATTGTCGACCAATCATGTTGGTCTACAGTCTTCCTAGCTGTGCTGACAGAGTGCTGAAGGTACCACAAGCTAAAGAGTAAGAGCAGGCTTTGTTGGAAAACATGAGTCAATACTTCTTCTAATCTGACAGTTATATCCTTCAGATGCAAAATACAAACATTTCAGATGGCAGTGCAAGACACAAATGTTTTGCAAAAAACATTTCCCTCCTACAGACACTTTTACTAATTTTGTGTGTTTTTAAATGTAGAAAACCACGTTTTTATAAGCATAATTTGTTTTGAACAGACTTTTACGTAACTGGGTGTTATCGGGACATATCTTAACCCGTGGTGTGGTCTCTGAGGTCGTGGCAGGAAACCACATTATTTCCTGACAACGTCAGTTGTGGAAATGAACAAGGGCACCCTGATGAAGGAAAGATTTCATGAATGGATGGCAGAGAAGCCGCTAAATCACAGAGATGCTCTGTTTTTGGAGCTCCAGTCCTCATCAGATTGGCTGTCTTCAGTTCAAGACTGAATTTACAGCAAATATGATTTACCCCAAATTGACCTCAACTGCTTAATTGGAGGCAAGACGATGTTCTCAGCAAAACCACTGTGTTTACGTCATCCAAGAATCAGCCAACAGCCTGTCAGTTATAAAAATCTGTGACTTTTATGTTGTTTTGATCCTAAAACATTATTTTACACAGAATAGAGTTATAGAAATATTGTTAAAGATTATTTTTAGAGCTAACAAGACAGTCATAAAAGTATTTGACCAGTAACGAATAACAACTGGATTTTTCATTTCCTGGACTTCCTCAGTGCTAAAGGAAAGTTATCTCCTGCTGAAACTAATTTGGTGTGTTTTAAGACATATACGTTTGAACAACAGCCTTAACATTAGCTGGTTCCTTCGTTTTTAATGTGAAGATTTTCAGACTTTTTTTTAGCTTTGAAATTTTGTAAATGTATAATCTTTATTTTTTTGGATTGATGTGGGACAAAATAAGCAATTTTAGGGATTTGGCGTTGGATCTTTGAGCTTGTTAATGTTTTTTTCACATTTTTCTGACTTTAAGAGACACGATAACTCAACAAATGAATTGGTAGATAAATCATAAATAATAGTTATTGAGTGTAAAAATGCAGGTTGGATCTAGTCAACATTGATTGACACTCAGCTGCAGTCCCTATGAGTTTGACTCCAAAGGATAAAGCTGTTGGCTTCACTCAGTTATTTTTCTTCTTCTCTGAATTTAATAACCCAAGTCGTCCGTCAACGTCTCAATAAGCTTCAGATCCCCCCATGACTGTCATGGAGCTAAATTTCTCAGTGAGATGATGTAACCTCCACATCTTTAAAACATGCATTGTTGTTTTGAATACTGTAGGAGGGGTTTGTGTGTGTGCGTGTGCATACGTGTGTGTTCAGAGAGCACCACAGGATCCATAACTCAGGATTGATTGGATTATATTGGCTTCAGCGTGGGGGGGGGAGGAAACATGCTTTTACTCTTTCCTGGCCTGTTGCCGGCTGGTGTTGGGGGAGCTGCAGCTTGTACATGTTGCTGCATGATGTCATGATGTCATGGCGGTTTCTTGTGTTTTTCACAGACAGTTGTATCTCATTATGTTTTCTTTTATTCCAACAAAAGATTATTTGGGCTAAAGCAATGTGTAAAACCTCTAAATAGCTGCACAAATTCCAAACTTATGAGGGTGATATAAGAACAGTCTTTTTTTGCATGCTGCATTGTGGGTTATTTATTGATTTTATAATAACATTTAAGTTTCCCTTTACATCCAATTTAAAGGCTACTTTATGATAATGGAATATTGGCCTGCATTGAAGTGATTTTTAATTGTCACTTGGCCAGGCTGACATTTTTGTAAACATTACAACATTGTTGCAGATCTTGTTAGCAGACTTTCTTGCATTAATCCCTGCATTAATAATTTTGTGGAGCGAATGTTAGAAAAATCTGGAGACAGCTGGACGGTTTAGCCTTATATCACATTTTAAGATCTTCAGTCACTGACAATTTGTCCGAGTCATGTCTTACATGTTTGACCCCTGAATGCAATTCTTGTGGCAACCAGCTTTTGTGCAATAGTTGAAAACGCAGCATAAAGATTTTTGGACTGCTCTGTTAAAGCTGCCTGTCAACAACCCTGATATGCTCACTTTTAGCATCCGTATGTGAACAAGTGTTTTTCTCAAGAGGCTGGACTCCAGGCTTTGATAAACTTGAGAGGTGTTCTGTTGATAATCCAGGTGATAGGACAGCGGACACACTGCAGGAGTTATTGGGTATGAGCAGATGAGAGCAGTGAGTGATCCCCCTCCCCAGCTGGTCTGCTGGTAGTTTGCAGAGGGGCCCATGGGATGCCATGTCTGGTCACAGCCTGAGTACGGCCTGTGGGACTTGGCTGACCTTTCTGACCAGACTGAGTGTAGCCTCCTGACCTAACACTGAGTCTTCTGTCTATGGTATCACTCAAGTTGTTTCCACTCTTCTTCTCCGTCCATGTCTCATACATTCTCATTTTTTTAACCAAAATGTAGGGCCAAAACACTTTGCCTCATAGTACTGTTGATGCTGAATTTGATCTAAGTGTTGCTGCACCTGTGCAATGACCAGAGTCATCCCAGTGATGTGCTGATTTTATTCCGAGTGGGTATTGGCTTTCATGCTAAGTTGACATCCAGAGCTCCCTGTTATTGTGAAGAAGAGAAAAGCAGCACAGTGCCACATAGTATTGAGGGTTTTGAAATAATGTGTGGATGTTTTTAAACCCCACCTCAGGCTACTCTTTGCTGCTAAGTGGTTGTGGCGTTTCTCATTTGAACTGAGCTTAGAGCTTCTCACTGATGAAGCCGCTTCCCAGCTCATGTCACAATCACAACCATCTGGATGTCAAACGGCATCAAAGGCTGGAAAGAACATAAACAATCTCAGACAACTATTTACTGGCACACAGTAGTTTCCTGATTCTCTCCTGATGCATTTCCGGCATATTCCTCTCTCTCAAAGGCTCGATTTCTTTGACATCCCGCGGTGAGAGGAAGTCTTAAACTTGATGTTGATTTACTCCAGAGAGACGACTTCTTTGCTCGGTGGGGGCTGCGGCATTCTTCTTGCCTTGTTTCCCCTGCAAAGTAAGGGTGAAGATTTTTTTTTTTTTGCAAAATAATGAAATAAATAAATGGGATAGAGTCCCGCATTGCCGGCAAAGTGCATCAGTCAGGTCTGGAGCAAGAGGCAGAGAGCGTGCACACACAGTCGCAAGCCTCAGGTGCATTTTCATGTTGAAGTGAGACATCAGAGGGAGGTGAGTCAGTGGCAGGGACCTTTTCTTTTCTTGGCTGTGTCCAAAAGAGAGAGAGAAATCCTATGTCCTGCATTGCGGCCTGATGATTTAGAGTGAGCCTC
This sequence comes from Labrus bergylta, assembly GCF_963930695.1. NCBI lineage: Eukaryota > Metazoa > Chordata > Actinopteri > Labriformes > Labridae > Labrus > Labrus bergylta. The sequence continues at coordinate 5,252,702 of NC_089214.1, read as the reverse complement.
TGCTGCCCTGCTTTGCGGGCTGCCTCAGCCTGGCACCGCTGCAGAGACGAGCACCGGGCGGTACAGCCAGCTGGAGGAGACACCGTCACAGGAAGCAAGACAGAGAGGATCAGAAACAGGCAGCGGCAAGAGACAACGTAAAGTGCAGTCTCATCCGTCTCATTTTTTTAACTCTCCTCCATCGGTGAGTCTGCATTTTCCTGCGTTACCATGAAAATACCTCTCCTACACGACGATACCCAAGTGGACTTTGTCACTCTGGAGTGCTGACAACTTTATTTCGCTGCATCCCTGTCTATGGAAGACTTTTTTTTTCTATTTTTTTTTTGTTGAGATAATCCCCAGAGTTTCAGCGCAGCACGAGTCATTAACATATTGCTAATGAAGCGTGTCTGGGGCGACGGCCACAGCAGATACAGGATGCCTGCTGGTCTTGCAAATGTGCATGTAGATGCATCCTTCGCCGTGTGCAGCTGATGATCCCTGTCAAGGTGGCGTCGGAGAACAGCAGGGTGCAGCAGTGCACAGCGGGGTTGGCACACACAGCTGAGGGGCAGGTGTCTGGGCTGCTTGGATTTCTTTGGTCCAACGCAAAATGTCTCTTAAAGTTCTGGACTGTATGATTAACAACAACTGGAGCCTGATCTGCGACCTGTACTGTGCCTGGAACAATCAGGTCAGTTTGGTCTTTATTTCATCAGCATTTAACTTACAGAACTGGCTGAGAAATAGGTCGTATGTTTCCATTCTGTTCAGTATTGTTTTGCATTTTAAGCATTGACATGTGTGGTAGTAAGGATAGAGCTGTCAACAGAAGTTCTTGGCTGAAATTACCACAAGTTGTTGCAATTACAACACCAAACTCTATTTGAGCATCAAACTAGATCAAACTAGATCAGGCGCTTTGACAGTGTGTACGACTTTTACTAGCCTCTTGGTTTCAACAGAGAAGCCAATGCAGAAGTGCCTCAAACTTAAAAGAGGGAAGTTCCATTTTAAAAGATGTCAGATTTTATGGAAGTTCATGTCAAAATATCTCTGCTTCTTACTTGATTTATTATTCCAGTAAACAGGCTTCACATTATTTTTATTTTTTGCATAATCTACTAGTTTCAAGTCCTCTTTTATGCTGCATAATGTTTCCTTTGTACGTCATGGACACCATTTAGAATAAAATGTAAGATAAATGAACTAGCCTGCTTTGGGTGTGTCTACTTGTGATTTATCTGTCGCGATGACGTCGACCTGTCAATCAGGACAGAACCCTCTTGTTCAAACATTGTCTCATCTGGCTCCAAAAACTAAAACACTCAACTCAAGGCTTTAAAACTGTTGACAATCTATTCTCATTATAGAGGCAGTCATGAAGTAATAACGTTGCAAAGAAATCATACCAGGGTTGGTAAAGCTCAGTGTTTAGCAGGTTGAGCTTTGGTCACCCTCTCTCACCCTGCCTCCCTCTCTGTTTCACCCTCGCTGGCTGGAGTTCTCCAGGAAAGGCATCCCTGACATCTCTTGTATTAATAGCCAGAATTCATTGAGTAGTGCAGTGTGGAACAGGAGACTCTGGAGTGCTTGGCATGCTGACCTCTGAGTGTCCCTGCTCTTGCAGACAGAATGCCTAATGCAGCCTCAGGTGGCCTGACATAAAACTTAATAAACTTGTTTTCTGGAATGATCATATTAAGTGGGTGATTCTTGGCTTGCATATCTCTTTCTCTTGGCTCAAATTCACATCAACTTGTTCTTGGGAATGTCCTGATTTCATCGTAGAAAATCTTGAAGGATATCTGATTATATGCACTATGGAAAACTGCACACTTTGGTTGCAGTGTCAGATCAAAGGCCTGTTGGTGAAGTTCATGGGAGGATGTTCATTTTTAATGGATGAGATGTTAAGTTCAAGGGTGCAAGGCTGTCTCCTTTCTATGTTCAGAAAATTGTATATATCCCAGTGAATCTGAACTTTTGAATGTGGACATTATCTGTGTCATACAATGCTCTTTGTGGGGATGTCTTGTATGTGTCCGCTTGTCTCCATATGCACAGAAGTCAACTTGGCACCATTACTAACACTTCATATCTCTGACATGCCTTTTCAGCTTACTGGAAACACACAGACGGCTCATTGTTTCGTACATTTTTTCCCCTCTCCCCTTCTTTCATTTCACCATGGAATGCCTGATGTGAGGAGTAAAGAAGTCTTGCCGCGTCGAGCAATGTGGCAGAGTTTCTCTCTGCTCTCTGGTATGCCCCTTCCCCTAATTTAATTTTAGCAGTGCTGAAAATTGTTTGCGTCCCAAGCTGAACTGATAGGCCTCTGTTTCCAGAGTGCCTCTGCTTTCCGAGGCGCTGAAAACGGCCTTTGTGCGCCAGTAGCTCAGCACAGAGGCCTCATGAAATATTTACAGGCTAACACCTGGTGTGAGACAGGGAGAGACAGGAGCCGGGAAAACAACAACACTGCCACCAATAGCAGGAAGGCCACCGCTTTACTAATGTGGTGGCCTGAGAAAAATATTTGGCTTGTTATTGTCTGATCTTAAGTGTTCTCGTGAGCAATCACATTCTTTCCAGTATCAATGCAATAAAAAAAAGAAATAACAAAACAAAACATAAAATCGAAAGACAGGTGTGGATATTTTTTTCAAACCTAATCAGATTTATTGAGAATGAAAATAATGGTTAGTTCATCTCTAAAGCCATAACTTCCTCGGAAACACAGGTTGTATCTGAATCCACATTTTTAACCAATTATTCCCCTGCTGACGATGCCATTTTAAAATCTCCCTCTCTGCCCTTAGTTTATAATTATTTGGCCAGGACTCCCTTGAAAAAGAGGTTTTTAATCTCAGTGGGACTTTCCTGGATAAATAAAGGTTAAATAAATAAAAAATAATGACATTGGATTACATTTCAAAAACCTTGGGCCTTTGGACGTAGTCTTAGTAACATCACCCATTGGTTTTTGAAGAGGTGCTACAAAGCCCAACGATGGCAGTCGCCTTTTTTGAAATGGTGTTTTTGATCAGTCTAGTAAAAGGCAAAGAAGTGGAGTTGAGGCCAACTGTTTTTTTTTTTTACCAGGCTGTAAACATGTATAATTTTGTTGCAAAAATGGACAATTTTTATACGGGCTCTAATACGGATTCCTTGGTTTTAGGAGCCAGCCTCAAGTGGACACTCTCGGAAGTGCTCTCTTTTCTTTTGCACATCTGAGACTGGCACTTGCAAAAATAACATTTTTCCTACTATACATCCCGCTTAAACATGCAGAAACTATATGTCAGGATGTATCATACTCAAGCTACTCAAATTCAAAGTGTGCATTATGGAGCGTTCTTCATATCTGAAACAACCATAGGTATTATCTGTGAAGTCTTTGTTTTTGTGGTGTTTCTTGGATCTGCTCGAGTGTCATCACTTTACTCTCTGGACTGGTTTTAACATGGCTCTGGGGGGTTAAAACAGGAGAGTCTGAGTGTCACTGTCTTGACCCTACTCTGTCAAAAACCTCAAAGAGCAACCAGGATTAATAATTCATAGATGAGGAAACCAATTATACAGGGCTTTGCTAGCATCTGGGTGGGGGGGGGGACCCAGGGGACTCTAATTGGCCCACCTGCTCTCTGTCTCCGAGGGGTCGCCAAGGTGGCTGGCTGGATGTGGAGGATGGAGGGTTTGTTCTCTCTTTGTTTGGATGCTTCTGAGCTTTTTTCAGCTTTCGGGGGGGGGGGGGGGGGGGGCTTCCTCTGTGGTGCAGTGACATCCCTGCAGTGATGGACCACACCCAACACAGGAGGGGTGGCCTCCAAAGGGCCCCTCAATGACTTTTACAAGGCAAGCCAGAATAGCAAAGTGATTTAAATGATCTGGAAGATTAATCTTGTTGATTTGTTTCCAATTAATTATTTGTTTCAAGTGCTGAAACAATTAGTCAATCTATAATCAATGTATTTTAAAGAAAATACATTGAATTCCTGTTCATTTTTAAGCTTTACTTCAAGCTTGTCAAATCAAAATTTCCTGTGAAATTTGTGATGTTTCTCTGACACAATGTAGTCGGACTTCTGCTGCAACAAAACATAGACTGTGTAGACATAACCTTTGGAATCTTTGAACTTCATTTTTTATTTTTGATGTTTTCTGACAATCCTCTCACAAGGCGACTAAAGATAAAGATAAACTTTATTGATCCCCCATGGGGGAATTTTTGTGTTACAACTGCTCAAGAAAACAGGAAACAGGAGTATAATTATTAAAAAAAAACAAGAAGTTAAAAATCAAGCATAAAAATACAATAATAGAATAATACAAGGTATTTACACTTGACAAATGAAGAATTATCAATAATGAAAGTAATTGTTTATAGTTACATTTACAAAATTCCTGAAGATTGTGGACTACTCCAAAACTACTCATCAAAAAAGTACCCAGTTTATAGTTCTTTCAAAATGTGGTGGGGATGGAGGATGCAGGAGGCAAGACACTATAGTACCATATTTCATATCAATGCTACAAGAAATGTAGTGAGAAGTGAGACAGAACATACTGGTGAGCAGAAAAGAGTGTGAAGCTGCACCAGTTGCGTGATATGAACATCATCGCACCTGCTCCACTAGCTCGTGGTGAAATTCCTGAATAAATCTGGCTGCATTTACACATCGGCCTCGCCCTGACTGAAATTTGACTTGGGGGCTGATAGGGAAAAGTGTGGTTAAAGTTGTGGTAAAAAATGTGGCTGTTTACATTTACACAAGCAGCTCCAGGAGTTCTGTGCATGAATGAAAACCCCATAGAGGAAATTATTGAAATATTTATGGGTGTGGTACACATGTTGAACTATTTGGATACGTCCTTTTAGACCTAGATTAATTGAAATGAATATATTATTGATGTTTTATTTCCAGAATACAAGCAACTAGCAATACAAGCAACTTATCAGAGATTGTTTTAATCAACAATAACAATATTGTTTTTGCATCTGTAATCTTAACTAAACATAGTTTAGTGTGGAGGACCAGCCCTGGGCTATGCACCTTTGTATCAAACTCTTGGGGCCTCTGATGCGCATCAGCCCACTTTTGTCTTGTTTCTCTCTCTGTCCGTCTGTCCCTTTCTCTCCTCTCTCCTTCCAACTCCATCTCTCCTTTGTGGGCAGGAATTCCAGGCTGTTGGCTCACACAATCGCCCGTCCATTAGCATATGAAAGCAGCCGAAGGGCAGAGAGTGAGGCGGGAAAAGGGGAGGGACAGCGAGTCATAAAACCTCCAAATCAGTCCTGAGCGGACATCTGAACTTAAATCCGCCTCGTGGTTGCATTTTCGCCTGTGCAGCAAATACTCTCGATCAGAAAATCCTGTGTGCAGTGATCACTGACAAGCTTATCGTTTCAGCACAAAAAGTCTGAACCCTGATAGTGCCCTTTCCTACTCCTTGTAGACTTATCTCAGACATGAAATCAATCAGTCTAAAGGATTGGCTCCACTACCTTGATATCTTTGTGTCGTCCAAATAGAGGCTATGGTGTCCTATGCTTGACTTATCTGATAATCTCTGTCTATATTAGGAACTGACTTACCTCTATGTACATTTTCTGGTCCTTTTAGTAGTACAGAAGAGCCTGAATATTCTGTCCACAGGGTTTAAGTTTTGTTCTTTCTTCTTATTCTGCATGATCAGTGTCGCATTTCATTACAGCGGAGCACTTCATTAAGACGTTTTGATTATTCACATTTTTGTAAGTCTTCTTAGGGATGTCTAAGCAAACATTGCGTTGTATATTTACCGTGCCTCTTTGCAGTAAACTTTGATGTATTCACTTTGGAAGACATTTGTTTTCTAAACCTAAATCTGGATGGAGAAGGAGAGAAAAGGACATGATATGAGACATGTGTTGTATAAGTGAGTTACAAACTGAGGCATTAACCCATGAAGGAGTAATATACCTCCCACTGAGACAGGTTAATGTTTAAACACAGAGTTTTGAGCTTCATGACACAGATTATTCAGACCATTCTGAACCTCTGACATATGAGAACAGGAGTGTTTTAAGCGGGGGGGTTGATTGGGTGCATTTGTAAGTCACAGTGTTTTTATGAGTGTTGTTACACAGCGATAAAACTAGAGAAAAAAATATAATTACAAAAACCTATCAGAAATGATCAGAATGTCACAGATTGTACTTAATAAACTTAATTTAAAGTTGTTTTAGTTTTCACTATAACTCAGAAATAGATCATATTTGATCCACCGCCACAAAGAAATGCAAGACATCCGTCTGGCTACTATTGCTGTGTCATTGTAACTGCATACAGCTGCAGAGTACGAGGTTTTCTTCACTGTGGACTCCGAGCATCTCTGCCTGTAGTCATAAATTTGAGCTGTGCCGTAGTCCTCAGCAGTTTGGCTTGGTTTTGTAGTGAAAGCAACGTGAACAGAATGCTGATTCACCTCATGCTGCCACACTAACCCCCACTCCCCCTCCCCACACAGGCACACACACAGACATAATCCCTCCGACATATGTGCTCAGTGCTGCTGTAAACATACCTATGTGGGTGCTTTTTGTATTCTGTATTTTTTCACAGAAATTGTTTTTTTCAACTGCCTGGAAATGAGTTATGAGTATTCATGCAAACTCTGGCATGCTTACATCTTTTAATTTCATACTGATTTTTAAGTAGCACACGTTGTCACTGTCACAGAAACAAATACAAATTGTGAACATGCTTGTTGAGGCTTTCCAGCTGAATCAAGCTGGAGAGAAAGTATCTCGCGGCTTGGCTAAGCAAAACCGTGAAAACACCTCGTCCTTGGAGTGTCACCTTGGCACCATAGAAACAGATGGCACAGAAAGAAGCCATTTCTTCTATGATAAAAGCAAGAAAGCCAAAGAAAGAAAGAAAAAAAAGAGAGAGTGTGAAGATGCCGGATGCTGCTGAGGCTCAGATGATGAAAAACCGCCTCGGAAAAAGATGCAGCTCTCTTTGGTGCAATGCAGGCAGGGCGGGGAGGAGCGTTATCTGTGGGTGGAGCTGCATGTGCACGTGAGGAGCATGTGTGACTGTGTTTGTAAGAAGGTGTTTTGTTTTCGTCTGTAAGTGCTTACACATTGGCTCTTTGGCCCGGCCATCCTCCTCACTTTTGATTATCTCGTAGTGAGGTTGTAACTATCGCCGGCACGCTGGTAGACAAGTGGTTGCTGTGATGATTTTATGTTTAAAGCATGTGTTTGTTTTCTCATCATTTCAATCCCACTGTGGTGCACGGTGGACATCTAAACTCGATCAACCTACCGAGAGGAGTTACGTCATGAAAGAGAGTCAGAGAGTGGAACAGAGGGGGGGGAGGTATAATCCCTCTGCAGAGCCCTGACAGAGAATCCATAGATCACTGGTGTGTGTCGGTCACCCTCTCTATACGCTTACCCTCTACTCCTGCTATCAGAGGCAGCAGTGCTAACACTTCACATTCTGCTTTAGCTTACATAAAGAGATTAACTCCAAGTGAGTACTTTGCTTGCAGTGTGTTATTAAAAAACCTGAATTCTGAACTAATTTCTCCCTCTGTGCTTCCAGCTCTTCCATAAAACAACAAGCTAGGCATATTTTCCTGCTGTCCTCACACAGCCCCAAGGCATTGAAGCAAACGGGCCGTTAATTGGCTGACTGTTCAGTGCCAGTCAGAGCTTTCAATCGGCTTGTGGAGCTGGGCGATAAAATTATCTCTATCGGGGATTGGGATAAAAACATTTTTAGATAACTTTCAAAAAAAGCTTCAGACTTTGACCTCAGTATGGATGGTTCCTTGAGCAGTAAATCTTAAAACAGGCAATGGTGAACTACTTGTACAAACCGCCATACACGCTCACTTATCACTGCAAATCACTGTTTTAGCTGCTAAAAAAAACAAAAACGTGTATGTTTTCTGTAGGATAAAAAAAGAAGTTCTGAAAGGGACTGTGGAAGTGAGCTACTGGTCTCTTTCTAAGGTGAGGAACTCTTTGCCATAAAGAGGTAACCTCTCTGGAATAAAGTGGCAGCTTGGCTTGTAGCCCCCAACCCAACAGCACGTGTCTCCCATAAAGAATTGGAGAAACAGACTTTTTTATCCTGAAACTGTCATTCTTTTATCAGCATGTTATTACAGTGTTATTCGAATTGTGGCCCCAGTTTGAAACGGGTAAAAGATGAATACTGAAAAAATCCTAACCCCAAAACAAACTAGCTAATGTTTCCCCGCAGCTCGGCTAGCAGCCCCCATATACATGACGGCTTTATTTCATGTTTTTAGAGGTTTGAAACATCTTTACTTTCAAAAGAAAGAATACAGCCTTAAAATGGTTTACTGCTGTGCATGTCAATAAACACAAAAGTTTAACCAATTATCTACTTGAATTGTGCAGGGTCTTTGTCAATGTCAGGCTTATTCACAAACTTGCAACATTTCCCTTTTACAGAGCTAAATATTAATATGGATCAAAGTGGATATCAAATTGTGAGTCATATTTTGTTTAGCGTATCGAACTGTCCTGTTTGCACAGCAGTGCAGGCCTCATTGCAGCTGTACAGACAGCTTAATGATGCAGACGGCTGCCCTGTATCAGTCAGTCTGCACATGTCGCTTTGTTCTCATGCTGATGAATCTACACCACATTTGCATTCAGAGCACCTCCACCTCCAAAGGTCCTCTGACAGCCCTGCAGAGATAGGCTGAGTCCTGATTTACTAATCAACAGTGATGAATTGCAAGAAAAACCAATCTGACAGTGTCACATGAGAGGTCATCAAAGGAAAGTGGTGCCAAATTTGCTATTTTTCTCCCTGCCCACCTAAAGAAATCCATTTCGATTCCATTGTCTGTCTTTATAACACAAATGACATCCATCTGTTCCTCTTTTACTGTTTTTCTTTGGCTTGTATTGTTAAGGGGCCTGGGCCTGCATGCCAGAAAGAATGGCTCACCAGTTGACTGAGTGTTTACTGTGGAGATGGCAAAAGCAGTGGACGCTCCCTCTCTGTTGTACTGAAGGATGATTAGAAAACCATATAATGAAGTCGGACAAAAGAAATGCGGGTGTCAAGACAAATATAGAAGGTGATTCTGATATGAGAAGTATTAATCCTTAAGATGATTGTGCTGTAATGTCCAGTAAGAAAAAGCAACAATAATGGACTTTGGATGGAGGGAAAGAGGAAGAGATGAGGAGTATGAGGTCTTTATTGTTTCCAGCTGGGCCTGGGTGTGGTCATCATGGCCTGGAGACCTGCTGTGTTCAGCTCTGCTCCGAGTCCTCCATCACAGTCAGTGACCTGTCTGCCAAATGGCTTCTTTGGGTGTTATTTTGTGTCTGCATATGGTGCTGCACATGTTCAATTTTAATGATCATTTAACAGTTGTTGTTGGATATTATGATCTCATTTTGGAACATTTAAATGAAAGGGTATCTTTGCAAATCAGTGAGTGCTTTGATACAAATCAGCTCCTACAGGAATCAAGTTTGTTCTGTTTCCATTCCAGGATGAGCCGTTGAAAATGGAGGAAATCAAGCAAGTGGAATATCTGTCTACAGGCTATAAATCTAATTGGTCGCTGCTCAATTCTTTTTTTTGTTTGCTGTGGCTACAGTCACTTTTTGACATGTTTTATTCTCTGCTGAGGGTCAGCTGAGGTAGTGACAGGGGCGTAGCTTTGTCAGCGCTTCCTGTCTAGCCTGGCACAAATCCACGTTGACATCAGTTATCTCTTTATATGACGGGGAGACAAATCACGACCAAAAATGTAACACTTAACAGGAAAAAAAAATATCCTCGTTTTGGGTATGAAAGTTTACAGAAAAGTAACAAACACCTGCAAATGAATCAGAGAGACATTACCGGTATTGGGTTGCACTAAATGCTGAGTATAATTGAACACAGTTTACAAATGAGGCGGAAAATGCTACGAAGATGTCCAAACAGTTACGGGAAGAAAACAGCCAGCCAGATGGACTGAAAGAACTCCATTAGTTTTAATGCCAGTTACCATGGCTTGAATTGGCTTCTGTTAGCCAAACTAAATTATAAAGCATGGATTTAATTACACAACAAGATGCTACATTTCAAATGTTTTAATTTGGATCTCAGTGATGGATAGAGTTTGACAATAGGGAGGGAGGGTGGTCAGGATTTAGTTTTTGGCATGTATAGATACTCTTAAGTGTCTCTGACAGACATGTAGCCACAGCGCTTATAAAAAAATAAAAAAAAGCCGCTCTAAAACCAAAGTATTCGGCCTTTACCGCACAATCCTCCTCAGGCTGACTTTCGGTGCAGCACTCGTTCGTGTGGTTTTTCCTCGTCTCTCATCGCATCATTATTCAATTAAGCAGTAAAACACACGTTAAGCTCAACATTAACCGCACGGGAGGATCCCCTATTGAGACGAGAGCAGTAAAGATGAACCGTGTAGTCTCGTATCACGCTCCATCTGCAGCGATTAGACTCTCAGGCCTGGTTCCCATTTGGAGCTCCAGTGGACGAAGGTGATGCCTCTCAATGGATGTACCTAGTAAATACCTTCTGGTTTGGAGTGAGAGACAGCGTAGTGCAAGGTTTCCAGGTCTGGGGTTGATGAAGCACATATGGGTACCAGAGCCAGGGAGAAAAGGTTTAAGTGGAAGAAACATTTAGCTCCTGCTAGTTGTGATTACTATAATGGCTGATGGTTATAACCCTGAGCACTATATCTGCATTAGTCTTTGTCTGTATGTAGAGGCTAATGGGGTCAATAAATAGTTGGGTAAAGAGCTGTGATTCAGGTGCAGAGATGCTCCCATCCACTCATCCCATCAGTCCCAGTGGGAGCATCAATCAACCAAGCTCCAGGGCTTTTTGTCTTCTTCTCTGATTTGATTGATTGCTAATGACTCGCACTAATGGACATGTGGCTGCAAACACACATCTGATGCGAAAAGCCACAAATGGATGCATGCACACACCACCAGCAGCCACGAGTATCACATCCACACATTGCAGAAATTCACACACCTCTCAGACACACTTATTCTGGGCCTTTCCACAGTCTCAGCATTCCTCTGGCTGTATCTCACCGACAGCCCCAACTGCTTTTAATCAGTCGGGTCACGAGGCACTCCAGATGGGCCTCAGCGTTGGGTGGGTCTGCCGTGGACGTGCTGGTGGAGTAGGAGGAGGGGGGGCTCGTAATAGTCAACATATTTGTGCCGCCCCCCCTCCCCTCCATCCCTCAACATCCCCTCCCGTCCTGTATTGCGTCACCCTCCTCAGAGACCCGTGCTGGACAGCTCGAGCTACATTGGCTCTGCTGTATTGGGCGCATGCTTTTTTTGAGGCTCCTCTCACTTTTCCAGCATTTTACTAGCTAACATTTTCCATCATCACACTGCATGCTCCAAATGTTTTGAAAAGAGCACTGTGTGCTTTTGGAGAGCGTCTTTGCAGGATGTTCTTTTACAGTCTGAGGAAATAAAGGTGTTCATGTCATTTTTTTATTTTTTCCCCTAAGATTGGGCAACTAACGACTATTTTGATCATTGACAAGTCACCGATTATTGAAACAATTAATCAAGTAATCGGATGATGTTTTGCTTATTAACTATCAGCATTTAAATGTAACATTACGCTTTCACACTAAAAATCTTAATTCAGCCATACTTTTAAACATAACTGGTGTGAATGTAAGACTTATGATTTTGTTTGAATCAGTAGCGTGGTTACTGTAATAACAGGGTCAGAGTTTGCTATGGAAAGAGAAAGAGATGAAAAGGAGAGAAAAAGATGGGACAGGTTTTTGCAGATCCTGTCAGAGATTGCAAAATGTAAGAAATCTGTTAAGAGTTGTTCATTACCATTACCAGAACCTGTCCCTTCATACATTAACCTGGAAACGTTCCTTCACTTACTGCATTGGAACATCTCTACATCCTGCATATCTTAAAAAGCTTACATTGTCAAAAGGGGAGGGAGTTGTGGAAGAAGAAGGTGTTATTGTATCAGAGTCCAGAAAAGAAAAGTCCAATTGGTCCAAAAGATCAGCAGTCAAAGCTGGACAGTGATAGCAAGATATTGTTGGCAGGTGTGATAGTCTTAAACTGTCTTGTAGCCATACCAACACAGACAAAGCTCATAAAGAGTAATTGAATCCCTTCAGTTGTTTATCTACAGTCTTAGCTGGTCTTTGTCAGCATGTCATTATACAGTCTCGTGCCTTGATTCTCCTCCTTGTTCAGTCTTGCTTTGACAGTGTTTACGACCGTAACCTGGATACTGTAGTAATAATCTCCCCTTTCCACTTTCCCCTCGTCACCTCTGCTTAGGCTCTCACGTTACACGGGCTGACTTCGCCTCATTCTCATCGCAAGCTGGTTCAGTTAATACTCGCAGGGAGCGCTCCCTGGGTGAAGGTCACAACACATCCGCGCGAACGGAAACGTCTGGGATGGTCTGACTTTTTTTTTTTTTCAGTGGAATGTGATCAAAAGATAGTACCGAGTTGTTCCTCAAGCTCGTGTCCAGCTGAGAGGTTCCTGTCCCATACTGACAATGTGACTGTGGGCCAAAATGTGGCTCTTATTGGCGGCCCATGATTCTCGATCTGATTGAAGAAAAAGGAAGATAATTATCAGTTTTACAGTAGTAGGTATGAAGGGGTCATCAACCTGACAAGTGGCAGAAGTAAAACTCCCAATAGCGTACAGGTGGGCATTATAACCTCAGATTCTTATCACACTTTTTTTCTTCTTCATAACTTAAAACACCAGCTATGTTTTAAAAATAAAATGAGACAAAAAGATGTTGCCTTGCGGAAAGATTTCGTGGCAGAGTCGACCTGTTGGTGTAATTATGAAGGGTAGTCAAAGTGATGTTTTTTGATTGCAAACTTATCACCAACATTAGAATTGGCAGCTTCCTCAACTGCAACGAAAGCCTCATGCAGCAGAGCAAGTATATAGACTGACTGCTGCCACTATTCCTGACTGGATGCTGGAACATTTCTGTCAATGGGATTGACTGAGTGAGGTTTGCTCAGTTTAGCAGCTGATCTCAGCTCTCCTAAAAGGATTAAAGTGCTTTTACCTCGAAGCTATACACCAGGCTATCCATTGATGGCTGCTACTGTCTGTGACTGTACTACTGCCAAGCTGTCATTCATTCACAAGCACTCTGGTCTACATACTTGACTTGTCCTTGCCAATTTAGACTGGAAGAGTGCTGAACTAATGAGCTCTGGATTTAGTGAACCTTGCTTATTATCTCTCTTTGCCTCCTCACACTTTCCCTTTGCGAGCCAGTTAATCATGACTAGTTGACCTGTCATCGTTATCAAGTCCTCTTACTGCTGCTACTTTGCAAGTTAATGGCCACTTTAAGCACTTTCTACAGTAGTGAATAGGATATGAACTGAGCCCCAACGACATATTTCATTGCCTAAAAAACTTTTATGGGTGTTCAGATTTAAAGATAGAAAGATGAAAGTCGTGTCAAGGGATGCTAACCCTAAACCAGGCATAAAATCAGACGATATATAGGGACACATGCACATGTAGTGGCAGAAAAGCTGCAGGTTTCTGTAATAAAATGGTTATTTGCTGAGCCTGCAGACTCACACACACACACACACACACACACACACACACACACACACACACACACACACCTGGTCTGAGTCAGTGCAACAGTGCTTACATAAAAGACAGCAGCTTCATCCATCCATGTCTCCATTGAGGAAAAGTGTCTTCTCTGCCGTTACTCACATGTAACCCTGCGACTCACCTTTGGCCCTAACCTTGACACCTAATTCCATTTTACTTGTCAGTGAGAGCTCAGGGTGTGTGTTTGTGTGCGTGTGTGTGTTTGTGTGCGCAAATGGATGTGTCTTTACTCAGCATAAACAAGAAGTTGCCATGTGGAAGTTCTCTCTGTTTCCAGTAAAAAAAAAACAAAAAAACAACAACTTCTTTCCCGTCAACAGATTACAGATTTAATGCTTAATCAGTTGCTCTAGCTCAGCCCCACGACCATCTCTGACTTCTTTTCCAACATGACACACGCTCACACAAACACACACACACTCCTGCCCCTCCTCCCACCCCTCAGGAGCAAGTGGCAGTCCGTGGAGTCTGCTGGCGAAGCCATCTGGTCCTCAATCTGGAGTTGTGGAACCAGCAGCAGCAGCCCATTTCTCTCTCCCTCTCACTGTAGACTCGTCCACATCCCAGTACAAACAGTCTCTGCTGAGTCACAGATTGACACTACTTTTGTTTAGCCACTGCACCTGATGAGTCTGTATTTCAGGGGAGCTCTAAGTCTGTGCAAAGTTTCAGATTAGTGCAGAGATCATTCCGTTCTTTAATGGCTTTAAAGCTGGTTTTTGTCTTCTCTTTCTTCTCCATGCGTCCTCAGTTTGTTTGTGTCTGATGAAGGCTCTTTCTTTAGGGATCATCATTTGTTTATTTCTGTGTATTTTGTATGTTCTGCATGTGGCCCTTTAATATTAATGACATCCGCAAGTTGTGTTTGCTTTTAAAGGACAAGAAGTAACGCAGGGGGGAAACATCATAACACCATAAAGAATTAAATATTCCACTCTTCTGCCTGCAGTTATTTAAAATATTCAGGATGTTGTTATAAGAAATGTTGTTTTCAGCACTTCTGGGACAAAATCTATTGTGGTGGTGCAAATGATGCACTTCAGCTGTTCGTGTTAAAGATAAGGCATATGTCGGTGTCTTGGCAGCGGGCAGGATCATGTCCTTGAGTCTCCTTTAAATGATATCTGTGTCTTTTTCTGAGCTGTAACCTGTCACAAGTTGGATAACAGTGATTTAGTAAAATAATTGATACTCCAAACTTGTCAGAAAGGTTTGATGAAAATGACAAACTTCCTTATATGCTAAAATATCTCACACTTACAGTAACCTAACTGTTGAGGCTGTGAATAAGTTTGTACCATTTTATTAATGTTCATTTTTTAAGTCTCAAATAGAAAAATAAACATCACAAGAAAAAAACATGCAAAGCCAACAAAACTCACTTTAAATGTGTTCTGTGTGATAATACACGACTAAAACATGAGATGAGGGAAATGTCACACACAAGAAAGTGGATCAATTTCGTTCAAATGACGAGCAGTGTGTTGGGGAGTAATGTCTAAATTGAAAAGCATCTTATTTCCCTCTTTAAAATGGCATACAAACCTAATTCTGACTATTCTGCTCTTGATCAGTAACAACAAACTTTCTAAACGAGCCGTTTTAGTCACATTAACATACATTAACATATACTATGAACCAGCTCAGTGTTCAAAGCTAACTCTTTGTATTAAAGGCCAGAACTGAAGTCCAAAAGTTTTACTGCCGAGTAGTTTTTGGCTGCCCTTGATGTCAGACACCTACCTGATGTTCTGTTATTGGATCCAGCTGAGTAACAGTCTGAGTGAGTGAGCAGAACCTTTTAATAACATTTATGTTAACTCAAATATACACACACGGATGGGAATGTTTTGAACTGTAGTTGTAATTGAACTGCATCCTAACAGGATATTGTTCTGTGGCTTGTTGCACCAGCTCTGTGTAAGCTCTACCACACTAAACCCAATATGGAGAACAGTCAGTTTGTTACTTAAGCTGTGCATACATTATAGCTGTTGTGTAAGTGACTGTGGCTTTGTAAGTAAGGGTTAAAGGTCATGTTTAAGGAGACTTTACAATTTAAAATGGATGGATATGAGTGATTGCAAGAATTCAAATTGAGGTGTGGTGCATGCATGATGGTAACAGTCTTTTATATCCATATTGATATTTTTTTATAGAAGACAATACACAGCCCTCTTTGTCTTCAGATCTACCCTTGATGCCAAAATGATTCTTCTTTGACCCTGGAGCGGTTAAGTGAAGGGGGTGTGTGTGACGGGAAAATTAAAACGCTTATTATTGAGTGTTTCCTATAAACACTTAGTCATCATTTACCCCCAAGATTAAGGAAAACCGAGACAGACAAACACACTCTGACACGGAGCAGCGATTCGTCACTTTTTGCGGCTTCGGGGTCTCTGCCCCCTCCCCTCCCCCCCCCCCCCCCCCTCCTGGACAAACATGGGAGGAAAACATTCCAGTGAATAATGGCTGAGCTGCTCCACGCTGCATGGGAGAGAGGTGCAGAGCTAAATAGTCTTTTCTTTACCTCATCTGGCCGAGGTCCTCGTTACATAACTGGGTTTTGTTGTAAAGACATTCAGAGAACGGACTTAAGGAAAGCAGGGACTCTTGTGTACATGCTGCTTGAGTAAACAGCCCTGAAAGAATGCTTTGATGCACTTTGATATTAACCTCTGCTGAATGAAAGGAGACGGGGCTTTTCAGTGAAGAGGGATGTAACACGTCTGTCAGGACATCACATCTGTCTGGCTCCTTGTTAACGGACTTCAAACAGCATAAAACCCCAGAATTCTTTCCACCGAGTGACGTTAGCGCTCAGCTGAAAGACGACATTCTTCCCTCTTCGGCTTTCACAGGACGTTTCTGTTCGGTCGGTCACACCTGCCCCGCCTTGAATAAATCCCATTTCTGTCTGTCTGTCTGTCTGTGTGTCTGCAGGTCATATGAACTCTCTTGAACCCCACCCGCTGGCTGACGTTAGCAACAGTTACGCAGCTTCCAAACCATTTTAAAAACTGGGAGAGACATCTTCTCCTTGGGGCCTTTGGATTATCTGTGCTCCCATTTCCATCCAGTTTCACTTCCTTATCTTACTCTTTGCTTTTGGCAACACTTGCCTTTGAAACACACTAACCCGTAGCTCTCTCCCCCCCCCCCCCCCCCACCCCTTGTATTCCCAGCTTCTTAACGGCCTTTTTTTGTATCCTCATCTTTGTTTAGTCATGTAACCCAAAGACCCAACCCGAGATACATCTGCACTAACCTCAGTGAGAAGAACCAGCTGACATCAGACAGCCGCTCAGACGAGACATAAAAAAACTTCTCTGATTAAAGTCATGCAGATCCTCAGAATTACTCGGGCCATAAATCAGACCTGCATCCTCTGTGAGATGTTGCCAACTGAGCTCAGGAGGAACGCCTCTCCCTGCAGCTAAAGACATGTCAATACTTTTATTCAATAAAGCCCAAATGAAGCTGAGTGGGCTTATGTCGTTTTGGTTTTCTCAGGCCATGACTTGTTTTGTTTTTTGTTTTTTTCAATAGAGTAGCAACTAGTGTTTATTTCCATCTACATGAAGTAAGCATTTCTCACTATGCTTGCTTCAAACTGAGTAAACCAGTTCTCTATTGGTTTGATTGGAAGATTTTCTGTCACTTGTTTGGTGGATAGTGTGGTGAAACAAAGGGATTCAATTCCTTGTGAGGATTGTTGACTCTTTTTAATGAATTGATCAGCTGTTAGGTCTGTACAATTTTAGAATAAAGTAAAAATAAAAAGTCAAACAGTGTTGGTTCAAAAAACCTGAGATGATGTTAGCAAATGGTCAAACCCCATAGAGGTTGAGTTTACTGTCTTATCGGCGTAAATGATATCGTGTCAGAGGCTGGCATTTCATTTAAACTAAAAGAAAAAAAAGGTGCACTTAGAATAAAGCATTGGCAACACACTGGTGATTTGTTACCATTTTTTTTTTTTAGCTTCAGTCCATTCATCACTGTTGTTTTTTTTATTTTCTTTGCCAGCACTTTTGCTAATGTGCTGAGCTGGATCTAAAGCGTACAATATCTGTGGTTTTCCGGCCTTAATGCACACTCACCAGCTTATAGTCCATTTGATGATTTGCTACATGACGTCACTCAGTGAGTGTCTGGGCGTGCACGTCGCCAACCTCCTTAATTAATGAAGCGGCTGCGGCAAAACTCTGAGGGCTGATGAAGTGCAGAAAAGGTTGCTGCCAGAGGGGGGAAGAACAGAAGACACACCCATATCGAGAGAAAGGAGGAGGGTAGATCTACAGTTCTGTATGTGCCCAGGCTCAGGTCAAGCTCCAAGGTGTTTTCCAGGGACCTTCATTTCCCTCAGAGACACAACGGGCATCCATAATGACTCAATTTTTCATGAACTCTTCCTCTTAATTTTCTGTCTGTTTCTCTCATTTTCTCTCCTCACACTCCCTCCCTCCTTCTGGATCATAATAGTGGTGTAATTTACAGCTCTTGGTCAGCCCCCGGCTCAGTGTGCGTGTGTGTGTGTGTTTATGTGTTTTTGAAAGGGCGTGTCCCTCAGCCCTCATCAGTGTTGGATCCAGTGCAGAGCTCCTCTCTCTTCATAACTAACACCAGATCTGTCCCATACCAAATCTGTTAAAACTCCACTGAATGCCATTACAACAACGCAATGGCATTAGTATGACTGAATAAAATGTGTTTCAGAGTTAATGCATGCATGTTTTTTCAAATAAAATCCAGCATATCCATAAAAAAACTAGAGCAAACCCTGTGGTATCCAACAAACAGACAAAGCCCAACTATATAAGATATTTTAATGATTTAAAAAACAGATGAATGCAGCAGATGATCACACTTAAGAAGCAGGACCACACACATTCTTTCACTTTTACTTGAAAAAGTGCACAAACTCGAAACATAAAAGTAGCATTTGATTCATTCTCTAACATAAATTATTGTTTCATCAGTAAAGAAAAGATGAAAAGTCACATAAAAGTGACAAAGAAAAGGTTAAACAGTGGTGATACTGCACCTCCTCTGCAGAGCTGTATCTCTGCCCTCTTTCATGTGGTATGATTCTCTACAGTTATAATTACAATCAAAAGAATTACAGCTGCTGTGTTGGCTGCAGTGTTGAGCAACATGAACACATGCTGCAGCTGCTGCACGTGAGAAAAGTAAACATGGCAGGGCCAGACATGGAAAAGGAGTTCATATCAAGATGAATATTTCATACTCCATTACGTTGTAAGGAGTATTTTTGGAAAAGCATCTCCGCAGTCGCTTATCAATTTTAAATGGACGTCGTGAATATTTCACCAGACGACCAGAATAGCCGGGCAGGACGCAGGAAGATGACATGTTTGATGTTTTCCTGACGCAGTCAAGAGATGTTTTCACACTCCTTCTCGGTTTGATCTTATCTTTGTCTGGAGGCCTGATGAGGATTTTTTTTTTTTTTATGATTGATTGCTGGAATTTTCAATAACAGAATAATTGTTTACAGCTTTAATGTAGAGTTAAAACAAAGTGCATCACAGCACTTAATACTGGCATAATGTAGACACATTGACTGGTGAATGCATGTCAGACATTAATTTAACCAGTCTGGTTTACTGTTCATCATACTGCTCTGTTTGCATTGATTAAAAAAAAAAAGAAATGACCTGGACTATTTGAATCCCTTTGTATTGAACATACATCTTAATAAATGAGGTGTCATTATGCAGATTGCTCTCTGTTCTCCCTCCATGTGTGCTGTCACCTCTCACAGTGTGATTATGCACCCGTCAGACGCGTGTCTCGAGTAGCTGGACCCTCCACCCCTCGAGCCCCCCTCTGGAGTCTGCAGCAGTCCAACCTCAAACCTCAGCCCAGGGAATTCCTGGATCATTTTACACCACATCTATATGGGCTCTTTATGAAGCACATGTTGGCTAACGACACTGTCACACGTTCTTAAAGGAGCCTTTCAGACTTCTGGAAAGCTTGAGTGACTTAGTTTACATTCAGGGTGGACGGGTTCGTCTATATGATCTATTCTGGCATCTGAGCAGCTCCGCGTCTTGAATTGGGTGTTTGTCTGTGTTTCTGATTGATGAAGTTTATGTGAACTTTCCAGACTTGGGCGGTAAACGGTGTTGGGTTTGGTTCCGGATGAAACACTGCTGTCTTATGAAGGTGAATCCTGCTCGACTCAGGGGTTTTTTTCCAGCCTCTGGAATCACGTTAACACATAAGCCCTGTGTCTGACGTGTTAAATCTGACCCATTCATGAAGAGCGCTCTCGCAGGTTAATCCCTGGTCACTCACGCAACACCTGCTACTGCTGCTGCAGCTGAGACCGCTGCTAAACCTGGCCTGATATAAATACTCTGTACCTGTTACAGGGACTTATTAATTACAAAGTGGATGGTGGACTGCTTACATTGAAAATAGCACTCATAGCGGGAAATGTGGACAAGATGGGAGACATTATAATAAGAAAACAGCCTACACTTTAAATATGGAAAGCTGTAAATTAAAAGGATTGAAGTTGGTACAAGTACAAAAAGGGATTTAAGGCGGCAACCGTAAATAACATTTGTTTTTATTCCTAATTTTCTGTTGTTTATTATCCTAATTGATTTAAATGGAAGAGATCAAAATCTTTTTAAAACTTCTGCAATTGTAAGCAAAACTTAAAACATTATATGAAGCCTTTTATGGCCCAGTAGGGAGCTCCTCAAAGTGTGCAACATTTCTCTGTGTAATGTCACTTGAGCCTAGAACACATCTCTGTAGCCTCCACTCAATATCTGCTTGAGGCTAGCTGCACGAGGCTAATCACGCGGTTTACATCATCACACACCAGAACTGTACCTTTGGTGCTGCTGTGTCTTATTTCATCCTTCTTGTATATCAGTGTTATAGAAGTAAACTGAAATATCATGGAAGGAAACATGAAAACTAGGACTTTGTAGAGCCCATCAGGGTGGGTTTTCAAACTGTTTTTTTTTTTTTGTTCAGTTCAGTTCAAACCCAATTATATGAGTTCAACCATCATACAAGATAATTATAATAATGCTGTTTTGTCAACTTGAAAATTCCCAACATCTGCAATTGGGAATTGCACCATTTTTCGAACTATTTTCATACATTGTGCGTACAGAGGATGTTACAGGCAGGTCAGCTGATGCATGTTGGCTCCCCAGTGTTGACCTCAAACACATGGCCTATCACACACCGCTGTGTCCGTCTGACAGGTGTATAACTGTGTCTTCATTAACGCTTCCTGATCTGATCTAAAGCTCTCGCTTGTCTCACCTCCTCTGAATCACATTTCTCTCCCTGAGGGAAACAATCTGAGCTCAGAGAATAGATCCAATCATTAACCATCGACAGAGGGGTTGTTTTTTTTTAATTCAAAAAGTGTTCAAGTTGGGGTTTGGGTTGGGGTTGGGGTTGGGGCAGGCTGTCATCAGAAACGTATTTTCTCCTCTTTTTTTTGCTTTCTGAGAGCAGCTGCTGAGGAGTGAATGAGCCGGCTACTGAATGCTTGATTGGCTCAGGGGTTTGTCTGGGAGTGTCAAGGGACTTCTGGAGACAATTGTCCGAATCAAGCAGTGCTCCTTCACCAGGGAGTCTTGCTAATACGCTGAGCTCATGCAAACCCCCCTGTGGGCTCAGGCTTTTTGTCTTCCTGGTAAGTTTTGGGGTGAATGTACAACCCAAAACCTCTCCATTCTGCAGCCACAGCTCCTCTGTCTTGAGGGAAATCCCCTTTCTCAAAGCTGTTGTGTTTCTTCTCGGCGTCGCACAGATGGTCTCCATAGCAAACTGTGAAGTTTGATAGTTGTTTTTGCCAATGGAAGAGAAGAGATGCTTGGGCTCATAAATTTGACTGGGCAGAACTCACAGAGAGCGAAACCGGTTGGAGTTGTTGCGTCATGACGTGTGTTTGAGTTGGATTCTTAAAATAAAAGGAAAACTGGTGCCAACTTCCTCTTCACAACGAAAGCATGCATGAGAAAAGACAGCCGTTTTATTTTTAGTGGACCTTTATTTGAGGAATTTTTCTTGATGCCTAAAAAATGTAACAACGTCCAGATAAAAGTCCACGCTGACATCTTTATTGTTTTGGTTCTGACACCTGTCCAAATCCAAAATATTTAATTCATGACCTTATTCAGCAGAGAAATGCAGCAAATTCTTACTCATGAGGTGGGTTAAACCTTGAAACTTGGATGGAGCGGAGACAAATTGAAAAAAAATCAATAAACATACTATCATCTTTTAAGTTAACATGGCAAACTAAGTCCAACTTGTTCTCTCTTTGAGCTCTGTTTTTGTTCTCCTCCACCACCTCCTCTCTGTTTCTTTGGCGTCTAAATGCTCCACTTTGTTCACCAGCTGCTCTTCAACAGCGACAATCTGCTTTTCAGTTCGGAACAGGGTTTTTTTTTTTTTGTGGGTTTCTATGAAAACAACCGTCTGGCACGGCTAACAACGACACAAAAAGACCGTTGAGGATGAAAAGTAAGGTTTTAGAACAGAGCTTACAGACCTGAGATTCACAATGAAGACAACGCTGGGGGTAGCTGCAGATTTGGCAAATAATCCTCTGTAGGGTCATAATTGTTTTCCAATGTCTGGTTAATTATAGATAACTTAATTTCTTGGGGCCAATTTCACGGTGGCCTGGTTAGTTTGCAAGCCCCATGGACAGCGGCTGTAGTCCTTGAAGTGGGCGGGCCCAGGTTCAAATCCGACCTGTGGCTCCTTTCCTGCATGTCATTCCTCACTCGCTCTCTCCTCAATTTCTGAATCTAGAAACTGTCCTACATGTCCAGTCCAATAAAGGCAAAAAGCCCCAAAAAAAATATTTAAAAAAATATTTAATTTCTTTTAATAAAGTGAAAACTTGTTTTGTGTTGTTGTTGCATATTTTCCCTTTTGGACATGCAGCTTTTTTCACATTCTGATTCATCTTGCATTGCCTTGTTGGACTGTTTATAATATCCTCAGGTGCAAACAGCTTCTCTCACTCACTTTGTTTTTTTTGTCTCATTTACAGTACAGTTTCTTTCCTACCCTCCAGAAAAGAAATCCTGGCTCTGTATGTGCACACCCTCCCCTCCTCTTGGTGCATTGGCAGAGGACGGTGTTGTTAAATTATATTACAGGCCCTCACATTCAGTACCTGACTCTATTATTGCCTCCCACACTCGCACTGAGGCACTTATCTGAGCCTGAAACAAGATCAATCCGCCCCTGTATCTGCCCTATCAGCCTGCTACCTCCCCAGGGTCGTCGATTGTGGGCTTCATTCCCCTCCGGATCCCCCCTGAGGCCCAAATGAAGCAGGGCATTATGGGTGTGCAGTGGTGTGGGCGCGCAGTCTGTTGCTCGGCCCTCATTAGCCGGTCCTTTGTTACAGTAAGCCATACCTCGCGGAGCCCAGATGCAGCGTGTCCAGATTAGATCTTACACCCGACAGGAGTCCTAAAAAGCCACCCCGAATCGAGCCTAATCCTCCTGCAAGACTTTCCCCTTTCTTCTCCGTCTCTGTACCACACACAGACAAACGCACACACATAAACTTGGTCACACAAGTGCACCGGTCGGAGACTTCAGCATTGTAGTTTTTGGAGCCCTGTCGGTGCCTTGTGTCTTTAATCCGCATCCAGAGATCCTGTCAGCTGCTTACAGTCCACGGCCTCTTTTCTCTTTGTTACACAAATCAGAGCTGCAGATAATCATCTAATAAATCCAGGACTCCAAGATTTGAGTGGATTGAAATGAAACCGCATCATCAAACAACCTGGTTTCCACCGTGTTGTGTTCTCCAGAAATGTAAACATCTGAAACAAGTTTAACATCTCAGGGAGCACAACTTTGGCAAAATCTTGGCTTTTTGGAGTTTGGACTTTAATGTTTTTTTTTTGCTGTGAGAAGTGTTGGAGTTCTTTTAAAGTAACTTTGAAAGACAGAGCAGCAAATTTGTCTTGTACCAAATAAACAGACTTGACCTGACCGACCAAAAATCCAAATGTAATTTCATCTTAAAGACCCGTCCTTGGTCTTTAGAACAACACCATTCTGAGAAAAGCTCGTGGATTTCTCCATCCTTGTCTTTATTTCACCACAGCAGCAGTCTGGATGTTGGTTTTGGCTCGACATGTCATGTTGTGTGAAGCCACAAGGCCATTTGCAGAATTATCAGCAGGGGGACTCCAAGACAAAATTGTACTGTGTAGGGTCCAAAGTTGCGGAGAGAGAGAAACAAAGAGTATCACTGCACTCCGTACGCACTCCTTAGAATTTCACACATTTCCGGCCATCCTTAGGTAAATTGTTTGTACAGCAGTTTTATTTACTGTTGCTTCTTTTCCTGCTTACAATTTACACCTCTGTGTAAACTTCTTCAAAGGCTGGTGAGAGCTGTGGTCACTGTTGTTTGTTTGAACTCGGCCATTTTCCCTTTATTCCCTGTTTTTCTGTTTTATATGACAGTAATACATTTTGGTTTTGTGTAGTTATACAAGCGGAATATGCAATTGGAAGACATTTGAAGAAGTAATCTACCAGTAGAGAGGACATGTATGTTATTAATTGACAATGTAGAATCAGGCCCCTTCCACAGCTGTCATCTCAGGTGTCCCACATGTTTAATTTTGCAGACTTTTTATTAATTTGTTGAATTATAAAGATGGACGATGCATCTCCACTTCAAAGCATTGTCCATAAGTGAAGCCAAATTACCTCCCAACAGGAGGTAACATATTGCGCATTTGACTTTTGTTAAAGGTTGTAGTTTTTACTTGCAGACCTTTGTTTACATAACTTAAGGGTATTCAGTCTATTCCAGTAAATGTAGCGTTTGTTAATATCATCTGATTTTTCTTTGTTCTTCAGGTTTTTACTTTTTCCATGACACATCTCTGTAAATGAAGCTCTTTATTTACAGAAATTGATGAATATTTCAGAACTTGACTCTTCTGCTTACTTTTTCCTGCAACTGCAACACCTCAGATGACATGACTCATCCTTAAAGCTACAATCGATTCTGCACACACATTTAAACAAATATCCTCCAAAGTAAAACAAACCCAGCACAGCTTAATTCAAAACACACACATACATTAACTCTGATAAAGTTTGTCAAATCTGAAGGAGTGAGATCGTCCCGTCCTATTTCCCCTCCGGTCACGATTTCCTAGACCTTCATGACACACAGATCTATACATAAACACACACAAACTTGACATCACACGAGTGTCTAGAGAGAAAACTCAGGCCAGTCGTCGACATTGTTGTGGTCGGCCTTGTTGCTACAACAACGACATAATATTTCTCGCCGCCATGACTCGTTTTTTTGTCAGCACCATGCCATCAAATCCATTTCCTCTCCAACAGGAATTCCATTCAGGGATATTTTTTTTTTCTTATCATGTGTTTTCGATTTAAAGGAATGTAGAGACATATATGAAGGGGTCTGAAACCATATACCAGCCTGAAATGTATTAGTGGAGGTATGACTGAGTACTTTTTGGTTGGAAATTGAACCTCTTATTGCAGCGTTGGCTTGGAAGTCTTTGTTAAAATGGAAATAACATGTTATTTTCAAAAAAGTAGACAACAGCATGATGAAATGGTACAGTCGTTTAGAAAAAAATACTTGGGAATGGGAGACTTAATCCTTGTTTTGGCTTCCCCAACTCGAGTGTGTCAGCTGGCTGTTTGACGACTTCTATTTCTGCCGTCTTTTCCGCACAGAATACCACACGCTATATTAAGCCCAGCGAATGTGGTAACAAGATGCCCATAACAAAATGCCGAGAGGAAACATTCCTCGGCTGGGTTCCTGATGTTGTTTTCACAGTCGCCTGTTGCCCGCGTCGGATGGCGAACATCCCGCAGAATCAAAATAGACCGGTGTTTATGTTTTTCACCATTTTAGTTGAGCAACTTCACAAACCATCGGGGCTTTCGACGGACCAGTTAGAAGTGGAAGTCAACCAGTTACCATTATGGTTTTGAGTCTATCCGTGAATAATTCACTTCAAATCCAATGTTAATGTATGTTATGAATGTGCAGGTCACACACTTGAAAGGAAATTATACATTTATTTAACCTGGCAGCTTTATCCCTTTTATGTCTCAAGGTTAAGACCCATAGTTTGATAGTTTAGTTCAAAAGTTGTGTTTTCCCTGTAAGTTTCATAGTTGTCAGTCAAAAAGCAATCATTTTTCAGTCAATTTTGTACAGCAATCGATCCGACATTAAACATGGAGCCTAATCACACATCAAAAGTAAGAACATTTATGGGCCTTCAAATCCTGTGGTTGTCGACTGAAATATCAGCTTAACTCGTAAAGTATTATCAATCAATCTTTTAAACTTAATAAGGTGGAAAACCTTTTAAAGTAGCAAAAAAAAAACTTCTTTTTGCCCTTAGGTAAATAAGCAAAGCACACCTTGAAAACACTCTAAAAGAAGAATATGAGATTAAGCCTCAGCGCAGACTTACTCACCATTAAGTGAGTCCTGATGTTGCTGTTAGCGCAGCACAAAATGCTCCAGAGAGGCCTGAAATAAAAATGTGATTAAATATTAAATGGATGTTTTGGCCTCCCTGTCTCTCACAGGAGAGATGGACTAAAAGGTAGATGGCCTGATTCCATCCGGCTCCTCGCGCTCTCACTGCTTTCCATAGATGTAAACACAGGTGCTTAGTCTCTTGAGTAGTTTGTTTACCTCCGAGGATTAAATAAGTATATCCTTGGCCTGTGGCATCATGGCCGCCCTGTTACGTAACATTACAAAACCAGTGCAAAGAGCAGGTCTTGGAGTTGAGATTTACATGTTTGTTAGGTTCTAACACTAAGCAGATTGTGCTGGGTGAGGGAGGGGGGGTGGTTCACTGTCATGCTCATAAGGAGGAAGAACATTACAGGACAGTTGGTTTGAATTGTGTCTCAATTTCTTCCAGTTTACCATGTTGACTTTGTCGCACAGTCAGCGTATTTTAAAATATTGGAGCTTATTATGTTACTTTATGGCTTTGTTGTAAACTTACTGTGAATGCTATACCCAAAATCTGGTTGAGATGTTTTTTCTTTTCCTTAACAAGGAAACCATGGGGCGGAGCTAAGCGCTGACATTAGTTACAAAGAACAACAAACAGCCTTGAAGTGAAAAAAAGAGATGTGTTTTGGCCCCTTTAGTTACACTGAAGGATCTTTTTACTGCCACTTTGGATACAAGGAAGTATGCAAGTGACCATGCAGGACTCATGTTTGTTTTTAAGATAGATTTGTGTCTGTCTCCCAAAAAGGATATATTCCTCTATATAGAAAACTCTCTCTAATTGTTGCAAAACCGTGTGCATCACATGTTCAACTTATTGCTGTCCTTTTGACAAAAACGTTTGCCACACATAGATCACTTCTTTGTAGTCTCCAGATGAGCTGCAGGCGTGCAGAGGTGGGCGGGTCAGCAGTACATTTTTGTGCCTTATAGATTTCACAAAGCACATATGCTTCCTTATCTGCATTAGCCCTACTTGACTTCCTCAACTGGCTGAGAAAACAATCCAAGTCATTCCTGTGTGTCATGGCAGATGGACACTCTGTGCTGCTTTTGTGGCCCCAAAAACGTTTTGTATGGCGCTTCCTTTTTCCCTTACCTGTGACTTGTGTGCGTCTTGCCTCTCCTTAAATTTGTTCTTATGATTTATTGATCGGCCTTTACACGTGAGTCTGTTACTTAAAACTTTGAAAGGTTGGTAGCAGAGGAGGAGAGTTAGAGAGAGAGGGATGGAGGAGACAGGAAAGAGGCTGCCTGGTGTGTGTGTGTGTGTGTGTGTATGCATACTTCAGAGGGAGAGTTTTGTGTGGTGAGTGGGTGGGTGCGTCAGTCCGTCGGTCGGCCCGGGCTCTCTGCATTGCACTCAGCCTGCTGTGCTCTCTCTTCTCGGCTGAGTGGAAACATCATGTGTCTGTGGGACGCCAGGAGGAACAGCCCTGTTTCTCCACACTGAGGCCAGATTTAAGGACGGACTGAGGGAGAAAAGAAGCTGGAATGACCTTGGATTAGGAGTAAATTATCAAGGGGAGAATAGAACTAAAGGCGCAGAAGCTTGAGCATTTTTAAGGATCTGTATGGTAATTAAATCTCACCACCTCAAACCTTGTTATTCTATTGTAACCAAGGGGAACACCCGTGTTTCTCCACTCTTGGATTTGAAGATTGTTCTTGTATTTGGAGTAGACTATCTAGCAGAAACAAGGAACCAATACACCAAGTACCCAGTTCATTTGGAAGGATATATCCTGGGATTTTATCCCAAATCAAACCTGGATATGCAATGCTGGCCCAGAAGAACGGGCTCCCTCCGGGCTGTAAACCGGTCCCTCTGAAGGATCGACCGGACTTGCGGGATGTGGACGTGACCGCAGAAGGGTGTTGCTCCCTCTCTCCCTCCCCATCATCAGGAGGTTGTCCCTGGGCTCGGCTGGCTGGCGTGGACGGCTGCCTGTCGGAGCCGTACTGTCTTTGGTTCCAGCTTTTAGCCCGAGCTTACTGGGGAGAGGTGGAACTGGGGCTGACAAGTCCCAACCGTAGCGTGTCCTGGGCTCGGCTCAGGGAAGCTTCCAGGAGGAATTGTGTCCGATCCAGGGTAAGGAAAGACGGAAAAGCATCTTTGTGATTTGACAGTTGTGTTACAGTTTTGAGGCGTTTAGGGGAAACACCGTCTGACTGAAATATGTGCTCAGCATTATCAGTGTCTGGCAGAGGTGTATAGGTTTACATAGGAAGCTTCTGAGAGGGGAGGAGAGGTGAGGGGCGGCTGCACTTTGTTGTGCTGTCTGAGGAATTTTGTGTGCGTCATCCTACTCTCCAGCGGCAGGGTAGTCCTGTTTCACTGACCGATATCTTGTGTAACCTGTGTCTGTTTGGGTTTAGGTTTCGTTTATTGTTGGTGGTTTCACATCGACACTTGGCTGTCGGAGAAAGTTACTGTTTATTTTCCAGCTGTGCATACATCTACAGCACTTACAGAGTGCTCTAAAGCTTAATGGCATGAAGTCATCCTTCAGTGATGGGCTAAAGTAGGGAGTCGCAGGCGTATTTTCCAATGTTATCGTGAAGGATTGTGACTAAGGTTAAAGTTTGTGGTCAGAGAGGGAGAGAAGTTTGGAAAGAAAATGCATGAAGGAGTGGAAGAGGTAGATCTATGAGGTCAGACTACCCGAGTGACTCACCTACTGAAAAAAAAAAAAAAAAACTGAAAATGTAAGGAGAGTCCAGACATGATGCCATTCAAATGTCTCATCTTATATTCACAAAGAAAGCAGGGATAAGCATGCAAATGCACCAAACCCCAGGCCATGGCACCATATGGCAGCACGCTGATCAAACCCTTAGCGTAGACATAATAGTGTGGACTGCTTTAATGAACAGATTGCATGAATAAATTGACTGTCAAGTACTTGTGTGAGCTTGTTAGGAGCAGATTTACAGTGTTTTATCTTTTTTGATATGACTGAGTTATAGTAGGAATCACCAAAAGGTCCAATATTATGATACTATCGCAATATTTTAGTCAGTCATAATCTGTATGGTTATAATATGCTTCATAAATACACCGAAAAATAAGGAAAAATAAAATGCTACTATAACCATATTGATCCCTCCAGTAGGAATCTAGAGAAAGATAGAATATGCATGATGTGAGTACCTCAGACATGGTGCATTAGCGCTAGATAGCTTAGCTATTGCATAATCCAACATTAAACTTTTAACATAAAAACACAACAAACAGCCCAGTTGAACCATCAGCGCTCCTCTCCCAGCTCCACTGTGGACTGTGGCTCAGTTCCAGCTCCTCGCCGTTGGGTATTGCTCATGATCTCACCAGTCAAACCATTAAGCCCACACCCATCCCGCTCTCTGGAGGCTCCGACATCTGCTGCTCCCAGACTGAGCCTGAGGAGAAGGAGGAGAGGTGTTCTGATGGAGAGGGGCGACCAGGGAGGAGGTCTTTGTTTTGGATCCACACCTCAGATGTATTTTGGTAGAAGAAGAGCCCATGGAGAGAGCCGAGTTCAGACTGAGACTCTTGGCAGGCCCTTGTAGCCTCCAGTCGCTGTGGTGGTGTTAGCAGTAACCGCTAACGCACGCCCTGTGGTGCAGCGGTTCTGCTCCATCGTTAGCCTGATGATGGATGTGGCAGAAGTCTTAACTGCTAAGACAGCTCATAGCTGCAGGAGAGGTCAGAGTGTTTGTAAACGACGGTGCACAGTATGAAGTTCTTGTGATTAGGAAATACAGAACATTTGAGCCTTTTGTTGTACGTTAAGTTAAATCTTAGATGTATGATTCTTTTAAATGCTTTTGGTAAAAAAAACATTGGAACAAAAATGAATTCAAAAACTCTTAAAAAACTTGCATCATTTATAACAACATGCTCTCATATAGAAAATGTGGTTTCTTCACTTCTTCTGTGGCAGTAAACTGAATGTCTTTGGGTGTTGGATGGGAAACATTGTAGATCATTTGCTAATTTTAATTGCCCATTGTGACATCATCATAATGATCATTTATAATGAGCTGTATCGTCTTATGCTTGTTAGTTGGACCATAACAAAACAACTGTTGGACTCAGGGAAACCATGACAGTACCCCCCTTTTTATTCACTGTACCTCCAAAACCAGCTGTGCTGCATTTCTTCTGTATTTGAGTTTTCTTCTTTTTTTTGTGTTACTTGGCGTTTATGCTCCTCTGCTATAAGCTCTTAAGGGCCGTTTAAAAGTTTTTAAAAGAATTTGATTTAATCTTTAACTATTCTTCCGCTACATTTTTGGATGTAACAAGTTATCGACTAAATATTTCCTCAGCCCTTCGTCGTAATATTGAGCTTTTCATCACCGTAGGATAAGATAACATACAGTTTATTATTATACTTTTTAAATCCCTGAGGGGAAATTCCATTTTTGCTCTCTGTTGTGCAAAAAGAGTGCTTTACACACATGACTACACACACATGCACAACATGTTCCTATGGACATGCACCAATGGAAAGATATCGATTTAGGGGCTGCTCATGAAAGAGCGCCCGAGCAGTAAGGGGTTCAGGGCCCTGCTTAAGGGCTCAGGAAGTGAACTGGCACCTCTCCAGCTACCAGCCCAACTCCCAGACTGGATCTATAATATAATATGAAACATCCAGGATCTTATATGTGACCGTCCTCTGCATCCATGTGTTTCTGTGTCTATCACTGTGTTTTATAAGGTGTCATCTCCAGTAAAACAGGCTCTTGAACGTAGCTCCGAGTGACTCACTGCATTTCTAGCTTAGCTACAGTTGCCATTTGAGACCGAGTCAGCGTAAACACATTTTTTCCTAATAAGCAGCTTTTTGTTCCAGAACATTTAAAATCAAAGTTGTGCAGCTGTGATGTGGAGCATGTGTTGTGTTATGTAGGCATAACTGTAATGTTACACGAGCCGAGAGCATCGCCAGCATTTAAAGGGTTGTTTTTATCCCGTGTGTTAGTCACAGTAGGAATGTAGAAGATAAGTCTGTCATCATGCAAACACGCCAAACAGCCCAGAAAAGCCCCAAACGTGCAATAACTGAAGCCACATGTATGTTTGTGTGGAGCTCTGGGCAGAACAAGAGTGGCTTTAATAACAATCATGCTTATGTTGACAGATATGGTTGTCAATGTCAAATACAAGTTAGGTATGAAGTATTTCACTGCAGTTTGAAACTTTTTGCTGCATTATTTCAAACTGTGTATGACGTCTTAAATAAGGGAATATCCTGAGCTTTTCTTATGCATGAACTAAAAGTACATACAACATACATACATATCAAGTCCAGAAAAATCCATAAAATAAACAAGTGAAATAGTTATATAACCACCTGACAAATGAATTCAGTTGGTGGAAAAAGGGATATGACCTCCGATAAGTAAAGTATTTTTGTGTGGTTTGGATGTTAGTGAGAAGCATCTGACTATCGTGTTTGTGTCCACAGACGGAGAAAAGACTGAAACTCAAATACAGCCTTTTTAAATCAATCAATTCATAAATCTTTATGTGTGTAGCCACAATTTATAGCAAATGTTGTCTCCAATCAAATACCAAAAAGAGAAGGTCTATAGACCACTCTTTGTTTTATTATTTAGACCCAACATAAGCCAGCACATTACTTAGCAACATGAAACAGAGTCACAGTGGTAGGAAAATGTAACTTTTAACAGACAGAAACAAGTTTTTTTGATTGTGCACTTTTACTCAAGATACACAGAACTAACCTTTCGAAGATAATGCCTCTTGTTAACACTCATATTATTCCAAGAAGAGTTATTTTCTGACCGCCAAATTACATTCTGTTATTGAGCATTAACAACCAAACCGAGCGTGACTGTGAAGAATCACCATCAGGGGATGTTTCTGTGTTTTCATATCAAGTTGATGAATAAGATCAATGCTCAGCTGTCAGCGAAATCACTTGGCGTTGTTCAAGCAAAACAACTTTGCTTACACCATGACGAGGTGTGAAGAGAATGATGTGACTGTCCTGTTTTTGTGGGTGTGAGAGTTTTATGATCACTGTGTCATTATTTTCACCACCACATTTGATTTATTTGTTGGGGAGAAGTGCATCAACAACAGCAGTGATTCTTCCAGGAGGTCCTATGATACATTTTGGAACAGAGGTATTGAGGTGGTTTGAATAGAATTTGGGGGTTGAAAAAAAGTATTCATGTTTCACGTCATCATGCTGAGATTTGCCTGACAATTTGAATTTGTTATTTTATGCTGATGAAAAAAATAATCTGATAAGTCTCAAATTGTACTTTTAACTAGATGAAGTGGTTTTACTAAAAAAATTTGTCCACACTAATACCTCACAATTGAGTCTAATGCTAGTAGTGATCCTAAAGCGAGAGGTCGGTATGCATAACATAGTGTTAAGACTTGAAACAAGAGGAAAAGGCGGGAGTTCTGGGTCTATATGTCACAGTGTCTGCCACCCAGCCTCTCCAAAACTACCAATTGAATATGTTCTATCAAACTTGGTGTTTCATTTAATGGTAAAGAATTGTTTTTTTTTACATCTCTATGCTCAGTTATCCTAAAGCTAAGCTGGCCTCTGCTATCTGAATTGACCTTACAGGCTTGAACGTGCTATCTGATGTTCTCATCTAACTCTCAACAAGTCATGTGACTGGTCTTTTTTTTTTTAATCTGTTTCCATTTTTAAGATCAACTCTGACATCTGTTGTTGTTTGTCCTTCTTTCAGGCCAAGCAGAAGGATGGGTTGGATCAGAGTGAGGCATCAGCTCTGGCCTCTCCTGGGGCTGAGGAGGAGCCTTTCTCCTGGCCGGGGCCGAAGACGCTTCACTTGCGCCGGACCTCACAAGGCTTCGGATTCACACTGCGACACTTTATCGTCTACCCGCCTGAGTCTGCCGTCCACAACTCTCTGAAGGTGAGAGAATGTCACATCTTATTCCTCTGATGACACTAAAATCAAACAGTCAACTCTAACAACATCAATATTTCTTCGTCATATTTTTCATATATTAACAGCAAAAATTTGAAATAATGGATTTCCTTACTTTAATTGGAGATGCCTAAAGTGACCTTGCGTTCCACTGTGTGCTGCACAAAGATCTGTGTTAAAGGCCTAATGTCCAACCTGTCCAAAATATCCTGTTGGATATGCAGCAAAGCCATGTGTGTTCGGTGAGGGAGCAGGTGTAACATTGGCAGACACACTCGTACAGCAACTTGACCCAGCATCCTCTTGCTCAGTTTCTCTTCTTTGTGTGTTTGCTTTGGCGCTTTTGGGACCAAATGTCTCTCCAAGATACGCTGACCCACAGTCAACCCTTGAGCACTTTGACCTGACATGATGCCATGTCAGAAAAATAAATCATATTCGCACATATTAAACTTACTTTTCAACACGTTTTCTGTCAGGCACTGAACAATATGTTATAAATATGTTCAGACAGCAGATATATAAAAAAAAAGTGAACTTCTGACGCATCACCTTTGGTACTGTGGCACCCTCAGCACTTACCCACCCTCGGTTGGAAATCTGTTTCTGCATCTCTGGTCATTTTGTTCACCAGACTAAAGAGCAGTACATTCTTTCTATGGAACAGTCATATTGATATGCACATGTCAGTATGCAGCTGCAGCCTCTCTGTTGTTGTATCATCCCACCTGGAAGTGTGCCAGCCGTCCTCTGGACAACATCAGCACGGATCTGCCCTTTGGCATTAATCCTGTCGTTGCAGCTCTTCCTGTTTCTAATGTTCACAGGCACACACAGACTAAAGGTCTTCTGGGTAAACACTGCAGGGCTTCTGGGTAATGTTAAAATGTGCTGGTGTTTGGAGTCAGCTTATCACGGCCTCTTGACTATTAGTTTTTCTAAGTGATAATTCGGGATAAGTTGGGCTTACGTTTCTCTGAAGTGTATTTGGACAACCTCTACAGCTCTCACAGATGGATTTCCTTCAAAGTTAGCACAGTGCTGCTTGTTTATAGCTTTTGGCTTTGCTTCTACGCATTCAAAGAGAAACTGTGGCATGACAGTTAGGAGTTTCAGACTTCTGTGTAACCAAAAGATTCTCCCAAAGGCCTGCTGGGGTATCACAATGTATCCCTGCCAATCCTTAGCCTCTGCGTTGAAGAAAGAGAGATTTCTGTGTACTATAAAGCGAGGGTACCTTTGTTTAAAATGTATCCACAGCATCACAGTCAATCGCTTTTATAGCAAGCCACAAAAACAGAACGTAGAAAACTTGCTGAATCATTTGATTTCATGAATCATTTGTATCATGCACAATTTTAACAATGATAGTTCTAGATAAATTTCAGTTTTTTTGAAATGCCAGAGTGTTTTGGACCTAATTAGCTCGCGTATATCAGCTCAGCAATCAAGCACAGTGAAGGGAAGGTTTTTCATAGAAGCTACTGATGAAATCATAAATCTTGCTAGAGCTCCAGAGGGTAGTGTTAGTTGTAAAACAATATTAAGACATATTTTGATTAATATTACATCATCATTTTTCATCATTAAACCTTTTCAATTCTGGAGAAATCCTTGAGGGAAAGCTCTCGTTTATGATGATGTCGAGAGTACAAATTAAATGAAAAGATGACCAAAATCAAAACAGACTAAATACATGGATTATAAAACCAGAAGCCAGCAGAGCAGGGGACCACAGTTAAAAACATTTACACTCATGAACACAGTGAATTGTAATCTTGTTTTTAAATTGACCCATGGTAACCATTGCATTGACTTTTAATGTGTTTTGTCGTTTGTTCAAAGTGTGAGCAGCTCAAACAGTAATGTGTAATGTTAGTGTCTTCAAAATCAAGTTTATGCCCTTAAAACATTTAGAAAAATCTTGAATATTGCAGTTTTACCAGACAATTTGGGGCAATTAATTCAGTTTGAAACACTGACAAAGAGCTTACAGTCGTCTGCACAACGGTCTGAACAAATAAACTAACTGTTAAGCTTAAGTTTGTGCCCTTTAGCTGACTGTCTTGAGCCTCATGTAACCATCTTATCATAAGACTTGATTCTGGGAAAAAGTCAAAGTGAGACCTTCTCTTTAAATCCGTCAGGTCACACTCACTGTAAACTCTCACCAGTCTTCCCATTACGTAACCCAAACCAACGGGGACTGGGTTTAAAACATTTCATGATAATTACTCTGAGCGTCTTGGATTGGAGTTGTTGATTAATCGCAGTTTGAGGATATTGGGTTTAGCTTGAAGAGGGTCAGAGCATCTTAAGGAGAGCTTTGGGAGTGTGTGGGGGTCTTAAAGGATACATGGAGAACATATGTGTCACTGAGGGGAGCGGGATTAAAGCCGCAGTGTGTGGATTTTTCACCAAAGCTCAGAGGGAAATTAAGGTTTTATGTGTGAGGGGAAAGGAAATAACATCAACGTGGCCATAATGCTGCTTTTCTGACCACATCGGGCACTAAACAATGTTATCGCTCATCACAAATTTTTCTCATATCCTGCAAGCCTATTAGAAAAGGGAACAGGAATAAGGTTGTACCACAAATCTTCTGACATTGACTCTCTTTTTTTTTTCCTCTTTTAGGATGAAGAGAATGGCAGCCGTGGTAAGTGTCCAAAAAAATGTTTTTTATGTTTTAAAATTGCATGAATAATAGATGTGCTGTGTGATCTGGGATCAGCTGTTGAAATGAGATATAACAGAAACCATTTACCTTCATATATTCTTCAGTTACTCTCCAGAATAGGGATCAAATTAGGATTGACAGGCCATTACTTTAATGTATTCTCAGGCTTTATAAATTGAAATAGATGCATTGTGATGATTCTTTGGTCCAAACATTTAATTTCCATGACTAATTAAGCCTCAATAGCTTTATAAGTGCATTGATTTGGTCTTAGTAAACAACATGCGGCAGGGGCAGCTGTCTTTTCTGCAGGCTGTCTCGCAGACCGGCAGTGTTGTGCTGCACTTTGCAGTTTAAAAGCCTCAGTCCCTTTTTCTCTTCAGAGTGGCAGTCAGAGCTGTGCCGTTAGCCTGTTAGCTTGGCAGGGCCTCGACATTCCTCAGAGCATCCAGCGTACGTCTTCCTTGGTATTCTGCTCACGTCTGCAGCCCAGCATGAATGCAGGAGGATTCCTCTGCTGCGGTTCATCACAGGCCGTCTTAAAACAGCCCTTCATCTCACATCTGTGTCTTAAAGAGACTCATGTGTACAAGGGCGCCCATAAAAAATAAACCGAGACAGAACAGCAAAAATGTGGTCTCAAAGAAATAATCCCGTGTGTTTTAATTTAAATAAAAGGTCAACTTTTTTGTGTTTTCAGATGATTAAACACAAAAAGGATGTCAAAGAAAACCCGGTTTATGTGGCCAGATTTTTTGGCTGTTGCATTATTTTCTTTGTCTGTCGTAAAATGAAGAATATCATTGTTGGCTGTTTGTTTAGCCTGCAATGAACCCAAACACAGACCAGGTGTGATTCAGCCGATTGTTATTGCATGGGTGGACAGTGAAAGCGAAGAGGTCAGGGTTAGAGGAGGGAAAGTGCACTTTCTTTGTGATAAATGTGACTCTTAAACTCCTCTCAACGGGAAATTGAGAGATTCCTGCAAGTGTCCCTCATCATCCTTCTTGGCCCTCGGTGTCGCATTCCTCACACTCACCCCCTCCTCTCCCCTCCTAGTTTAACCCCTCCATGTCCACCAGTGTCATTCAATCAGGCCTTAAAACATGAAATAACCACAGACACTCCTGCTGTGGCAAGAAACAAACTTTAATGGGGATTTATGTAGCTACACATTCTCGTTCTGAATTAATTTGTGTGACTCTGCCTGAGAGATGTGGTCACTTAAAACTCACTTGTGTTAGTGTTAAGTAGTGTGAAGTAAGTGCATGAGAACCGTTCATCGTGAGGCTGAATAGCTGGTGAATAATGATCCTCGCCTGTAGAGCGCCTGCAGTGACACAGGAAGTCCCTTGGCTTACTTCCAGCTTGTCATAAATCCTTCTACGCCTCTCAGCGGGCTCGCAGACACTGATGATGCTGACAGGCAGTACACTCAGAAATGAATATCTATCCTCAAAAGTATTTAAGACTAAAAAGTGACACAAGTCCATTGTGATATAGGTACTGTAGCGTCCATGTTTCTTTGCTCCTATCCTACCTGTAACTGAATATAAAGATGGATGACGCATCTCCTCCTGTTTCACAAAAGTAAAGCCAAAATACCCCCCACAACGAGTGCTGTAATTTTGCACATTTGGAAATCTGTGTTGGCTTAGTAGTGTTGAAGGCCCGCCCCTTCTGCCAACCAAAACTCCGGTTGGTACAGTCTACTGCAGAACAGCTTCTTGTGTCTGTTTGGAGCGGACACTCAAAGTTTTGGAAAAATGAACGACTGATATTTGTTATGTTTCCCCTCGCTGTTCCTCCTCTACTCTGCTAAGATGGTTAAAGAACGCTGCAGGAACCACGTTTGCAAACAGAGCTGTCAATCATCAACGAAAACTAAACTTCTCAGGAGTCTGAGGAGACATTAAACAGGATGATAAGAACGAACTATAATGACAGAAACCATATTTGAGAAAACAATAGTTTTTAGTTGACGCAGGGCCCATCTGTTCACACGGAGGGGGGCGGAGCTTATGACCAATCTTGCAGCTAGTCAGTAGGGGGAACTCCAAATGTTTGGTTCACATTTGATAAGCTGTGATGTAATCCATCTTTTCATACAGTGAGTCTGCAGACAAAAAAAGAAGATTCGTATTGTAAACAGCTTAAAAAAAAAAAAAAAAAAAAATCAAACATGTTTGTTGTAACTGGAGGCGTTGCAGATTCAGCTTCTCTTCTGAAGGATTGTTTATGGCCAAGAACAGCTGTTGTTGTTGCCTACCCGAGGCTGTATGACTCTAGACTTTATTCTGAAACATGATGTGCCCAAAGACAGAGAAAACTAACAGCCAATGTTGTATAACAGAGATTGAATGCACCCCTGTGAATTCACAGGCTTCACACAGATACACAGTTAACAAGTCCAATATGTTTAGGGAATTTAAATGAATTTTGATTAGGTCACATCGTCAGCGTTCTGTAGTTTTCTGAGTCAGCTCTGTGATGATCGCTTGCTGTAGTTCAGTTTGTTTGCTTGACTTTATGCCAGTGTGTGATGAGGCTGTTGGTGTTTGGAGAGTGGGGACGGGGGGGGGGGGGGGGGGGGGGGGCTCGAGCCGACCGCATGTTGACTAGCTGGGTGTTGCCGCTGGAAACACTTCAGACCTGCAGAAAACACACACACACACACACACACACACACACACAGAAAGACATACTCGCTGACATAGAGTCAGGGATAAACACATGATGTACAGTTTGTAGCTGCACAGTTTGAACGATGTGTGTGTGTGGGGTATGGATCTGTGTATTCCCCTTTCACAGTGGTTGTCTACATACCAAGCTGCAGTAATCTCAAATCTTCTTCTTTATCTCACTTCCTCTCTCTTCCTCCCTCATCTCTCTGTCTCTCATTCTCTTCGGCCGTGTGTTTTAAAAAATCCAAATGAGGTGTTTCTTGCTCTGCTCATGAAGCTTTGGTGCCGCGGCGCAGCAAGAAGAAAAAGCAACATAAAAAGTTTCTCCATCTGTTAAAATATTTGTTTTTCATTCAACTAGAAACACTTTTCTCTTCATTTCGTTTTTTTTTTTTTTTTTTTTCTATTTCAGATTCGGGTTAGTTCCCATAAAGTCTGCGGAGGGAATGTAATGCAGCACAAGCAAACAGAATTCCCCAGAATCCTCCAGTGAGCTTTTAAACGCCCCACCTTCTTTAACAAAGCTCGGTCCAAAGTTTCGTCTTTGTTTCTCCTCCTCTCTGCTGCTCCTTTGCCTTTGCCTGTATCCTTTCTCTCTCTGTCTGTATATTTACTGCCAACAAAGACACTTCATGACCTGGCCTCACACTGAACTCCTCAAATCCAGTCTGATTTAATAGCGTGTTTTTCTCTCCTTCACATTCCTTGCATCCTTGATTTGTGTAGTCTTTTTATCTTGCGCGTGAGTAATTGTAACTCTAACTTGTTTATTTGTTATGACATTCTCCGCAACCACCCACATTTCAGTTGTTTAACATTTAAACTCAAGTCATACAAGCTGTTTTAGGCTCATGCTACTCACTGTTGTTAGGCTTTCTGCTCTTACAGAACATATGCAGTGTTCAGTGATTCATTAATAAACAGATTTAACCCTTAAAAAATCGACATGGTTCTTGATTTCAGACGGACCTTTACGAAAAGCACAGATCTTTTTTTCTGCCTGGAAACAACAACATCTTTGCTGAAATCTTTTTTTTAACTAGCTGACTAGCGGCTAGAATAAGCCTCATGAGTTTTTAAAAATGTTTTGAAAGCAGTCTGTGACTTTTCATACTTGTAAGAAACTTTTTGTGTGTTAATTTAATTCTTCTAGCAGCCTGCGTCCACGTTATTTCAGTTTATTTATCATTCAGTTTAACAGGGACATCAACAATTGTCTCTCCTGTTGTGTTTGTGCATGTGTGTGTTCTCTTTGTGTGTTTTGACTGACT
The DNA here is from genome assembly GCF_963930695.1 of Labrus bergylta. Taxonomy (NCBI): domain Eukaryota; kingdom Metazoa; phylum Chordata; class Actinopteri; order Labriformes; family Labridae; genus Labrus; species Labrus bergylta. The sequence goes on along the minus strand of NC_089214.1, from coordinate 5,212,873 downwards.
TACCTCTGAATGACTTCAACAATATTCACCACTTATTTGTTTTGGAGAAAAAGTCTCTAATATTTACTTTTAGACTACATGCAAAAAGAAAAAAGAGGTACAGAATAATAAATAACTTTGAGGCACATCTCTCAGGTCTATACCTCAAACCATCTTGTTGGATTTGGGTAATTATCTTTGCAGTGTAGTGAAAGCTTTATTAGAATCAAGGCTTTGAGGTTATTGGCATGATTAATTGCTACTAGAGCTAAACATGCTAATGGTTGCATTGGACTTGAGTGCAGATTAACACAATGTTTCTACCAATCATTTCAGTTTTGTTCTTTTTCCAAAGGTTACAAAAAGCAGACGCCACCCTTCACATTCTTTCAGAGCGTGTTGGCTCATTAAACACAGTGCTTAAAGAAACAGACAATCATTTAGGCTAAAATCAGCCCATCTGTTTCCAGATGTTTGTCACTTTATTTTCCTCACTTGAACTTGAACTCCCTCTGTAACGTAGTTTGGCTGCTTTTATACAGAAAGAAAAACAAAACATCAAATTTCTCTTTCTTTTCTGACTGCTTTGTGGTCAGAGTAATATCCCCTTTCCCCTGGGTGGATTTTGGTATTTGGAATTCCTAGAAAATAAAAGAGCCAGAAAGTGCTCGACCACCTTCGTGCGTGGTGGAAAAAACACCAGGTGTGTGTGTGTGTGTGTGTGTGTGTGTAAATGTGTGTGATGAGGGGATGAGTATACAGATGAAGCAGTGCTTTATCTATATCTGGATTTCTTTCCAATTTTAAGGAATGCTACGATGATGGAAAGGACTCATAAAGGGATCCTAACACCTCGATATTCATGATATCTTATAGAAGTCGGTAGATCAAGTTAAAATTGTCTTACAAAACGTTTAGTTTGAGGTGATATGGGAAGGTTTGACGAGAACATTTTCACCTCAAAGGGCCCCTTGCTAGCTTTCTAAAAGTACTACCAGGTTCTTCTGCAGTCCATTGAGTTTCGTCTGTTGTCGGCCTCGTATCTCATCGTAACGTGCAATTCCCACCTCTAGTAACGACTGCATTTAGACATCATTTTTATCTATTTATTAACTTCCATGCAAGGACAAACTCTTGACCTGCCAGCTTTAGTGATGACAGCACCTTTAAGTTGTATTGACACACACTGCACCAGTGTGTGCAGAGATGACTGACATAAAGCTGCGGCTCTTTACACACTTCAGATTACTGTAATGAGACCTGTCCATCTGAGACGGCCAACAAATCCTTTAACCGTCTTCTGACACAGTTCGTACGGATGTGGGTTTGTCGAGTTTTTCACAGAGGTCAGGGCTCGAGTATGCAGGTGTGTTTTCTATGAGGATTAAGCTTTCAAAGTAAGTTGTGTTTGGACCAGTTTGTGTGTGAACTGCACCGAGTGTTCCTTCATGGGAACGGGAGAAACAGAGAAAGAATTGCAGTATTTGTTTTCAGCGAGGCTTCGTCTGCTGTCTTTGAGAAATCCTGTTTCTTTGAGCAGAAGTCTGACAACAAAGCTCGCTGTGCTTTTTGAAGGGAGCCAGAGTTTAAGTATTTATGTGTAGTGTTCTTGTGCTTTGACCTTCTCCACAGTATGGGGGGGGGGGGGGGAGCTGTGCCAGGATTTTGTGCATCGCATTTTCATATTTCTCTGTTGCAAGAGACCTGATACAGATAACCATCTAAACATACACACAGCCCTCCTCCTCCTCGTCCTCAGTGTTTGAAGTGATGGGAACGTAGAAGACAAACACTTCCTTTAAGAACCACAGTGAAGAAAAAGCATACATCTGCATAGTTTTTTGTATATTGTTTTTCACTTGACCATTTGTGCAAGGTTGTGCTCCTTATATACACGTGAGTGTGACATGATTGGTTAAGAGCAGGGAGTTGGATGGAGAGGTATTACAACAGGGTTAATGCAGTGAGCGGGCAGCAGGCCCAGCCCTCTGAAGAATAACATTATCTAACCCAAAACAACAGGGGAGCAGGGGGCGGGGGGGGGGGGGGAGTGGGCGAGAGTGGGGGAGAGGGGGAGCTGGCCGACACAAGCGAGCCCAGCTGTGCAGTAAGGGACCAAAGCCAAACCAGAGAGCAGCGCTAGCACAGAGCCAATGGACGACCAGAGAGCGAGCACTGAAGGATTAGACCTTAAATATGCTTTTATAAAACTTATAGGAATGAGAAAAATGCACTTTTTTGCTTCTCATATAATTGAGTTATCATTCAAAATAAGACATTTGTCAGTTTGCCTGTGTCAAGATATGTTTGAGACGACAACAAACCAGATAAAACCGAGGCTTTTAAGCGAATAGAGGCTGTCATGAATGTCCTATCATTCATTTTAAAAAGTTGTGTCATCATTGTATTTGTAAAAATTGCAGAAATCCACAAAAATTGAGAATGTGTCAATTACTTCTACTAAGGGAGCCATTTTTTTAAACAAAAGCACAAGAAAAAAAAACTAAATGCAGTTTCTGATAACCTCTCAAACAAACAAACATCTGTTTGTTTGTTATGAATAAAAAACACAGAAAATCTAAGTGATAAAGTAAATCAATAAAAACTTTATTGCGTCATAAATCATGGACAAAGGGGATAATGATTAGACGCAGGGCTCATTGAAACAGCACTTTTAATGTCATTGCTGTTAACACTTAAGAAACTTGAGAAAAGTTCACTTATAACTTGCTGAATTATATGTTCATGCTTGTTTTGACTCACCAGATTCAGTGTTTTAGATGCTAGATTGAAAATAATTCACGGGAAAACATAACTAAAGCATGGGGAGGTAGTTAATAAAAATGTAACTGTCATGGCTGCCTGGAGCAGTGCTTCACTGATTTGACATTTTAATGTGTCAAACTCAAGCAGTTTTGCTCGCACTGTGTTCTTAACAAACATGGAGTCATATCAACATTCAAGCGTGCACCTGCTGCCAGGTTGTAAAATCTTATCAAGAGTATTTAGTGCTGTGTCCACGGTGGAAGACATTTCCCCCCAAGAGCAGCCTAGGTTATCTAAACATCATTTTGTATTTTGGAGCAGCTCAGAGTCTTTTTGAGGCAGGCTGATGTTGTATTTCTTTAATCCACGCAGTCGTTTTTGATTCTGTAAGACAGTTGGCAGCATTAAAAATGTCCAAAGCTTTAGATTTCCAGGTTTAATCCCGTTCATCCAGCTGCAGGGGCCGTGGAAACTTCCAGAATCCAATTTGTGCTGCGGAGTTGAAGCTCGATGAGATTGGCTCTGGATTGGTCAAAGAGAGATAGAGAGAGCAGGAGGGAGGAGGGGAAGGGGGGGGGGGGCGTTTGTTGACATCGGTACCTACATGAAGGGTCAGCCATGCCTGACATCGTGCCAGTGATGTAACTCAGAAATGCATGAGTGCAGTTTTTCCATCATTCTCTGTGAGTTAGAGCCACAATGGAGTACTTCATCATAAATCTTTTTTTTTTGTCGTGTAATCAACCACCAGCAAAATAATAACCTGCAATAACATGATGGAAACTAGAGTGTTGCCCTTTTCCACTCTGATACAGAGCAGTGATTTTATGTGCTACACTGCCTTCTACTGGATCTGACAAAAGCCTGCAGGATCCCAGTCTAACTATTATTTTTTAAATATTGCGTTCACGAATACAAATACAGTTCAACTTCAAAAAGACCCGTTGGCTAACCTGGGTATCAAATCTGTGCTCATCCTTTCTATAAAAATGTGTATTTAGCTGTTTTTCCCCCCTTGATTACATCTTCTAATCTAATCAGACCTGAGAGTGAGATAAAAAAAAAAAAAAAGATGTCACTTAAAGGTCCCTTTTTACAAATGATCAAACTGTTTTTCCCTGGATCTGAAGGCTTTTTTATTTTATTTTTTTACATAGATTGCAGTTACACTTTCAGCCACAAGAGGGAGTGTTCTGACTACCTTACTGTCATGACAATGTTACTGCAGGTAAAAGTCATTTAAGGTGACATGCTAGCTGAACAGCAGCTCGTGCTGTAAAGGTAGTCCACAAATCCATTTTATTTTAAGTGTTTATTGATAGTCTGAGCTTCAGACTTTTACGTTACACATTTGGATTCAACTTGAGTAAAATCTCTCTCCCCTCCTCGTCTTTGAATTTGCTCCTGTGCAACACTTTGAACCCACATCTGCTGCAGTCCAGCTGTTCAGAGATCTGCAGAGGGTCATAAATGCATGTTGCTGCTGCTGCTGCTGTACATGTAAAGCAGAGTGTTTATGAAAAGAGCATGTGTATTAGCCGGAGTTCCCTAAGGGAGGAACAGTGCGATGCTCTGATGTTGCCTGTGGTCTCTAAGAGGCAGCTGAGGCCAGAAGAGATGGAGGCTCATTAAGGGCTCAAAGAGAGAATTTATTTTGATCTATGCACATGCTCATAATTGCTGTTTTTAAAGTGAATGTACTGTAAAAAAAAAAAAAAAAAAAGTAATTAGTGCTTCAATGGTCTTCTTAAATTATCTCTGTTTTCTCTACTCGCTTACTCATCTCTCGTCTCACAACATGGTGTGCCGTCTCTCCCTCTGTCACGGGAAATGAAACTCCCTCGAGGCTTGTTTGCATGCAGCTCTGTCAGCATGCCGTGACCTTTGCTCGCTGTCCTGTTCTGCAGCTCGGGACACGTCTGACAGCAGAGTGGAGTCAATGGAGGGAGGCATCAAGGGACAGAGGATGTGTTAGCACGAGGGACAGAGAAAAACAGTCGATGCTTACGGTTTAAATTCCAATGCCACTAAATTTGAACACTGGAATCATCTTATTTATCAGTCAGGATGACGTAGCTCCTTGTTAATAAGTCTCTTGTGATACAGTTCAAAGCTTGAGCGTTCATATTTTCCAATACACAATCCATCACACTTAACAGAGGAGAAACATTTCATTCATTCGTTCTGTCTTGCAATTATGTATCTCCTTGGTGAGTGCTGTTTGAATGTCAACTTTGTTTTGATAGTGCTGATAACAGATAACAATATCATTATTTAACCTTTATTTACGGAGCACTTGAACAAGTTACAAAGTGCTTCACAAAGGCAGCAGTCATAAAATCAGAAGACGTAACATGCATAAAAAAAGATCACAAACAAAGATGATGATCTGTGTGGTCATCACTCCAGCGTGAAGGTGTAAACAACACTTCACAGAAGATGTTGCGCCTAAGTTTCTCGTTCAGTTTCAGTTTGGCCTACTTCTGATTCTGCTGCTGCTCTTCCTCTCCGTGTGACCAATTGCCTCGGTGCATGTGCTCTCTCTCTCTCTCTCTCTCTCTCTCTCTCTCTCTCTCTCTCTCTCTCTCTCTCTCTCTCTCTCTCTCTCTCTCTCTCTCTCTCTCTCTCTCGTTGCCAGGGAGACAGAGGAATCGTCTGGAGCCAATGGACACCATATTCGTCAAGCAAGTGAAGGAGGGAGGCCCCGCCCATGGAGCTGGACTCTGTACAGGTACACACACACACACACACACACACACACACACACACACACACACACACACACACACACACACACACACACACACTCTGCGGTTTCACTCCTGATAACCGGCAGATCTTATGATTAACTCTGCCTGTCTTGTATTTGAACTCAAAGCGCCGTTTGATGCCAAGATTTCTTCACGTCTGTACTGTAGGTAATTCCGCTTCCTTGTAACCTGCCAGGCCAAACAGATACGAGTTACAAAATAACAGATGGCTCCTTTGTGGGAGGTTGAACAAAGTGTAATAAGCACACTGTTATTTCAGCCTTCCCCTGACTCCGTTTCTCTCCCATCTCCCACTTTGTTTCTTCATTTATCAATATGTGAATCACCCCTAATTATAAGCAGCGAAGACACTCGGAGTGAAAAAGTGAGTCAGCTCCTTTTTCATTTTCATGAAACGCAAGTGACAACTGAAGCTCCGCGCTCTCTGCTGTCAGCGTTATTGCCCCGGTTAGCACTCAGTGTTACAGGAAATGTTAAGTGGCCTCTAAACTGTCTGCTTTTTATCTGTCCTCGCTCTCCCCCTCCTGGGACGAGAGAGAGCTCTGTTTTCCCACAATTATCTCCTTTCTCCCCCAAAGCTCACCTCCCCACTCTTCCTGTAAGATGGCCATCTTCAGAAAACTTGAATGGGGATGGCTCCTCACATGGGGTCCTTTAAATAAACAAGTATTGGTATGCCGCTTTTGATCGGAGCTCAGATGGGTGTTTGTACTGGAAGCCGCTCCTCCAGAGTGGTTTCCTCTGCTCATAACCACAATGACTGGATGCCAGATGATTCTCTCTGGGATACAGAATTTATTTCAGGGATTTTTAGATATATATTTTTTTAATTGGGCATCTTGTGCCTTTATTAGAGAGATAAGACAGTGGGTACAGTTGGAAATCGGGGAAAGAGGGTTTGGCGTTATTGAAGGCGCTTTATTGAGTTGGTCGCGTGCTAAGAAAAATGAACAAAATTAGTTTACCGGTCAATAGACTGGCCTCTTTGTAATATTCTAATATCCCATCCCATATGTGAGATTTTTATCAGTTCATGGGCCAACTGGTTTGTCTTGTTTCTGTTCGTAGCAAATATCAGGCTTGTAATTGAATCTCTTATTCGTTCCAGGGGACCGGATAGTGAAGGTGAATGGAGAGAGCATCATCGGAAAGACCTACTCACAAGTCATAGCCTTGATCCAGAACAGGTGAGTTCCTCATCATCCGTCATTTATTATTATGGGTCATTTGAAGGCAAAAACCTGACTGACTCCCACCCTGATCCCTGAGTTTATTTCACTGCCAACACTCACCTGAATGTTTCTGGACTAACAACACGTAAAATAATCTGTTATTTAACTATTTAGTTTTCCAGAGCTTAACATTTCCTCCTCCCCTACAACAAGAGCATGTTGTAACATTCATTCACACTTCATTACACTGCAGCGTTTAAAAGGTTGGAGTTTATAAGTTAAACTTGCTCCACGAAGAAGCGCCGATGCTTTGAGCTTTTTTGGTTGAAACAGTTCCTCTTATTCTCACGTTCACTCTGATTCTATCTCACTCGTTTCGTCCCTCAGCGATGCCTCACTGGAACTCTGTGTGATGCCAAAGGATGAGGACATTTTGCAGCTGGTAAGCATTCAGTCATCAGTAAATATTACAAGTGTGCTTGAGAATGAACCTTTTTGTTGATATAATACCAAACCTTACAAATTGGATTAATAATCATTCCCAGATTTGAAACCAGAGCTGTCAAAGGTTGCTCTTACTAGAAGACCTCACCATGACGGGCATGTATTGGCCGTGTCTTGTTTGTTCAACCTCTGAGTAGTGTTAAAATGACACATTGTGGTTTTATGGGCAGGGGAGTTGATTAAGATATCCATCCAGCTGCTATGTCTGAACTTTACTTTTATAGGTTGTCAGATTTGGTTAGTGAACACAGGTTGTTCTGTCTGAAAACAACTTCCCTGTTAGGTCACTTCACTTAACTGTTGTTTACAGAGAAATACCTCCACGCCCTACAACAAAAACAAGTTATTTTTACTTTCCAGTACACAGGTTAAACTAACAAAAACAACTTTTTTATTGATTAGCTTCTATGTTGGCGGGAGGCGTGTTTTTGAACTTGGAATAGAGCCAGGTCAGTCGTTCTCTCAATACTTCTAGGACTAATGCTAAGCTATGCTGAGCTAAAACCTTTGAGATCAAAATCAACCCATACGTCACTCTGATGAAAAAGCCAAAATCATGAGAATACTACTCCTTTAGCAGTAGCCTAGAAAATGTTCTATAAAGCAGAAGCCACAGTCTGACTGAGTGACAGAAATGGAGCGAAATGGTTGACATGCTATCCAGAACTTATCTGATAAGCCTCATGTTGGCTCAGTCTTGATTGGACCTTAATTATTTTATTGGACGCAGAGGATTATTACGACAACGGTATGATGATTCAAGATGAAATAAAATGTGTCTTGGGTTTATGATTAACAGACAGCGTCTTTGGAATGGTTAAAGCAAGGATCATTTCTGAGTTTTTGTAAAAGAGTGGGTGGTAAGTTTATGCTAAAGATTTGAAATATGATAACAAAGTGGTCTGATGTGTTGACAGATTGTTCTTTAGGCTCAGTTTTACACATGTAAAAAATATGGACGGTGTGGGGAGGCCTCTGGTTAAAGGTGACAATCGGTCTTGTCGGCGTACTTCTGCTCTTGATTGACTCATCGATTTATGGTGTGCTAGTTTAAAAAAAAGAAAAAGAACTTTATTATTCAGTAAGAAAACAGCTAAAAGAAGGAGAAGCGCTAACCTTCATACCACAGCCCCCCTGTGGTCTTCACACTGATGAGCTCATTGATGCAAAAACAACCACCCCACGCCATCAGTCAGGGTCCAGAGCCCCACAGACGATAAAAAACAGCGCCTGGCCACCTCAAATCAGTCGTCACACATTATTCATCTCTCTTTGGGAAATTCTCTCTCGGAGCAGAGCACTGAGTCAGATCCCACTGTGTTGCTAAATTCCACACATAGCTTGGCCTCAGCTCACCAAAAGCCACAGAAACTTGCTTTTGGCATTTTGGAAAGAGTCTGAGCGCTCACAAGGCTGAGGGATTTGAATGGAGCAATTAGCTGTTGTTTTGTTATTGAGCGAAAACTTCACTAGCAATTCAATTCAGTGTCAGATGTGCCAGATTGGGTTTGTTCTCTGCTAACAGTTCTGTGAAGTCCAGCTGCCATTAGACAGATTTATTGCCTTTAAATGGTGCATAATGTTGCAATAAACATATGTATCAAAGATCAAATGAAAAAAACATGAAAACAAGATGTGATTACACTGGGTCATGTGTCTTGCTGTACATGTTTTAACTTTGTTTTCTCTATGTTTGTATCTCAGTGAGTATGAAAGTTATACAAGAAAATATGAAAACAAGATGTGATTAAAGCGGCATATGTTTCTATTTTCTTTCTGATTTAATTTGCTTTCTCTCAGTATTTAAATAACTACATAGATCAAAAGAAATTAAAGAATAATTCCAGTAAAAATATATTTACTACTATGCCACTTAAGGATGCTATGTTTGACATATTTTTCTCATTTGAACAAGAATAAAGACACACACAAAAAATAAATACTTGGTTTTTCACCGACAATTTTAAGTTATTGTTGCAGAGTTCAGAATAACATAATTCCATCCGAGTTGTTTGATATGGATCAATGGAGGAGGAGTCTTTATATTTATCAGTGTTTGGTTTAAAATGTGTTTTTGTTTGTCTGTTTTTGTGTTTTGGGAGTCACTGATCCCACTCCCACTACCAGAGGGAGTGCAGCTGCAGTCAGCTGACTCCCTCTCAGCTCACTGTTTACAGGAGTGAGTAAGTGAGTGAGGGAGGAAGCCAGCGCAGATCAGGCAGGCACGCTGCTATGCTCACCCAAAAGCCGAACATATGATAAAGCGAATTGTCTAACAGATGAGCGTAAGGCTGACAGAGAGGAGGAAAGAGGCTAGGAGAGAGTGTGTGTTCGCTGACATGCTCCAGAAACCAGAGAGGGGGAGGGGAGGTACCACAGCAAGCAGGTGAGAGTGACAGAGCAAAGGAAAGAAATGCTGAGTAGAAAGAGAGAGAGAGAGAGAGAGAGAGAAAGCCAGCTGAAACCAGCTTACTGTATTTTGACAGCAGCTGTGTTGTGGGTAGAGGAAGACAACTGGTAAGAGGAGAAAATAATGGGGATGAAGAGGAACTCTGAGGATATTCAGGTCTGAGAAGGACGAATTTGACCTCTATTCTTCTTTCTTCTACTCATGACTGATGCTTCTGTTCAGCGTTTCCAAACCAGAATGTATTTTTATCCTGTGCTGAAGACTTGGAAGTTGCCTGTCTCACCTCCATCTGAGAGCTCTTAATTTCTTTTTGCTCACCTGCCTTCTTTTCTCTATTCTCTTTTTTCCTCCTTGCTTGCACTTCTCTCACATGTGGACTACAGTTTTCAAGAGATATCACTGCTCTGGTAAGAAGGTTAACTAATCTCTTCCCTCACACTTCTCATGACATGTTGCATCACCTTTAGAGCCTGTATTTTCACATGTAAAAGCGGGCAAGTCCCTAAAATTTCCAAAATATACTTCCTCTACTTTTCTGTATTTGTAATGTGGTTGTGGTTTTGTGCTGGAATTTCTTTCATTTCCCTGAGTAGCAGGTTATGCGGGCATCATATGTCCGACGACTTCAAACATATTGCTCTGTACTTTCCATGTCAAGGAAATTGGTTTCAACTTGACTGTATGACTTATGCAAATCCAGAGGGAGCCATCCAGCAGCACACTTACTGCTGTAGCTGAATTGAAATTGTAATCTGACACCCCAGGTAGAGTGCTATCGATTAAAGTCCAACAGCACGACGCTCTCCCTTTCATTTTCTCAAGAGCTTGTGTGCCGAAGGGATGAGAGAGGAATCATAGCGTTCAATATGCCACCAGGAGTTTCTTTCCTGAAGCAACCCGTTGTGATCTTTCACTGGACAGACAGCAGGCTAACATCTAGAGACATTTGAAGGTTTTTCTTCCAGTTATAATCAAGGAAAGTACTGCAGTTGCTACAGTAAGGATATAGTTGTGGAGCCATGCTGACAGAAGTAATGTTAACTGCCAAACGCAGGCAGAGGCGTCCCCCGTTTACCCTCACCTCATGCCTCAGGTCACACTCTCCAGTACCAAAGGTGGGTAAGCCCCTCGAGCTTAATCCCTAACTCTGGCTCCATGGGGTTATTGTGTACTTTCCAGCATTCTCTTTCTACTTATTTGCCTATCTGGCTCTTGGACAACTATTGTTTCTCAGGGCTGCTAATTTGTTTCATTGCATGCTGCATTTTTGTTCTCAGTTTCCTTGGGAAAGATTGAGAAACTGTTAACAAAGTGTTGTTTGATTTGGAGCGAGCTGGGGCGCTGTGTCTACTTTTAGCATGCTGCTGTTTTGTTTTTATAGACAAGCTGAATCCAGTTGTCACTTACAGTTCTCTGAGGGAATGCAGTAACCGTGTTTACTTTGCTGATAATCTCATCAGTTTACACAAAGACTCTTGTCAGTAAATGACTTCTATAACCATTTTTTTTTCTCTACTCTCAAGATGCCAGAAAAGACATTGCCATGGTGTAGTTAGGGTATAATAGAAAAAAAGGTTTAAATTGTAGCTGAAAAAAACAAACAGAGTTTTTGACATGAGTAATTGGTGAGGTAGTGCAAAAAAATGTGTCATGTAGCAACGGAAGACGTTGCCCTTAACAGGTTTACAGTACTCCCTGTTCTGTACATGTCTTTTAGAGGTGTCTTAGGTATCCTCCCCTTGGTCTGGTATGATGTTCTCTAGGGGTTTAATGTGATCTATTTAAGAGCTTTAACCTCTCACCAAACGTAAGTGACATAATGTTCTGTAATCTTTTGCAGGCGTATTCCCAGGATGCATACCTCAAAGGAAATGAGGCATACAGCGGAAATGCCCAAAACATCCCAGAGCCCCCTCCTATATGCTACCCACGGATAGAAGTGAAGGCTGCGGGCATGGCTCAAGCGTCAGAGCCTGCCACCGTAAGTGAGACCCCCAGAGAGCCGGCTCAGGGACCAGAAAGACGAGGAACGGCCACAGAAAAGAGCTACAGGGTGGAAATCCCTGTTCCGCCATCCCCTCCACCCCAACAGACGACAAAGTCTCAGACGGTGGTTTGTGTCTGCAATGAGAATGTCAGGACAGTTGCCATGCCTCCTGATCCAGTAGATAGGGGGTCCCGGGTGGCTCGGATTGGTCCCAGCCATAGGACAGAAGAAAACCGGTACAGTCCAACAGCTGATTCCGGCTCAGCTAGACCCAGGCCACTTATTCCCTCAATACCTGGGGGTGCACAGTTGCAGTACCCATCTTCCCGTCAGACAGTATCCCCAGTCTACTCGCCTTCCTCAAGTTCTCGACCTAGCCCAATCTATCCCGACACCTTTTCTCCATCTGTACGAGCACCTCTTACCCTTGCCTCACCAGACACATTCTCTGCTGCCATTTCACAAAGCGCCAACGTCTACTCACCCTCTCCAACAGCACCATCAACATCTCCTCACCAGAACATTGACTGGAAGAACTACACCACCTATAAGGACTATATCGACTCAAAGAGGCTGCACACATATGGCTGCCGCACAATCCAGGAGCGCTTGGACAGCTTGCGTGCAGCTGCCAATTCCACATCAGCTTATGCCCAGCAACGTCAACCCCCTCCCCCAAGCACAAGTCAAAGAGGGGTGCCAGTCTTCCAGGGCAGACGAAGAAGCACCTCCAATGACCGTGGGGTGGATGCTAGTATCCACGGTTCTGCATTGACCCCATTACGTAGTGCCTCCCAAGAGAGGCTTGGGGGTGGAACAGAGAGGACAATACCAATCAGGAATTGGCCTCGAAGTGCGTCAGAAGATGCTCTGCCTTTCTCGAGCCCCACAGCAGTCACCAAAGCTCGGGCCCGGTCTTGTGACTACCTGGGGCATAGACCTGGAGAGCCAGGTGGGGCGTTCTTTGAAGAAAGAGCAAGGTTGGAGGACATGCCGCTAACTTGCCAGATCGAGGAAGCCAGTAGTAGCAGGCCAGGAGCAGGTCTGAGAGTTTTACCTCACCTGAACAGGAGTCTCAGTGGCCAGGAACCAGAGGTTCGAAGAAGTGGATTATCTAACTCTGCTTTAGCTGCTCCTGTGTTTACTAAAGGTACGGCAGATTCTGTTCTACCATCAAGGACAGACAGTGTAATTTTGAGACCATCACGTTTGCCTGTCAAGAACTCCATCTCAGACCTCTCGTCTGCCTTATCGTCCACCAAAACCAAGGACCCTCCTAAAGACCAAAGAGCTAACATCATGGGCAACCACCTGGGCTACTCATCCCCTCTGCACCTTCAGTTCAGAAGCAGGGCTGACAGTCTGAAAATGGAGAGCAGGTCTGAGGCTGGGTTGGCAGCCCGATCTTCCTCTTGCTCTGGTCCTTCTTCTAAACTGCCCATTCAGAGACAACTACAAGGTGTAGCTGTTGCCTCTTCTTCTGGTTCCACCACTACCAATGGAGCTGTGACCCAAAAGCCAAAAGCAAATGTACGGACTAACGGTGGTCTTTCAGAGGGTGTAGAAGGACTAGATGCAACAGTTGTTGTCCTAAGAAGAGACAAAAACTCTGGAACTCCTCACATCCGACCTCCGTCCTACGTGCTAGCTGTTAATGACAACCATAGAGCAGTGACGCATAAGTCTCCACCATTGGTGAAGGCAGGCTCTGCAGATGCAGCGATGTGCTGGATGTCTAATGACATGCATCAAAGAAGGCTTGGAGACACACGACATAAGTCAGGCTCCAACAACCTTGATGACTCCCTGGATTCAATACCCTTCATAGGTAAGACTGCATTATACTCTGTACTACCTCCATCCTTTTTGAGCTCCTCCTGTTTCTATAGCAACAGCAGTGACAGGGTCGTCTTGTGAAGAAATGACACAGCATGTGTTTGTGTGAGTGGAAAAGTATGTTTATGCATGAAAGCTTGGTGGACTGGATTCACACCATATTTTTTATGGAAATTTGGCTGAGTAGTAGGGACTGGGCTCAAACCATGTAATTTATGAGCCCAGACCTGCCATCAAGCACTGAATAAGGGCATCAAAATGCTTGGCCTGATTTTTATCTCGTTTGCATATTAATCTGAAACTCTTTCATGTAAATGAAGAAAGGCTGTGGATGCAAATAAGGACATTTTTAGACTATTTTAAGGGAGAGCTGCTGCTCAAATTGTTGAGCTGCTTGTGCTGAAGGAATCATTCATTTTGATGCATTAAAAGTTTTTAAAATTTTGGGAAGTAATATCGAAAGACAAGTTTTTATTGACAGTTTAAGATGTTTTAGTATCTGTTCTGAAACTTGTAATGTCACCAGAATGGAAAAAACAGGGGATTCTAAGCTCCATATACAATAGATGTGAGAAAAAACTGGGCGTTATTTTTGTAAGGTGTATATTATTTCCATTGTGAAATTCTATCCAGGGTTTTTCTGCTCTAATACCTCCAGCAATCACAGGAGAAAATAACTCCTGCAGCAAAATAGGGGATGTGTATCAGTAGCTAAAGTGTATATTTAGCATGTGGAGGCAGTTATGCATTATGCTATTCTCTTCTTGCAAGGTGTAACTGGTGGGATTTTCATGGTATGTTCACTTCGAGGTGTATACCTTGCAAAGACGATGGCATATCTAGTGTCTTTAGAGCTCCCTTACGCTTTGTAAGTTTTGGCATTAATTTACAAAAATGCATTGAAAATCAAGTGTAAGGCCTACTTATTACGCTACAAGGAAATCCATTGTGTCTAAATGTCATCTCTGTGGATCATCACAAGTTATAGTTAGTAGCAGGAAATACCCCAGTAATTTTATCGCCTGTTAGAAAAACAAAAAAAGTCTGTGCAATGTGGCATGTTGCCATTGACAACACTTGTCCCGGGTTTTGAAGATAGTGTCACAAATACATATTGCATATTACTCGTGTTACAACCATAGCATGATATAATAAATAGGTTTTTAAATTCTAACAGAAATTGGGTGCTTATGGCATTTTGAACTCAGCATTGACATCGAGCCAGGTGTGCGGTTATGTGACGGCGTGACACTGTACGGCAGGCAACGTGACGTACTCAAAAAACCCTTTGGCATCCGAGTAAGACAGCACCGAAAATAAAGTCAATAAGTGCACACCAGTACACACAATTACACACAACTCAGTACACTCTCCACCCACCCACTCCCTGAAAAGTCTCAAATTTCCCTCAGTGAAGTACAGCAAGAGAAACCCAAGAACATTGTCCTAATAGACTGTGACATAACAGAGAAATAAGAGCATTCCTGCAGCAATCTGCTTCAATTAAATTTCATAGTACAGTCCAAACAATGAGTGGAACAACTGCCGATTGTTAGGCGTCTGCCAAACATTATGTACTGAGAATAGATTGCATTTGGTGCTGCTAAAGCACATGCAAAGTGTCACGTCCCCCTCCATTTATAATGAGCAGAAAGCCTGTGGGTTTTTTCCTAAGAAACTGAAAGCATTCATGTCAAAGCAATGTCATGTGAGTGTAACGCAGCTCTGTATTAGCTTGTCTTTGTCTGGAAAATGTGTAAGTATGTTTTCTTCTGGTAATTCTACATCTTTCCCAACTTATTGGCTGACATAACCCGACAAGCTTAAACTTGACCTTGCAGTCACATTTGAATCCACGTTAGTGACTCATCACCGACCAATGGGAGCAGCTCTTTTGTTTCATTGTGGCCCACATCCTGCAGGTGTAAAACTTGATATATCAACTTCCAGCACTTTGCTCAATGTTAACACACACCATTTTCCACCTGTCTTTCTCTAGATTAAATAAAAAGGTTTCTCCGTGCTCTTATTTTAACATCAGTGATGCTTTAGTTTGACAGAACTTAAAATTGTAGGTTGACATTTTGGATACATTTTCAGGGTTTGAAAGATTGATATCACTCTTTCGCTAGACAGAAAACTGGAAGCAATGTGAAATAGCCTAACCTACTCTGTCCAAGGATATAAAAAAAAACACACAACAAGCTCTTGAATGTAATTATCATGTTTGTTCATACATTGAAAAATTACAAATTGTGCTCTTAAAGGGTATTCAGATTTCCTATTAGGAAATGGATATTCCCCCTTGGAGTCCCATTTCACAGCAATGACTATTAGTTGATTTGAATAATTCTTAAAGTCATTTTCATGCAAAACCTGCAGAAAAGGTTATCTTCAGTCTCTATTATATGGAGGTTTGTATTCCTCTGTTTTGTCTGATATTAAACAAAATACATTTTGGGTTTGACATTTGAAGACATCGCCCTGGACTTGCCAAACATTTACTATTTTACAGTATTTTATAAATCAAATGATGAATTGTTCATCTTGGAAGCAATTGGCAGATGAATCAGTAATGAACGTATTTGTCGGACCCAGCCCTGCTGGAAAGTCTTTTGAGGCTCAGACAACCATCTCCTACTGTGAATTCATAATCAAGTGAAAACTATGTGAGTAGTATTGATGACGTTATCTACTTCTTAGCAAAAAAACAAAAAAATGTTTAATGTATAACTGCTTGTTTGAATATTTATGGATCTGCATCTTCTGTTAAACTTCAATTCCATCTTGATTTCTACAAATGACATCCCATGAAGAATAAATTGTAATTGTACATGTCAGACATCCCTGACTGTTGCCAGTTTCCCAGAAACTGGATTGGAAGTGATTAGATGAAATGGGCATCTTGTCTAGGTTGGCAGAAATGAGGTTTGCAGTGTACTGGGAGAAGTCTTTGAGGTTTGATGGGGGGGGGGGGATTTCACAGCAGTGCTCTGTACCCATCTAACAAGCTGATCAGATGTTTCATGTTAAGTTGTGCCATTTGAAAGTTGAAGATTTGAATCTCTGCTTTGCAACTTGGAGGAATTTAATCATGTCGATCTTGCTTTTCCCCAGTTCTTTATAAGGATATAAAGTTAATTAACAGTTGCAGTTCATGGGATACATTTAGGATGGTTAGAATTTTAACCAAAGTACGTATCAAAACACACAACTGTTTGATTCAGTGTTCAACATGTTTTTCTTTGGTCCTTATTTATTCTAAAGGGATTATTAATACTGGTCGTAGTGCTGCTTTTGATCTCACCTGACTTCATGCATCAGCAGAGCCGTTGATATGACTCATTTCTCAAGCTGGTTGTTCATTGTACAAGTTTATTAATTTGCTTTTTAGGGTTTGCTGACATTTGATATCAGATGTTATGACACTGTCTCGTCTGTAGTGATGTAATGTTGGCTGACTACCCTACGTCTGGGTGTTTAAAGTGAAGGTGTGTACCAGTTTATCAGAACTGAAACACCGATCTACTGACTGACTGCGCCTCTGTCTGCATCACTTTGCTTACTCTCAATTAGCCCTATCACAGCTTTTTATGGCCGGCTGCTGAAATGTTTATTCAGCTGAAGATAGCAGAGATGAATAAGACTTTGTTTTTTGGTTCATTTAAATTACATTTTTACATATCCTGTTGCAGATGACACATGGACTTAGGCTAAAGATTTACAGGAGTGTCCTGTCTGACCCCTTAGTTGTTGTTGCTATGCCTGTCAGACTTTCTGTTTTTAAAAACAGAACATTAGCTGCAGTGGTAATGGTTTCAGATTGACCAAATGTTCAGTGTTTTTTTTAAATAATTGGTCTTTTATCCCAGACAGAGGTAGACAACAGCAGGCTTATTATTTCCAGACTGTAGATTTTATTCACTAAAATGACAACAGTTGCTGTCAGATTTTATCAGTTAAAGCATTTAGTGTGATAGCTTATAAAGCCAGCTAATTAAATTAGGCCTTTGAGTCTCTGGCTGATCATGTAATGTGTCCTGCTGATGCAGAAGCTGGTCAAAGGGGTCTCAGGACTAAAAGTATATTTGTTTAATTAATTAAGCTAAAAGTCTGTTTTAAGCATTTTTATATTTCTATATCTACATGTATCCTGTTTCTGTCTTCAGATGAACCATCGAGTCCCAGTATTGAACTGGACAGCTCCCTCATACCTGCCTGTTCTGTGATATCTGGAGCACCCATCATCACCACCATCCCACCCAGCCCCACCTCGCCGTCGCCTTTCATTCGACGGCAGCTGTCGCACGACCAAGGTATGTTCACGTCAACGCAGCAAACTGAGCCTCGGGTTGATGACTTAACTTGACCGTACAGTTTCATAAAAGTTCTAAATAATTGTTCAACCTTTTCTTAATAGATTCTCTCCGTCTCACAATTATCGAGTCAGACTCTGGTACGAAATCTGAGCGGTCCAAGTCGTATGATGAAGGCCTGGATAACTACCGGGAAGAAAGCAGAGGGTAAGTTATACAGACTCTAGTGTCATCACAAACATGCATTACCAAGAAAACCTGTTTAAATTACTTATTTAGTCTATTTTATACGATGGATTTTACATCATAACACAAAACTTTGAATGTTTTTCTAGCACTTTCATCATGCTCTGTTGCTCTTGCTCCTCTCATAATCCTCTCAGCTCTGTCATTATTAAAATATTTCTTCATCTTCAATGTAGGAGGTCCTTAATACCTGGTCTGAAAAGTCTCAGGAAGGTGAGTCTAATCCACAATATTTTATCAGACAGTTCTGTTTGTTCTGTGCCAGCTGTGCTCACATGCCACGAGTGGTTTATCTGAATTTCCTGCTCTGAGGTTTTTATGAGCCTATTTGCTCACACCCAGAAGATAAGACATCTCACAGTGAAATGTGAAATTATTATGGATATAGAGAAGTGACGCTCAAGATTAGTCAGTGAATCATTGATTTAAAAAGTAGGAATCGATCTGTGTGTGTGTGTGTGTGTGTGTGTGTGTGTGTGTGTGTTTGCTGTCTCTGTACACCATCATTTTAAAAATTTGACTGAAGAACAGTGCAACCCTTGTCAACACAAGCGACAACCAGAAGTGCATGTAGTCCATCGAGTGTCCGCTTGAGGCTGGCTGCAGCAGCACCATAAGACACATACAACACAGCTTCATGTGTTACTTTTTATCCATCACAGGCTGCAGACCGTTCATCTGAAGACTCGGGCTCCAGGAGGGATTCCTCTTCAGACGTCTTCTGTGACGCCACAAAGGAGGGTTTGCTGCATTTTAAGCAGCTGAATACAGACAAGGGCAAGGTGGGAACCATCTCGTCATACGTAACATCAAACAGTTCACTATCTGGCACAGAAAGCGTGTGTGCATGATGTGACCTACTGTAGAAGTTGGTTTACAAACAGTAGTAAGGCTGCCCTTGTTCCCAGAGTCTGACCTGTATATGCTGTACTCACCTGTAAGACAAGTTTATACTCATACCTGTCTTTGACCTCCTTGTTTGAGGTCTCACATTGTCTCCCCTATGTCCCTCAAGGCAGTGATTATGTGTAACTATTCCAACAAAAGCAACATTTACAGAAAGATTACAGTTTAATCTCTTCTATTTTACCTTAAACTCGTCTCTTACTCCTGACCTCTTTCTGCAGCGTGTCGGAGGGGGGATGCGTCCGTGGAAACAGATGTACGCCGTGTTGAGAGGCCACTACCTCTGCCTGTATAAAGACAAAAAGGAGGGGCAGGCTCACGCCAACTGCCAAGCAGTAGACGAGCCCGTGTCGATCAGCATCAAGGCCTGTCTGATCGACATCTCGTACAGCGACACCAAGCGTAAGAACGTGCTGCGGCTGACGACGTCCGACTGTGAGTACCTGTTTCAAGCAGAGGACCGGGAGGACATGCTGGCCTGGATCAGAGTCATACAGGAGAACAGCAACCTGGATGAGGAGGTAAAATAGTTAATTGTGATACAACCCCTTTTACAAACAGATGCATAGCAGTCAAGTCCTGTTGTATAATGTATAGATGGTGACAGGGTAAGGGTGAAGAAGCCACTGATCTGAAGATAAAATTGCCTGAATGTATTTTTTCAAAACTATTTTTATAAGTAAAATATGCCTGAAACCTAAAGGAAAAGATTCACTTAAAATATTTCATCACGTCATCATTCTAATTGGTTTACAATGTACTTGGAGGTTTTAAAGTATCTTTTTTATTCGGTGCATACTTGTCATCAAAATATTAACTAGGGATTGCTTTTATGAGCAATTAATCAAGCTGATTATTTACAAGATCCTTAAAAATGGGAAAGACCAAGACAGTGGATAGAGTCTTCAGCCTTCACTCGGCGTGCAAACCAACCACCCGGCTCCCTGGAGCCTCTAACTGGACTTTTCTGAACACGTTTTGTAACATTATCACGAGAAAACTGCACATTAATAGTGAGAATTGTTGAGGAACTTAAAACGTTGTTTGAATCTGATTTGGTTTTGTTTATTCGATTCTGTTGCTTAGCATTACCCATTTCAAATTCACAATAAGACCTTTAGATTCAACCTTAATTGTTCCAGAATTACAAGTACCAATAAATCCAGAGTACAGAGTACAAACTACAGACTGCAGCTAAGACCATAACACAATCATAAAAAAACAAACTCAATCAAATTTACCAAACTATTCAACAGTCGAACAAAAACAGTGCAAAAGAACCAAACCCATTACAAATGTCATCAAACATCATTCAACATTTATCAAATATATTTCACAATATGGTCTCTTATCATAGCCGAGTCTCCATCCATAAGAACTTAAAGCTCATCTTCCCCTCCTTTTTAAGACCTTACTATTCATCCATGCTATGACATTCCAATGGTCTTACCTGTGTCACCTGAGAGCAACAGGTTATATAAAGATCGGTTATGGCGTGTAAAGGGTCGGGGGAAGGGGGCTGCTGCACCTGATGCCTCCACCATAACCTGTTGTGTCCTCTGTCCTGCTCTGCTCCTCTTTCCTTCCTTCCTTTTTTCTGTCTTTTTTTAGAACGCGGCCTTCACCAGCCATGACCTCATCAGCAGGAAGATCAAGGAGTACAACACCTTGATGAGGTAAATGAAAAGGGAGGGACCCTACGTCTGGAACATGAAACCCAGTGCTGCTGTGATGGTTATCTCTGATTGGAGATCTCATTTTGTGCTTTACGTCTCAAACAGCCCGACCGGCAGCAAGACGGAGCCGTCACCCCGAACCTCACGCCAGTCTCTGAGCATCAGACAGACGCTGCTGGGAGGGAAAGGAGAGACCAAAGCGACAAGTCCACACTCACCCAAACAAGCCGAGCAGGAGAGAAAGAACATGCACAAAGGTAGAAAAAGACACAATTCAAATTAACTTTTGACTGTGTCTGCAAGAGGAAAAACTATTGATTTTCTGATATTTGAAACATTTTAATTGTAAATATTCTTTGGCTTGATAGATATTTGATTTCAAGTATTTCACTCAAACATCCCAAGGTGTTCCACTTTAAACTCTGTTTGAAACATCATAGTTGTAAATATGACTTTGCCTGTACTGCTTGTTTGGCCAGGTCTCGCATGTAAAAGGTTTTTAATCTCAATTAGACTTCCTTGTGAAATATAGATAAAATGAAAACATAAAAAGGTGACATAGGGCTTTGCAGTGACATTAAAAAATATTCTAATTGATTCTGATTAATGCTTACCTGTAGTACAGATAAAAACACCAGATGCAAAGTTTAGAGCACGGAGAAGTAGGACAGCTGCCCTCTTTGAAGGTGTGAAACGTGGCTGACTTGTGTGCTCTCATTTTACTGAATCTTTTGCACTGTGCCTTGCAGATGACACCAGCCCTCCCAAGGATAAAGGGACGTGGAGGAAGGGCATCCCGGGGCTGATGAGGAAGCCTTTTGAGAAGAAGCCGTCTCCTGGAGTCACGTTTGGAGTGAGGCTGGACGACTGTCCTCCTGCACAGTCAAACAAGGTCTGTACTGATTTGAGTTTTCATGAAGAAAGGAAAAGGAAAATCTGCTTTTGAAGTTGTTTGCATCTGTATTAAAGATGTCAGACATGCTTTGTGAGGTTTTTTCTGTTACATATAAATACAGTTTTCATCATAGACTAAACCATTTCTATTGTATTCCAGTTTGTGCCTCTGATCGTGGAGGTCTGCTGTAATCTGGTGGAGGAGAGGGGGCTGGAGTACACGGGCATCTACAGAGTCCCAGGAAACAATGCTGCAATCTCCAACATGCAGGAGGAGCTCAATAACAAGGGCATGAACGATATCGATGTCCAGGACGATGTGAGTGTCCCTTTATCGATCCATGTTGCTATAATTAAACTCTAAGTGGAGTCTCGCGTTCTGCAGGGCTGCTGTCCTTGATGTGTTTGGAGCAGATGCAGATGTGTGTACTTCAAACAGAAACGAGAGTTTAAATGTATGTCATGAATTATTATATTTTGGGGATTTTTCAGACAAAGCAGAAACTTGCATTTCCAGAAAGTTGAACCGTTGCATCAATCAGAGAGCAGGAGCATCCTGATGGTGGATGTAACAAAAATATGAGTCTATAAGTATTAACTTTTTTTTTTTTTTTGCATAATACCAACTTAAACTCTCATGTCATGTTTTGCAGAAATGGAGGGACCTCAATGTGATCAGCAGTTTACTCAAATCCTTCTTCCGTAAACTTCCAGAGCCGTTATTCACCAATGGTAGGTTGTTATTTTTAGACAGCGTGCATGCCATCTAGTGGCCAATAATGAGAATTACAACCCTGTAAAAAAAAAATGCTGTGTTGATCCTGCAGCCTTTCTTAATTTGTCTTTGCAGATAGGTACGCAGATTTTATCGAGGCCAACAGAACAGAGGACCCAGTGGAGAGACTCAAAGTGCTCAAGAGAATGGTGAGTTATTTTTTATTATTATTTTTGAAGCTATTTACTTTATGCCCAAGTCATCCCATTGTAAACAGCTACAGTCATGTTTTTGTTTTCTTTCTTTGTTACCTTGACTCATCAGGTGTTGTGCACTGTAACCTGCAAATCCTTTTTAAATTCAACAAAGAATATTTGTAGTTTACAGTTTTGGTCATAGTTGCTTCTGCCATATCTTAAATAGACAGATTGATTATTGCTACAACTAGTTTGATTAAAGGTCTGGAGAGATAAGGCCTCTGAAGCTCAAACTAAATGAAGAAACCTCCTTTGATAAACACGATAAGAATCGAAAAAGCATGAATGCAGCAAAGAAAAATAAAGAAATAACATTCACATTTGTCTCTTTTTCTTTTTTCTTTGTACTTCCAGCTTCATGAGTTGCCGGATCATCATTATGAGACTCTGAAGTTTCTCTCATGCCATTTGAAAACTGTGGCTGATAACTCGGAGAAGAATAAGGTGTGTGCTTCAGAAAATGTCAATTATCTAAGCCTTTAGTTTTCATCAGAGGACTTTCAGTGTATCATTAAAACTGTGATGTTTTGTTTCTGTTTGTTAGATGGAGCCGAGGAATCTGGCCATCGTGTTTGGTCCGACGCTGGTGCGAACCACAGAGGACAACATGACCCACATGGTGACACACATGCCGGATCAGTACAGGATAGTTGAGGCCCTAATCCAAAATGTGAGCAGCAGATCTTTAACTCATATTAAGGATCCTTCACTAAACATCAGATTCAAACACAGAGACTTACATTTGAATGTTTTTCTCCCTCTAGTACGACTGGTTCTTCACTGAAGATGGAGACAGAGATCCAGTGGTGAGTACAGGCAGCACTGCTGTTAAATGTTTTCTTACATTTTAATGTCACATTTTTCAAAGCATTAAAAAACAGCTGTCATTTGTTTGCTTTTGACGGCATGTTACTCTTAAATGTCTTTGTGAATCTGCTCCTCACTGTGTCACAATCGCTCCCTACAGACTGCGTCGCATGATGAGAGCGCGGTGGAGTCGCAGCCCGTCCCCAACATAGACCACCTGCTCACTAACATCGGCCGTACGGGCACGTCGCAGGGTGAAGTATCAGGTAACGTGCTGCCTTTGGCAGACCAACTCTTTGGTGGGTTTTTACCTTTCTCTACCCTCTTTCTGCTGCACTCTAACCGGGACCTGTGTGTGTGTGTGTGAACTAGTAACAGATGTTGATGATAACGCTGCTTCTTCCCTCAGGCTAAGCTTCCCCTTCTGCTTCTTTGTGTGGTGCCACTAGATAGAAATGTCTATGGCCAACCACGAGTCCAAGCGCCTGTGCGGGTTTCAGTGGGCAATTTATCTGCATCTCAATGCAATAAATTGTTACGCTTCTTCATTTGCTTTCAAAATAATTAGCCCCCTGTCGGTTTCTGATAAATGTAAGAAGTCCTCTTTCTTTTTGAATAATCCTTCTGCCCTTTAATTTCTCGTTTGCCTCGTCCAACTCCCCCTTTTTTTCCCGCCTACTGTTGCACTAATACGGCATGTTGTTTCCCTCGTCACCAATAGATGTTTTTACAGTGAAAGGCGACCTCTGATTCCTCTGTCTCTAGTGAGGCTCTGTCGGGTGTCCTAAAGGCTTTCCCAGCAATTCACACATACTGATCTTGACACAGGCCAAGTGGGCGGAGTCTATCACACCATGATGACACTGATGGACTCTGTAGTGTCCGTGATGGACAGCTGGAACTGTAGGAAGAAGGAGGATTGTTGCCCGCAGTGTAGCTGCCTAGTCTGCAGGAACCCGCAGTTCTTTTGAGAGCGAGAAAAGCCAAAGAGAAAAAAAAAAAAAGAAACAGAAACCGTGACGGAGAAGTGGGGAAGCGAAGCGGCTACACGGTACTGTACAGTGTCCGGTGTTGTATCAGAGTTTACCTAACACAGGCCGGTGCTACTGTCTGAAAGGCTCTCCGCTGTCTCTCCTCACTGTCCTGCAAGCTTGCCAACAGGAGAGATAGCATGGTATGGTTTCTACGTCTCCAGTCACTGTGCACCTGCATATCGTGCCATCATGTGATTGCAAAGGGGTGTATAGGGGGGCTCGGCTATGTCACACAAACAAACAAGAGCAAATTTTAGCTGGAAATGAAGGACGACATGAATAGATGTGATTTCAGAGCAGGTGAGGACTGATTATAGGATTTCCTTGCCGACACTCTCTCTCTCTCTCTCTCATGTAGTGTCCCCTCTTCTCATATAGCTAGCCCCTCTGTGACCCCCCTGTCACTTCACTTATATTCTGTTTGGTTTCTTCCATAGTCATCACTGTGTCACTGTTGTCATGGCAGCCCTCATCACGTCTCATCACTTTGTCAAACAGCATCACAATTAGGGAGCAAAGAGCTGTGTGCAGGCCGGCTTCAGGTGTCACACTCACATACTGTTTGGTCTGGAGTGACACATGATCACATCACACAACCTCTGATCATCTAGTTCCAGATCTTCATTATAATGTAGTTACTATTACACCAGGAGGTTTTTTTTTAAGGTTCAAACCAGTGGATCTCGACCTGCTGGGGCTCAAATCGAAATGAATGGTTTGCGAGATCATAAAAAGCGATGAATAACTTTCTTGTTCCACAAAAAGTTCACTCCTGTACGAGCTGCTTTTTTTTAATTTTCTAAAATACTGGACAGGTTCACCCCATGCCAGTTATTTTAGATTTAGAAGTAAAACAGTCTGAGACGGCAAACTCATTCTTAGATAGGATCATTTTATGAACATGAAACCACACATCAGCTGACTTGGTATCACAGATTTCATTCTACTGAAGGATTTCTTGATAATATGGTTGCAGCAATATGAAAATGAACAAAATTATTCTTAGTACATTTGCTTGTATCAGCGGAGTTTACATTTTAAAGTTTTCTTACTAAGATATTGTAGTCTGGGGCGTCAGTAGCCTAGTGGTTAGTGTGCGCGCCACATGTACCGAGGCTATAGTCCTCCAAGTGTGCTGCCCGGGTTCAAATCCAACTTCCAGCATTTTGTTCCCCACACTCTCTCTCTCCCCAATGTCTGACTCTATCCACTGTCCTATCTCTAAAAATACATTTTCTTGGACGGTTATTGTAACCTAATGATCCCATGCTATTGCAACCCTGATGTTGAAAAAAACTCTGGGCATCTTAACCTTAGAATAACAAAGAAATAAAAATGGATTGACTTAAGTTCCATTTGAAGCTGGATGCAGTTATCACAAGACAATATAGACAACAGGCTGGAAGTTGATATTTCTTCAAACTTAAAGTAAATGGAAGCACAGGTTGAGACCACATTTAACAGTTCATAAATGTCCCTTTAAAAAACAACACAACGCCTTTCTGTTACAAATGCTCTTAATAATACACTAGGGTTCATGTCTGCATACCTGGATGTTTCTTTACCTTCATCAAATCAAACACCATCGATGTGTTGCATGGCACTTTCTCTGCCTCACTGTTGGGCTGCTGTTCAGTGTTCTCGTTGTGTTTGTTGCTGAAGTTGCACTCAGAATCACTCGGGGGACCAGACCAGAACTTGACTCTGCTCATGTTTGTCATGGGTTTGAAAGGTAGACGTCGTGGACCTGAGTGTAACATAAAGCTCATCTGTCCGTGTGTGAAGCATGTCCTGTCGTCTGCTCATGTCTGCGCTCACTCTTCATCACTCTGTTCTGTGTTTTCACTCCACACGCTCCTCCTCATCAACACGGTTCTTTTTCCTTTTCTCTCCCTGATTCATCTTCCTGTGTTGCACCTCAGAGATGTGTTTTTCTGTGTTTTCCACGCCAGCTAATTCTCCTGTTTTTCTTCTTTTACCCGCAGATTCACCAACCAGTGACTCAGCTAAATCAAAGGTGAGTGTTTTGTGTCCAGTGTTGAAACCTCTCAGGCCACTGCTAGTGTAGGATGACAGGAGGTAGGTTACGAGCTGGAGAGATTTCCTCCGCACCCATAAAAAACAGCATTAAATTAACTAATCGTAATTCTTCCTTGTAGGGTTGTTTCACCCAAAACAAAAAACAAACTAATTGCCTGTGGTGTTTCTAGCTGTGCAGATTTGCTTACATTAGGTTATCCCATGTTCTGCATTAATCCAAGTACAGCAGAGTAGAAATCAGTTTGTAGTGCAACAATAAAAATGAAAAGAGCTGTGTTTGTAATAGCTCAAAATCCCACAGTCATGAGATGAGCTTTGAAACATTTTCAGTCTAACTCCCAGAGATAGTGCAGCTACAAACTACATCTTTGTAGGCACGAGTTCAGATACTCTGACCAACAGAATATATTAAGTGTTGTGATATTTCAATCGTCTTTTTTTCTGTTTTCCGTAATCAGTGCCGTGTACAAACTGCATTCTCTCTACATGAACCACTCAGCAGAAGTTTAAAATACTCCATGTTTAATATCATACACTACAACTTTCTTTTGGCACTACTTTCTCCTGCAGAAATGGTCAAAATGAAAACTGTAAACAGCATGTTCTGCTGATAATCCAGAGTAACCAGGATGTCAAACCTTTTGGCTGCTTGACAACAAATCATACTTAATTTAAATCCAAAGTATCAGGGCGGACATCTCAGTTATCTGACCTCGATACAGAGATAAATAAAACCAAAACAATCTGCATGGCTTGGTACCGTTTGATAAACTGAGAAGGACATACAAATATATTTTTCTGTAATTTGGGTGAACCAACCCTTTAAGTTAACGTAATGTAAAGTCTGTCAGCACTGAGGAGACAAAGCCGTCTGTACATCCAATGAGCTGAAGTCACTCAACTTTAAGATTCCTGCTCAGTGACACATTCAGGGTCCTTAATGTTGTTGCTGGAGAGCTCAGGCTGATTCAGCTGCTCGTAATGAGAGAAACATAATTGCGATGGGGTCATCAGCGTAAGCGGGTGCTTTCCATCACTGCACTGCTCCTATGTGGCTGCTTTCCTTCAGCTTGAAGTCATTCTGCTGCTCGTCCTGCTTCTGCTTTAAGGTCGGCATGGAAACACTGATGTGCTCCCTGTTAATGTTGTCTGTTAATGTTCCTCTCTCTGTCCACTTCTCTGGTTTGTGGCGCTTCACGGGAGCAGGTGGAGAACAGGTTTAAGTTCCAGACAGGGGGTGAAGGGTTTGTGTTCTCTCTGTGCCCTTTCTTTGTGTCTCTGCGTCAGAAATACTCACTTCAGCATCCTCCTCCTCTCTCTTTCTTCCTCCTCTCTCTCCTCTCTCTGCAGGGTTCCTGGGGCTCAGGGAAGGACCAGTGCAGCCGCGAGCTCCTGGTCTCCTCCATCTTTGCTGCAGCCAGCCGCAAAAGAAAGAAGTCAAAGGAGAAGCCGCTGCCTAGCAGCTCAGACGACGATCTGGACGCCGTGTTCCCCAAGAAGGAAATCCCCGTTCAGAAGCCGAACCACCACGGCCTCCAGACTGAGGCGCAGAGCGAGACTCGATTGAGCCCCAACGCAAAACCCAACGCCAAGCAGCCGGCGCGAGCAGAGGAGAGGAAGGAGAATGGGAGGACTGTGGAGCTCACACCTAAAGCCAAGAGAGAGCATAGGAACTCTTTATTCCTGAAGGATAAAACTCCACCCAGGCACCCTTCACCCTCGCCCTCCCCGATCATCTCCAGCTACCAAGCAGCTCCTCAGGGGAAGTCCTCTCTGTCAGATCCCCCCTCCCTGCTGGATGAGAACACCTCAGACCTCGGCACCATGAGCTCCGGAGCGTCCGTCCCGAGGTCGAGACCCAAAAAGTGGACAGCAGGAACGTCCCTCGAGCTTCCTGCAGGAGCGATTGCCGCGATCGGATCTGCTGCAGGCCCAGGAGCGTCTGCAGGTGCAGAGGTGAGCTCCATCACCTCAGACTACTCCACAACATCCTCCATCACTTTCCTCACCGGAGCGGAGTCCAGCGCTCTCAGCCCGGAGCTGCAAGGAGGGGAGGAGGCGGACGATGAACGCAGTGAGCTGATAAGCGAGGGACGACCCATGGAGACAGACAGTGAGAGCGACTTCCCCGTTTTTGCGCCCGGTGGAGGCAGCAGTCAGTCTACGCCCTGCCCGGATCAGAGTATGGAGAAAACTGAACCAAGAGGATCAGCTGAGGGGAGCGCCACACCAAAAATGGAAGCACGGCGCCTCTTCCCGTCGCACAGAATGATCGAGTGTGACACCCTCTCCAGACGGTGGTCCCTGAGGCAGAAAACAGACAGTGAATCATCAGTAGAGGGCGTGTCTGGGAGTACAGAGCGCAGCGAGGGAAGAGCAGAGTCTTCCACGCGGCTCTCAAGAGTCCTGGAGGTGATGAAAAAAGGGCGGTCCACAAGCAGCCTTAGCTCGTCCTCACGCAGCGAATCAGAGCGTCCCGAACCGGCCTGGCACCTTAAGATCACCGAGCGACTAAAGTTCAGGATCCGGACATCAGCCGACGACATGTTCGCGCAGAAGACCCGGACTCAAGAAGCCCGAGCGAAGAAGAAGAACATCCGACGGCGGCACACCATGGGAGGGCAGAGGGACTTCGCAGAGCTGGCGGTCATCAACGACTGGAGAGAGCAAGGCGGCGTGGACCAGGCGGCCGAGCTGTCGCCTCAGGATCGCCTCAAGCCCAGATGTTCCTCTCAGGACTTCTCCATCAGAGGCTGGATCTCCAGGGATCGCCACAGAGGCTCGGATTCAAGCGGCGAGGTCGCACCGAGAGCCGTCCCCGAGGACGACCATCCGGACGCACGCGACAGAGCGGAAGAAAGACCGCCCCCCTCTGCGTCTCCGGGCGCTCAGCCGCTCACAGGGGAGCAGGTCAACGGCGGCGGGCTGCAAGGCAAAAACAAAACCAACCTGACGCCGGACGCTCACCCACACAAACTGTCTGGAGCTCAAGTGGTCCGCTCGCGGTTCTACCAGTATCTGTGAAAGTGAAACAGTGGTTTTATCTGGAGGATGAATGCGTTAAATGTACGAATGTGTGTATTGTAGCCGAGGTTACTGCACAATATTTTTTCTACAAAGTATACTTTATGTATCTACTGTACATACTGTGTATAGGCTTCTTTGATTGTTACTGGAATAATTCTACAGAGATGTTTTATGTGTGTGATTCCTCTGAATTGTCGGCCATACTGGAACAGACGATGGAAAAAAAACAAAAAACTCAAGACTTCCTCCTGCAAAAATGCAAAAAGACATTTCATGTGGACTCTTGTTACTCAGCACTAATGAAAAAGATTCAACTCGACTATTACTGAAGAAAGCATAGGGAAGCCTATTTTTTAAGGAATGATGCTTCAGTTCTTCCTCTTATAAGCATTATGAAGAATGTAATCTCTCTTTGGACTAACACTAGTTGCTCATGACAATATTTTTTTGTCATTTTCAAGACGACATGTATGTTTTTGATTTGCCTGTACTTGAAGCGTGTGGATGTAACTGAGGGCTGCTTTCTGAGCTGCGTGCTGTGGGAAGGTTTTTTTTTTTGGTTTTTTTTCACAGCACACTCAAAGCAGCCAGATATTAGCTGGAAGGACCGGAGGATTATGATAGTTTTATCAAATAAAGACTGAAAAAAAAAACAGTCATGAAATGCTGATACTAGAGTATGTAATGCTTGGTACAGTGCTTTTAATTTCTGAACTTTGTCCAGTTATACTTCAAAAATAAGTTTTACATGTGTGTGAATTGTTTTTATCTCAAAAAGTGCCTCTTTTTTTCTTTTTTAAACTGTTTTTACCAACAGTTGTGAAGACAAGAAGAATTTTTAAAACATTTACGGTGGTCTAAAAAAAAAAAAAAAAAACTCACAGGCATTCCAGAGATTTTCCTTTTTTTTCTGTTTTTTTTTCTGTTTTTAGTCAAACTCACAGCAACATCAAAGTGTTCAAATGTACGTCCATGTTTTTTTTTTTCGTAGTTTTACTTTCTCCTCTCTGTATGTTTCCAAGTGCAGTCAAATGCATGGGCGCTAAAACAAAACCTGGGAGAAAGCGACGACAGACTTTGAAATCTTTGAAACTGCATGAGATGACGTTTTTCTGAACAGTGAACATCTCGCCCTCCCTCAACAAACACTGGAAATAAATCATCTTTATTAGATCCTTGTGTCTCTTTGGTGTCATTGTTTTATATCACAGAAACATTTGGAAATGATTAAAGACTTATTTGCTTACTTTTTACCTAAATACACAGAGATGTATTCTTATTCTTTCCATTCAGTCTTTCTATTATCACTGACGATGTTACATTGAGTTCACCTGTCTACAATATGACAACAGCATCATTTCACTGTGCTGATGTAAAGATGATTTACTTTCTGTTTAACTTTGAGCCTTGAGGTGGAGATATTGAACGATATTATTTGTATACATTTACATATCTGCATTGCTTCTTCAGACGTATGTCTATGGATCCTTGAAAAACAAACCTTTCAATATATGTCTTACTAATAATGTGAAAAATAACTTCAGAAGTGTTTTAACTGTTTCCTCTTTAGTGTTAAGAGGATGAAATATTAACCAGTTATCAGAGATTGGCTCAAAGTCTGCAGACCATGATTTAAAGCATTAATTTACAATATAAAATGTGCTGAATGTTTAGATTTGATTTTATTCTTATTTTACTTTGGTCACACCTAGTGGTTACATTAAGTATCACACATTGATGTACGACGGGGACAAGAAAACCGTGCCAGCAAACAGCCCAGAAAAGAAGTTGATTGAACAGGTACATTTTATAACCATTAATAAACAAATAAGAATAAGAGCAATAATAATGTTAATGGTTATAATAAATACTATTTATTTATCAATCTTTAATTAAAATGATAAAACAAAATACCCCAACTACAGTTTGCATGGGAGAATAAAATATAAATACATTGAACAAGTACCCTAAATAAGAAAATATAAAATAAATATATAAATATATATACACATATGTAACGAAATGTTTGAGGGAAAAATAATAATTCAAGACCGACAAACACATTTGAAATCAGTAAATATATAAGTTGTTAATTTTGCTAAAATTATGGATCAGTATATCGAAATAAATTAATGAATGTTTATTTATAAAATATTTAGTTCTTTCGAAAATCAAACATGAAGGATGAATATAAAAAGATTGTGCTTTAGGAGAAAGGTGCTGTGGGGAAAAAAAAACGGATTAAAATATTCAACCATTATCACAGTGAGCTGCATTGTCACAGGGCGGGAATGTGCGCGTGAAGACAATTCAGTTAACGAGCTGCCTCGTGCTGCCGCGGTGACGTCACGTGAACGTGAACACTCCCAGAGTGTGTTTTGTAAAGAGAGCTCGAGACAGTTTACATCATCAGCAGAAACAGGAGGGACGGAGTTAACACCTTTATACCTCAGGTAAGAACGTTTTCATGAATTTAATGTTGATACAGAAATTAACTTTTCACCACTCTGTGATCTTCCCGTGTATAACTGGTTTTGCATTTTGTTTTATCCTGTTACTAAATTAATTTATAATATTCTATTGCATCACTTAAACCTCTTGACATTAGATAAGTGATTAGATATAATAGTTTTATGTATGTTATTTATCAGTTTATTTGTCAGGGACTCTACAAACAGGCAGTGTTACATCTAATTAAAATTCAACCAGTGGACGTTGGTTTAAAGAATTATCAGCAAGTCTGGCTCTTGAAAAACTTAAATATATAGTTAGGAAGAAAGCTTCAGAATTTGGTAAAATTTGAGAGGTTTTTTTGTTAAAAATGTTGACTTGGACAATGTATTGAGAGCATGACTGTGAACTGTCACTAGTGCGAGTATGTGTCAAATGTGACTGTTTATTATTTAACTTATTTATTTTTTCATTTGTATTGTACAAATTACTTTTATTATTCTTGTGTTATTGATGTACTGCCACATGTTCTATTTTGGGAGGGTTGTTTTATGTCATACTTTTGTTACATGCATATACATATACTGTACATGTCCTGATAAATGTGAAATTCATTAAAAATATGTTTATAAAAATTCAAATAAAATGCAACCAGTGCATTGTATAGGACTTCTAGGCATGATTAATTTGCAGTGTGTGTCCCTGGTTAGGCTTTTAGGAAATAAAACACATGATACAACAGTGAAGCAGACATTGGCAGGTTGATGACAATGATCAACATAACAACTAAGAACAGCCATAAAGAAAAAGAGGAGTTAAATAAGCTGTGCTATAAAATAAAACATGTAGCTCAGTGTTCACACATTTGCCTTTGTTGAAGCCGTTGTTTTGCCTTGTTATCAAAAGCTTTTGGGTCAGGTCATGTTTTTATTTTTCGATGGTAAGGTGATCAAACCTGTGGTTTCTGAGTTTGGTGCATTCTTGTTACCTCCTTCTGAAAAGATTCAGCTTGCATGCATTAACAGTTGTTATGTGAAACCCGAGGAACAGGTGTGGTGACATTTGTATAAAAAGAGACAAAAGACATGAAGGGACAAACACCTGAGCTGCACGTGAGCTGCTCACTCAGAGAGAGAGAGAGAGATTTTTGTACTCCTATCTTATTTCACCATACCATGAACTTTCTATAGGGAACAATAGAAGCTGAAATGTTAACAGTACAGGTTTGACAAATATCTTCCATCATACCGACTTGAGTCAAAAGTTACTGAAAACAAAAGCTCACACAAGTCTGAGGGTCAGTGAGTCCAACACACTCAGGCCTATTCACACACCTAACACTTAAAGCTGTACTGTAATGAGTCGGCTTCAGACAACATTCAAATAAATACATCTTTTTATTTTTTTATCTTTTGTATTTTCAGTATGTGGTATAGATTACACTCTGTTGGTTGTATTTGAAGTTTCAGTGAACTTTAAAGAATGGAAACAGAAAGGTAACGTGGTCAGACAACATGACAAGAAATGATGTCTCTTATAATCAAATTGAATGTAGTATATAATACTAGACTACCGGGGGAACTGGCACCTTGAGCTCCTCTCTCTCTCTCTCTCTCTCTCTCTCTCTCTCTCTCTCTCTCTCTCTCTCTCTGTGCACATACAGTACATCATATTACTGCATGTATCTATCTGGAAATCTCAGTCACTAACCACCTGACACCAAGTTTCTCGAGATAACACTTGTTATGAGTTGACGCTGTACAAATACAAATTGATTGATTGATTGATTGATAACCTTAAGCTGAGGCATAGAGCATTTTTGGGAAAATGTTTTTATGGATTTTAATCCCTGAATTAACCAGACAGAAAAAACGGTAATAAAAAATAATACACAAAAGAAAAAACAGGACTTTGAACAAACAAAAAATGATATAAAAAAACACATGACAGGGATGGAGAGTTTGAATTTGAATTGAATTTATTTATTTACTAAGGAAAAGAAAATTTAACATACATACATTTCAATACAGAGCATGGAACTGATGTGCTGCACAGAGTGTTTATAGCTATTGCTAATTTCCAACTCTTGTCCCGTTCTGCCTTTGGGTAGCCTCTTATAGCAGTCTAAAGCAGACGTGATTGATTGTGAAAGTCTATTCCAGAGAGCAGTTTCTCAAACTTTTTTCACATCAACATCTTATCTTCCCTCCTCTCCTGAAGGAACCATGTCAGCCGTCTACTTTCTCCTCCTGCTACTCCCTCTGGTGTCAGCGCAGACCCTTCACTGGGGGGCCTGTCCTGTTCCTAAAGTCCAGCCCGGCTTCAACATTCAATTGGTAAACAAGCACAAGTAAAAACAGTCATTCAGGTCCACTCTGCACTACACAGAACTCATCGAGCCTTGTTTGTTTTTAGTATCTCGGACGCTGGTACGAGATCGAGAAGCTGCCTGCTTCCTTTGAGAGAGGAAAGTGCATCGAGGCGAACTACGCTGTGAGGCAAGATGGCACCATTCAAGTGCGCAACACTCAGTTCTAGTGAGTATTGAAAAGTTTGTTTTGTTGTTTTTAATATTCAGCCAGTTGTATTTTTAAAAAAAGGTCAATATGAAACCTCCGTCAGAATATATTGAAGTATTCATATCCTAAAGAGTACAAAAACCAGAGTGTGAAACTATAAGTTTATGTAATTCTTGTTCAACAGACTTATTAAGAGATAACATGGGGAAAAAAAGCTGCAATGCCCATCAAAATGTCATCTTTTATTTCTGTCTGTGTCTCAGTAAAGAGAAGACGAGGGTAGCAGAAGGGACCGCAGTGATTCCAGACCCGAGAGAACAAGCACAGCTTGGAGTCAGCTTCTCGTATTGTAAGTCCTCATCTTCATCCTTAAGAGACGAGTCGAAAGGTTTGAATATTGTTCTTATATTTATGAAGTCTTTCAATGGACAAAGAACAAAAATAACTTTTAAAGCAGACTGTTCCCTCATCCCCGAGCTTATTTGTGCACACATACCTTTGGAGTGATGATATATCAGCAGACATATGGCGCCACAGCCTCAGTGCATTTGTTATCATAGTGACAATAAGCCTGTTTGTTTGTCTGTGAATCATCTATTTTGGACATCTTAGTTATCAGTAGATGTTTACGTCCCGTTTTAGCCAACATGAGCATTACATCACTGACACATCTGTTAAAGCAACAGGTTCAAGTCCGACCTCTAAGGGCCTCAAGCAGAACCTTTCGGGGGCTTTTTTCATTAAACATCTTGACTTCATGCTTGGTTCTGATTACTAGCCATCTGTACTTAAATCAGGGGGGGCAACTGGTGGCCCGGGGGCCACATGCGGCCCCCATCAACCCTCAACGTGGCCCTCAGCTCAATTTTTACATATCAATTAATTGGAAACATGAAGAAAACATGACAAAATCTGCCATTAAATCATGAAAACCAGAAATATGTCCATAATAATATTTGATCCCTGGTATGTGTCGAGTTAAATTGGAGACATAATCGACTGTAATCATTTTTGTATTCTACAATTTGGCCCTCTGGCAGTGAGAATTGAACGAATGTGGCCCTTGCTGTGACCAAAGTTGCCCATCCCTGACTTAAATATTAATAATAAAAAAATTACTATAATCAGTTATTGTTATATCTCCAAGAGACAACTCTAGTCAGTTGTTTTTACTCCATGTACGCAGCATTACATGGTCAAAGTGCTTTTTAAGTCTCACTAAAGATGAACAAGGTCATGTTTAAGTGATTATATGAATTATGATTCTCCAGCTATTAAATAAAAGCTACACTTCAGAAATTGAATGTATTGTATAATATTAAACATCTTTCTTTTTCATGTCTGCTCCCTCTGCTCGTAGTCACTCCCTACAGCCCGTACTGGATTCTTTCCACCGACTACTCCACTGTGGCCGTCGTGTATTCCTGCACAGACTTCCTCCGTATTTTCCACATCGACTTCGCCTGGATCCTCGGACGCTCACGTTTCATACCTTTTGGCACCGTTGAGCATGCCAAACAACTGCTGGTGAAGGAAGGAATCGATATTTTCAGGATGAAGCCAACGGATCAGACCGGCTGCAAAGACAACTAGAAATAAATGAAGAGTTTCCCGTTAGTGCCCTAAACCAGTAAGAGAAGTCTGGTCTGAACACTGGTTCAACAAGACTGTATCTCAAATCCTCCTGATATAAACATTACTGTGCTCATTCTTAGGTAGAGGATCAGGTGTTGACTATATTTTGTATTTAAAGATGCAGAAATGTTGCTTAAAATACAATTTGCATTAAATATACATTTTTCATCATTTAAATAAAAAGTTAACCAATAATTTAAATGAACTCATTATATTATTCAATTACCAATTCTACTTTGTTTTGCAAAAAATGAATGATTAGTGGGTTACAGATGAAGGACATTCTTTGGGTTCATCAGCAGTGAAGTTACATAAAGTTATTGTACTTTGATTGTCTTTAAGGTGATGTTACATTAATCATGTAAAATAAATTTACTACATTCTTCTACATACTTGAGGTACTTGTGGTGTACTTTTCATTCACGTTTTATTGCCATTCCATTGTAGGAGAGGAATATTGTAATTTGACGTCCAAGCTTTGATCACTGAATAAAGGTTTCTTTCTTGCAAAAGAAAATCCTTTGGTGTTCATTTCACAGTATTTACAGCTCAATCAATAGCTCACTAGTAACAATGAAAAGGGTGATTAAAGGAGAAATGTAAAGGTATCACTTCAGGATTTTGATATCTATGATGATCTTTTAATCTTATCAACACATTTTTATTATCTTTTACAAACAACAGAAATCTATTCATCAAAAAGAATCCTCCCACTAAGTCTTACGTAATGAAAACAATCATTAGTAGCGCTCCTTAATGAGGTGGAGGACAGATTGTTGGTTGAAGTATTTCACTGACCCCCTTTCTGAAATTGAGTTTTTTAAAAGAAAACTAACAAATATTCGAGGCAAATATATAAATTAAAGCAACCGAGGGGAATAACTGAATCTGCATCCACAATAAAAACAGAAATAAAACACACAAACACATTTTTGCCAGCTGGAAAAATCATGGAAGAATTTCTCTGGAAACGGTGTAACCTGCACAGTGAGCTGTGTGTTTGTGTGTGTGTTTGCATTTGGTGTGTGTGTGCGTGTGTGTGCATGAGTGTGTGTTTGCATTTGGTGTGTGTGTGTAGGTCTGTCGGCTCTTCCACACTGAGCCTCACACCACAGGTCACAGTGAACCAGGAGGGAGAGCGTCTCTGCAGGGCTTCACAAAAACCATTCACAGGTACAAAAAAAAAATTTCTTTCAACAAACAATTTCTTTAATAGCTAGACAAATACAGATTTGAAGAATTTTATGTCTATGACATATTGCATGAACGTACTGTGACTGTGCTTATTGGATTGAAACCTGAAGCATTGTGGGCTTTGTTGTTCTTGTAGGAGGAAAGATGAAGCTGTTGGTCTTGCTCGGTGTTCTCCTCTGCCTTTTTGCAGTTCATCATAGTGGTGAGTTTTTATACAGAATACATGTTCTTTTAAAGACAAGTTAAGTTCATTTTTATGGTAATGAAATGCAGTAGTGATGAAGTATTACATAATCTGTATATGCATGCTTTAATACTTGTATCTGTTTTTTAGTCATGAATGATTCTCCTCGATGTGATTTGTCACATTTAAAGGACATCATTTGTTGTTAGTGACTGCATGTGCACAAAGAGCTCTCTGTCCAAGTGTGTGTGTGTGTGTGTGTGTGTGTGTGTGTGTGTGTGTGTGTGTGTGTGTGTGTGGATTGGTCAAAAATAATATTTGAGGAGGGTATCCTGAAGTCCTCTGGCAGAGAGCTCAGTTTTCCGATCTTGAATCCCGTCTTTGTGTTCGGAAAGCCCAGGAATGTTTGGGAATGTTAATTTTTTTTTTTTCTCCTTCCTCCTCCTCACAGAGGCCAGAGTCATCCCAGAAGGAGGTACAGTAAATAAATAACATCTCTTTTTTTAAGATGCATACATATTTTGACACGATACATTCCATATAAAAGTGTCAGATTTCTCTTTCTTTCACTTCCTTCTCTGCTATATTTCTTTTGATTTTAATCTTGAAATATAAGAAAAGTTGTGAATGTAGTCTTTTCTTTAAATTCCACTCGTCTGCATACTAAAGGAAAATATTTTACTATTTATAGATTTGTCTGAGAGCTTTAGTTACTTTGCATATTAAAATGTTTAATACCTACTCTACTCTACTGATATATAGTGTATACATGAACACAAAGTGTGACCACATCACCATGGTAACGGTTGTGTCCTGCCCATCTTTAGTGCCTTATGATGAACCTCCAGCTGTCCCTTACTGGCCTTACTCCACCTCTGACTTCTGGAACTACGTTGAATACTTCAGAACCATCGGTGCCTATAACCACATCAACGAGTTGGCCCGGGCCTTCTTTGCCCACCAGCACCTCGGGGACACCCTGGGGTATGAGAGCAACGCGGGACATGAGCACTGAGAGATGAGCAGGAAGAGAGCAGCAAGGCGGCTGTTCAGAATTTGTTCTTTTAATACCGTACACAATTGAAATAAGAGTTGAGGACATTTTTACAGACGTTAAATGAAAGAAGTTAAGGCATAGAGTGTCAAGTGTTATACTGTTTGTAGGCTAGCCAAACATATAGAGAGAACAGATGTAGCCCCTTTGAGGAATTGTACAATATCATAATGCTATATGCCATGAATGAATAAGCATGTGCCAACTTAAGCAATGTCTTTAAAAGGATATGGTTCTCCTTTTTTTATTATTATAATAAAATGATTATTATTAAATGATTATTCTCAATCACGTCAAACTGTATTGTGTATTTTTCTTGAATTTATAGTTTTTGATTGATTGATTACATTCATTTCAGACATATCAAAATAAAATCAAACATATCAAAAATACAAAACAAAATGAAAAGCACGAAAATACAATAAACAATGTTCAAATTATTTCACAAAAAAATAAAAATAAAAATAAAATTACATATATTCAATTGATATGCCTGTATAAAAAAAGTATAAAACTTATTTAACCCTACCCCTTTTCCACAGCTCAATAATTAATATTTATTACATTAAATTAACTTCCTGTGATCCTTATAATCTCTCTATATATACAATCTATCTATATACAATTTGCTATACTATATTTATGATACTATATTTGATATCTACAGATTGTATAGTGTTGGTAAGAGAGCTGTTTCTGGGTTAATTAAACCTTAAAACTGAAAATATAGTTAGACAAATGCTGTATTTGAAACAGCCTACATGCTTCTATAGTTTTGGGCGGAATTTTGGCTATAAAGATAAAGAAAGCTATTTTTGTTCTTTCACAAGTTCATAGTAGTCAGGATATTGTACATTTATTTGAAACCAGTAGAAAGCGGTGATGCAACATTTTGGATACCAACCGCCTTTTATAATCCCCGGCAGAAGAAGAAGAAGAAGAACGGAACCTTTCAGTTCAAGAGTTAGCCGCCGGGCCCATTTAAGTGTGACACCGTTGTTTTGTTTATGTGAGCGATCTATTTCAGTGACTCCCAAACAACATTTTTGTAAGTTAATTACTGTCGAACCGAAACAACAAAATGAAACCTGCAGTGGACGAGATGTTTCCTGAAGGAGCCGGACCTTACGTGGACCTGGACGAGGTACGTTTGTTGTGGAGATGTGGAGAGAAAATGTCTATTTTCAGGCTGACGTTAGCTAAAGTTAGCTTAGCTCAATGCTACTTAGAAGAATGTAAACATTAAGAAAACAAATTATAAATTAGATTATGAAGTCAGTGCTCTCATAACATTTAATACAACACGTATTAAATGTTTTATGATATTTTTTTTCGGGTTTTTGAAGGTGTTATAACATGTTATTAACATGTTATTAAGATGTTATTAACATGTTATTAACATGTTAATAACATGTTGATAACATGTTAATAACATGTTTTAGTATCTTTTCATTGATTTTTGTTTAAACATTAATTTTTTATGTGTTTTTCAGTCTGTTACCTCATACTGGATGTTTTTCATTTGTTTTTTTTTAAATGTTTTACAAAGTGAATCTTTAACGTTGATTATAGGACCAAGATTAGAAATTGTATCTTTGCCCGACTTTTTAAGTTGGTCTCTCTCTGAAGGGAAGCGCTTTGGTCGTTTCACATCGGAACTAAATAGTAAACATTGTAGAAAGACAAGCTCCAGTACACTGCCTGTCCAAAAAACAAAAGTCACCACCTGGATTTAACTAAGCAAATAGGTAAGAGCCTCCCATTGGATAATAATAACTGCATGGGCGATTATCTTTCAGCTGGTAACAACTTATTTAACCCCAACTGATGCAATGAGTAGCTTCTCACTTCTTAAACTACGGTGTTGAAAGACCCATCCTGTGGTCGTGGAAAAGATGTTAAGTCTGTTTGAGGAGGGTCAAATCAGTCTCATGCATCAAGCAGAGAAAACATCTAAGGAGATTGTAGAAACTACTAAAGTTAGGTTGAGAACTGTCCAACGCGTTATTAAAAACTGGAAGGAAGATTTCCCCTGTTCCAGAGTGATCAGGGTAAGAAGAGAGGCAGGTGAAGTGATGCACCCATCATGCCTACTGTACAAGCCTGTGGAGGGCAGTGCTGTGATCTGGGGACTACCTGAATATACTGAATGACCAGGTTATTCCATCAATGGATTTGTTTCTTCCCTGATGGCACGGGCATAATCCAAGATGATTCATCAGGATTCATCGGGCTCAAACTGTGGTGGAGTGGTTCAGGGTGCATGAGACGTCTTTTTCACACCTGGAATGGCCTGGACTCTCCAAATCATCAGTACAAGATGTCGGTGAAAAATGAATGCAACACTGGACAGAAATAAATCTTGTGACGTTGCAGAAGCTTATGGAAACAATGCCACAGCGAATGCGTGAAGTAATCAAAGCTGAAGGCGCTCCAATGAAATATCAGAGTGTGTGACCTTTTTTTTTGGTGGCGGTGTGTGGCAGGCAGTGTATGATTAATCCAACATAAATGTAATGAAGATAAACACACAATAAAAATATTTAGGACACAAGTATGAGTACTGGATGTGCAGAGGGTCCCGTTTCTGGATTTTGTGTATTTACTGATTATTTTACATTAAAAAGGTAAGTAAATTAATATTATTATCATTATGCCATGTGTTTGTGAATTTAAAAGTAGTGAGTAATGTGTGTTTGCACTGCTGTGTGTTGACAGGCAGGGGGCAGCAGCGGCCTGCTGATGGACCTGGCAGCCAATGAGAAAGCAGTTCACTCTGATTTCTTTAATGGTAAGGGTCTATCTTACTTTATTTCCCATCTAAGTGACTCAATATAGAGTGGATGAGAAATTAAATAGATTCTTAATAAATGTGATTCATATTTTAAACACAAATCTTGCTGAAGTATTTAAAAGCTGAACTAAAAACAAGTGTCATCAACAGGCTTTTATAGAATAGAATATAGTAGAATAACTTTATTGATCCCAACTAAGAATGTTAATATAAACAACCAGGATTTAACTTAGCATTACTAGTCTTAAATATGGAAGATTAAATGTAAATGTGCAAAAACAGAGTTGTAAATGGACAGTATTGACATAAGTTAAAGTGCAGGAGTGTAGACATATTATAAGCAGAAACTATACAATATAACGGCGAGTAGACAGCCAAATGAAGTGAACATGAGTGCAGGGATAATTTGTAAATGTAACATGTGCAGAACAGATGACAGTATGGAGAGACAGATATGATCATGATGACAGTTCTCTGCTCGCATGAGGTGAGCTGTTGTACAGAGTTCTGACCTTCGGTAAGAAAGATTTCTTGTGTCTGTCCTTGTGACAGCAGAGTTGAATCAGTCTGTTGGAGAAGCTGCTCCGCTGTTTGTCCAGTAGGGTGTGCAGAGGGTGATCAGGATTATCCATAATGGATAACAGTTTGTTAAGTGTCACTACTATAAAGAGTCCAGCTTGCAGCCTATCACAGAGCAGGCCTTCTTAATGAGTTTGTCCAGTCTCTTAGTGTCACCAGCTCCAATGCTGCTCCCCCAGCAGACCACAGCAGAGAAATATATGTTATATTCTTTTATTTGTATCATGACTCTATTCAGTATGAGCAAAGACATTTTGCATGATGCTACAGAAGAAGCATCAAAAGACTCAGCCTCACCTACTGCGTGTTAAGCTTTCACTTGAGGTGTGTT
Source organism: Labrus bergylta (assembly GCF_963930695.1). Taxonomy (NCBI): domain Eukaryota; kingdom Metazoa; phylum Chordata; class Actinopteri; order Labriformes; family Labridae; genus Labrus; species Labrus bergylta. The sequence goes on along the minus strand of NC_089214.1, from coordinate 5,170,789 downwards.
ACATTGTATAGTTTATATGTCTACACTCATGCACTTTAACTTATGTCAAAACTGTCCATTTACAACTCTGTTTTTGCACATTTACATTTAATCTTCCATATTTAATCTTCCTATTTAAGACTAGTAATGCTTAGTTAAATCCTGGTTGTATATATTTCCATTCTTAGTTTTGATATTTCTAGTACTTATTTACTTTGTATTTAATATTATATTATGTTTAAATTTGCTAACATTGTGTTTTTTACTCATATTTACTGTTATTGTTTGATAACCTGCTGCTGTAACGCCACAATTTCCCAGTTTGGGATCAATAAAGTAATTCTATTCTATAACTTAAGAGATCAGGAAGCTGAATCAGGAAGAACTGTTCCAACACCTAAACATAATAAAACATCTTTTAAGTGGCTGCATTATATCACTAGGAACACCCAGAATATTCCAGTATTTAAAAATATGAATAAATGGGAGAAACAGCTGATTAACAATCTGCATTAAAAAGGGAATTTTAGTGGAAGCACGTTATCCTGTTTTCTTGCTTAAACCACAATGTCTTCTTTTAACTAACCCTCAAAAATCCAGTTATTTCCCTGTAAACACAAGTGAATGTGTTCCTCACACACGCACGCAGAGGACGCACAAAAGCACCAGGCTAATCGGTTTTCCGTCTTGCAGCGTCGGGCTGCAGGCCAAAACAATTTTTGTCTCAGCAGCACATGACCTAGAAAAAAAAAAAAGAGCTGATTGTTAAAAAAGAAGAGAACGAAAGAGGAAAGGAGGAGAGAGCGAGGGAGGATGGTAAAGAGAGTTTATGGCTGCAGTCAGACTGAAACTCAGCGGGACACCTCGCCAGTCAGCTGCTTTAAAAACACACACACGCACACACACACACACACACACACACACACACACACACACACACACACCATGTGGACCCAGGTTTGAGATCACCTGGGTTGTAAACACTGTGAAACTGTCAGTTGGTGAAATCTCATGAATGGTACCAACTTGCTCGAGGCGCCCGGAGTCCCCTCAGGTCCCTTCATGACAATAATGAAATCCACTGAAAATGTTTGAATGCTGTGTTTCAGTCAGAGTTAGACTGACAGACAGTTTGTGAACAGAATGATGCAACTTAAAGGTTTTATTAGAAACAGAATGTTGTGTTTTTTTCTGAAGCACTAAAGGAACTCTACAACCTGAAGCCCTTTTTGCTGCAGAAACTTTCCTCAGGATCGAGAAACATTTGAAGAAACTGTGGTTTTCAACCTTCACGCTGAGACCCAACGGGCTCTGTGTGTGCGGTAAAGATGAAAAATCTCAGGAGAACTACAAGATCACTCAGGAATAAAGAGAACAACGTACAAAAACACATGTTACTCAGGGACAGACCGCGATGAAGTGTGCAGTGGAAACACTAACAAAGACTACTGGACAGGTCGTGATCAGCCTGCGGACACAGAGCCTGTGGGTCTTAAAGTTCTGGGATTAATTCCCTTTAAAAGGATTGAAACACTGGTGGTGGAGCTTGCAGATCTACTTTCTTTTTTTAAAGATTTATTTTTGGTCTTTTTATGCCTTTAATGGAGAGATAGGACAGCGGATAGAGTTGGAAATCAGGGAGAGAGAGAGTAGGGAATGACATGTGGGAAAGGAGCCACAGGTGGGATGTGAACCCGGGCCGCTTGAGACCACAGCCTCCATACATGGGGTGCACACACCAACCATTGCGCCACCAGCGCCCCTGCAGATCTACTTTTCTGTGATTGATCCAATATCTGCAAAATTTTCATTTAAGCCACTTTAAAAAAAAAAAAAAGAATTCAACTGCTAACTGGTATTTTGTCTTTTTGTGTTTTACGTATCAACATATCAGTGGAGGAGCAGAAAAACAGTTTACAGCAAACAAACTAATGCTGTGGTCCTGTTACGCATTTACCCTGTGGATAAGATCCGGCTTAGAAAACAGCAAACTGCAATGATGAGGTTTTAACTTCAAGTCAAGGGATGTGAAACAAAAGCCTGCACCACGTCTTCCATACTTCAGGTTTTCTCTGACCTGACGCGGACATGACACCATCATGTTAAAGCCTTTTTAAAAAGGTCAACTTATCGGTGTGAAATACAGGTTGTGAGCAGGTTGTGAAAAGAAGGTATAGTGTTGGGGTCAGGGGGGCTTGTTTACAGTGTTCACAGTTGCAAGGGGTTATGGGTAGCCGTGGGGAAGGCTTTTTTTGACTCACTCTGTCCCTTATTAGGCTGAACACAGGAATGTCCTGTTCCTGGAAACCACACAGACATGAAAGAAAAGAGTTCCCAAAGCCTGGTGAGCTGACACAGGTTCAGCCCGTGGACATTTTGAGCTGATTGGTGTAAATAAGTATGATTAAAGCCGACATCATGTGATGCTTTATAGTGTTTAATTACAGCTGCAAATCACTTTTAGTTTGAAAAACCCTGGAGGAATATTTCTGTACTTTCTTCAACAGTTAGATCGTGGTGGATGTGTCTCCAAAAGACGACTCACATGGTCAGAGTACGTTTTACTTTGGAACTAACGACACTTAAGCAAAAGATGTTAGTGGTCAAAGTAGCACCAATTAAAAAAGAAAACTTTTTTTAATTCACTTTCAGCAGATGAAACTACAAACTAAATACAGCGTTGACTCGTAAGCTCAAAAAGCTCTGAAAGAAATGTCAACAAATCCAGTTTTTTAAATGATAAATTATTTTGCACCTCTTGTTTTGCTCTGCATAGAGTTTAAAAATGCATCTTCCTTCTGGGGACACTTTGGAAAATGATCTTCAGTGTTTATTTTACTCGTCAGGTGAAGCTTAGAGACAAGCCGCTATGTGTTTAGTCAACCAGCGCATGTGAAGTGTCGTATTACTCGTACATGTGGCTTCATTTTACTAATCTAATAAGTAAACCATAAACGTTAACAAAATAAAAGCTGCAGAAAAGTGCCCAAAACGTAATTCACAGGTAAGGATGTATAGTTGATAAAACAGCTGGACCTCTTCTAACCCTGCTCTCCTTTTTGTGTCTTTCTCTTTTTTTTTCTACCTGCAGACTTTGAGGATCTGTTCGACGACGACGACCTGCAGTGACGACATCCCCTGAACACCTGAGCTTCACTGTGAACGTGTCGATAAGAAAATGAAATCGTGCTCATTCTGACCACAGCTTCTGTCTTATTTATATCCCCAACATGTCCCACACCACCACACTTGAATAAAGCCTTTTTCTCTCTTTTTGTACAGAAAATAAAAAAAGCTGTCTTCATTGGTGAACCAGGTGTTTTTTTAAATTCTGAGGATCGCTCACATTCCAGCTTCAGAGAAAATTATGAGTATGGTTTTGGCGCTGTCGTGTTTGAATCTGCTCCTGGCTGGATTGCAGGTTTGCTGGCTCTGCGAAACACCTGTTAGCAAACGTTAATTACATACGAGATTCAGTGTTAACATGACCGCTAAATGCTCACGACGGGACGGGACAGGAAAAGGGGGCTGCAAAAAAATGTGGAAATACTAAAATAAAACAGCAAATAAAGCGGTCTTGTTCAGGTGCAGACTCCGGCTGTAAAATCATCGTCTGAGCCAAAGAGTGACGATGCAGTCAGTGATCATAAAGAGGCCGAATGTTAAAGCTCTACTTCATCGTTACAGATAACAATCACTTGTGACGGGGCGCCTAGCGGGTTTTTGGCGCGCGCCTCATGTACAGACGCTATTGTCCTCATCCAAGCGGCTGTGGGTTTGAATCCGACCTCCGCCCTTTGCTGCATGTCATCCCACACTCTCTCTTCCCAACATTTCCTGTCTCTCTTCAGAGACTTAATAAAGGCTAAAAAAGAAAAGTCCCTAAAATCCTTCAAGAGACCAATCCCAAACAGACTCAAGATTACAAGAAGCACTATGAGTGTGCTTTGAAAATACGTCTCAGCTTTCTGAAATAGGAAAATCAAAGAAGTTTAGTCTCTGTGCTTAAACGAACCTGTGCACGAGTTGTTCAAAGGGAGGTTATTTTCCCAAGACAATATCCTCTCACTGAGTTCTACTCTGATTAAAAACTCATTTTGTCTTCAATAAACATGAATGATTCGAGTTAAATCATTTCAGGTATGAAAAAGCCGACCCTTTTCTCTGCATAAACTAATAAAAGCCGCTCAGAAGCCGGTCTGCACTCAAACCTCATAAGACTCCTGAGTGTTACAGGCTGATCCAGTCATATGTGCTGATATTGCATCACACATTGCAGCTATACAGGCTTTACAGAGACCCTTAAAAAAGAAAGGCCTGTGTATGTGTCTTACCAGGCTGGCATGCCTGAACACAGTTAAAGTGAGGAGGAAACTGTAGATTAACAAATTCCTCATGTGTAGACCAGCTGTCCCCTGCATGTGTGAAGCTGTGGTTTAGGCATCATTGAGGGTCTCTGAGAAGTGCTTATGTGGCACCTCAGCCCCCCTTCATTATATCCTCATGTCTGCTCTCTAATGATGTTTTGTTCTTTATTGTTTTACACGTTTTGGAGGATTATTGCATTTAAAAAAACACGACTTAAACTCTGACTCTAACCCTTCAACATGACATACAATATTTATAATGAATTGTGAAGTTTGTTTACTTCAAAAGACAACGTCCTGTACCTTTTTCCACGTCTCCATGTCTGCTTCAAGCCCTCCCACCTTCCCTCTTTTTCTGTCTTTAATTACGGTTCCTCCAATTGGGTAGAACTTTCTGAAAGTTTTCCAACCAATCAGGCGTCTCGTTGCGGTGGCCCTTGACCCCCTCAGGTGCTTCCCTACATGTGTTTCTACTGTGTGGCTGTTAATGAGTGTTTGTTGCGTGTGTGTGTGTGTGTGTGTGTTCGGTTTAAAACCGTCGTCCGATTCCTCCGTCAGAGCAGTCTGTCAGGAGGGCCACAGGGACAGGGTGCAGAGGAACCTCTTTCACAACCCCGCACAAAAACACACTCACACAAAATTAGTGTTTGAGTCCAGGTGGGCCGAGTCATCATTTGAGTCCACATCTGGATCTACAGACAGACAGGCTGATAAGATAACCACAGGTAAGAGACTTAATGTTTACTTTAGGTACTTTCCAGGGATCCAAGTTCAGGCTGGAGTCAAGTTTGAGCCCTAAACAACATCTGGTTATGACGAGCCAGCAGCTAAGTGGCAACATGTTTGTTTAGGTCACAGCCCTCCAGGTGTAAACATGCACATCTTAAGAAGGGAAATGTAACACCTTAAAAGCAGTTTGTCTTCAAAAGGGAGAATTCTGGCTGCTTACAAATCATCTTTGTGGGCTTTTGTTCTGAGTTCTGCAACTAAATCTGCAGCTGTACAGAAAAAAACTTGAAATTTAACCTTATTATTTTAGCAATAACCCCCCTCGAATTTGGAGCAACAAAAAATGTGACTTTACGCTCACATTAAAAGTGGATCTGGAGATTAAAACGAGGAGTTTTAAGGTGTAAAAGTGATGGTGTTGAGTGTTTTAATAGAGGACAGCCTGACTTTGAACGTGTGTCTGTGTTTAGCAGGAGAGAGGAGGAGGTGAAGTCATGACTGGAAGGAGGAAAACCAGTTTCTCTGGTGTGATGGTCGCCACTCTGCTGGCCCTGATGCTGCTGCCTGGTGAGTACACAGTGAGGACCAGAACATCTGCAAACATCTGTAGCAGGGAGTCAATGGTAAAATGAAAGCATATGCAATCACTCGCTCAAGTAGAAGTATTCAGATTCTTTATTTAAGTAAAAGTACAATGCAGATTTTCAACAGCGGACTTTTGATTGTAATTATATATGATTTAAAAAATAAATAAAAAATCCATTTTTTTTCTATATTTTCTTTACGGTTAAATTTCTTGCTTTCAGCTTGTAGAGCTGGATTATATTGTGATAAAATCCTAAAATCATAGGGCAACTTTTAGGATATGGACATATGTTTTTGTTGTGGGTTTTTTTGTTAAGTAAAAATCAATTTGTATCTTCAAAGCTTCTAAATTCATACTCTCCAGAAATGTATGGATTTAAAAATTAAAGTAATGTGTCATGAAAATACAGTGGACTAGAAGTAGAGAGCATTTCCTTCATTAAAATATGCGCTTAACATTTACACGTTATCTCCTTCTGCCTGTGTTTCTACATTCTGCGTATCATTCTTCAGTTTGCTCTGAAGCCTCAGTGTTACTCCGCTTTTTTTTTTTTTAAACCTCTGAATAGATAATAAGGCATTTGAGTTATAGCTGCGTAATCCGGCCTGCAAGGTTTCAGGCGATGGGTTAGTCGGCCTGCTCAGGGTTTCTGCCCTCCATCAGTTCATGGTCAAAGATCTTGTCATTGCTAAGCTGGCTAAGAGTGATTGTAACTCAACTGTGCAGCTTTTTTTTTATCATAATGTGTCTCTAACACAGCCCGTGGTTTTCATAAATCATCTATAAAGCTTCAACATAAAGACCGGCTGCACCACCTGTTTCCACATGATTGGCATATTTACAGCAGAGCAGAGTTATCTTCCCTTTAAAGGTGGTTTTAGAAATCGCACGTCTTGATGGTTAAAGGGGGGGGGGGAGTTTCTTTCATCATTCCTGGTCCTGTAAAAAATTAGTACCTGTCAGCATCACCTCCTCCTCTGCCCTCTTAAAGCGCTTCTGTTTCCAGATGTGCCAGCCAGTATTTTACAGGCTCATAAAGAAACAAACAGCCGATCCACTGAGACAGCATCATTTAGCCCTCCCTCCTCTTCCTCCCCTTCCTCCCCTTCCTCCCTGACATCTCTCCATCACCCCGGGTCACCTTCAGCTTCTTCTTTGATTCTGTTTTCTTTCCTCTGTAAATTCATGCTTGTTACCCTTCATCTTTGACCTTCCACGCTACAGTGAGCACCACATCTGCCTGATTACTCCCATCAAAGCTTATCACAACTCTTTTTTGTTTTTTTGTTTTTTTTTAATCAGAAGATTGGTGTTTTCCCAACTCTGTCACGCGTCACATAACCCTGAATTATCCCCCTCTGGATCGCTCTCTCTTAAACCTGTTCACTTCTTCATCCTTTTCCCCTCTCCTTCTGTAAGGCATTAACACCTTTTCCCCGCCGAGATGAAAGAAACACCAAGCTGAATCTGCTGTTCCCTTCGCTGCATGGGGTCAAACAGTGCACATACGAACACATGAGACAAGTGCAAACACAGCTCTTTGGAAGCGCAGCGTGGGGCCTGAAGTTAAAGGCTCACCTATAAAATCTACAAAGAGCTGCAGTCTCCAGAGCTTCAGGCAGAGCCAATTACCCCCGCCCTACTTAAGGAACAATATCCGCAGGAATTATTTGAGCTTTAATGTCATTTATTGTAATTTATATATTAAAGGCACATTAAAAAAACACTTATAGAAGTTTTTGGATTTAAATCTGTTTTTCTTTTTCTCTTTATTTCTAGCATTTTTGTCTGCTGGACCAGTTGTGAAGAAGCAGAAGGGAGATGGTAAATATGTGAACTTTATCGTGTTGCATACACATTCACCTTATTCACAATGCAGTTATTTACAGATCAACTGCTGTTAAATTGTTTTTAGTCAACTGCTGTGGTAAGTTATTAATAGTTTCAAACTGTTGATATCATAACACTGCTTTGAGTTGGTCGTCTAGAAAGCGAAAATGCATGTAACATATTTCCAGATTTCAAATATAACAGCGTATTTTGTATGTTAACTTAGCTACTGTGGGGTGCAGATAGCCTAGCGGTTAAGTGGCGCCCCACGTACGGAGACCATAGTCCTCAAAGTGGACGGCCCGGCTCGAATCAATTCTTTAATTCAAAGTATTAAGCTGCAAGTTCCCAGGGATAATAGACTAAAAAAGTTCTTGAAATATGAGTCCAAGGTGGTACTTTTAGATTAAAGAGTAACACCTTGATTTATCGCCACACTTCACCTTGCTTCAATGTATCATCAGCACTTACCAGACTCACAGCTATATCACATTAGGTATCCATCATCACACGGTCGACAAGTAACAACAATTATGGCTTAATGACGCCTAACCCTTGGTAAACAAGTTTAAGACCTTGAATATCTTGTCGCGAACTTTCAAAGTCATGAAAAAAGAATTTGATGTCCAAGTGAGCGTTGAAGAATTAGGATCAGCTGTGCCATCTTTTCTTTTTTTAAAATCTCAGCAGGAGAGAATATTCAGGAGAGCTCGGCTGCTGCAGAGTTACACAGGAGGCTGAGCCGCAACCGCAGGAACATCAGCTGGTACAAACAGCACTCCGACTTCTGGGGATGGTACAAGTTCTTCACTGAAAATGGAAATACGGAGGCAGTAAGTGAACACACAAATACTGAAGGCAAGACAAGACAGTTTAGGAAGACAGAAAAACAGTGATTAGATGTTTAAAAATTATGAATAAATGCAAAACAGTGAAGAATTTTAATATGTGAAATTAAGAAACATTGCAGGTGACTAATATATACTGTAAATATAAGTCTTCAGATGAAACAAAAAGCATATGCAGTTTTCAATAATTTTAAATAACCAATGAGTCATACACCTTTGTAACTTGTCAGGTGACTTGCACCAGTATTTCCACATAGAATTAGAAGTAAACTCTGCAGTTCCCCGGAAATGTAACTAATGCTAGCTATATGTGCTCTGCTAGATGCCACCCTGTAAGCAGACAACAACTCTTTGATACTAAAGACAATTCAAAGTGATACCATATATGAAGTCTATGCTTTTGTGCTCAAGCATATTCTGAAAAAGTTCTTCCTCCTGCTCCTGCTCCTGCTCCTTCTCCTGCTCCTGCTCCTGCTCCTGCTCCTGCTCCTCTTCCTCCTCCTCCTCCTTCCTCCTCCTCCGCCTCCTCCTCTCCCAGGTTCAGGAGATGGACCGCATCTACTTGGCTTACCTCCAGAACAAGAATCGCGCTGAGGGACGTCGCTCCTACAAAGCCTACCTGCGCCATCTGGGGGAGGTATACAAGTCCTGCTCTGATTCCGATGACCCCAACTGTGTGGCTTCCTACACCAGCAGGCCCAAACCGAAACCCGAACCCCCCAAGCCTGCACCAGTAAAAACCTGTGATCCCACCAAGGACCCCTACTGTCTGTATGCTGCTTTGGTCCAGGGCAAGAGCCCCTACCTGCCCCTGGTGATCCCAGATGCCGCCCCAGCACCAGTGAAGGCCCCTGCACCTCTCTACGTCAGGTCTGCTGCTCAAGCCAAGGACCCACAGTCAGGGTTTCACTACTACTCTCCATCCGCAGTGCCTTTCCTTTCCAAGGTATGCTTTCAGACACTTTTTCAAATGTAGTTCTTAAAGTCCACTTTAGACTCAATTATTCAATTAATAAAATAAAACACATGATGTAAAAGTGTATTAGGTAAAGAACACACTTTGGCAGCGTCAATACTAAAAATCAAGGCCTGAAGACAACGTTAAATTAAACTTATTTTCGTCTTAATTTGTAGAGTCTTTCAAAAAAATCCTAAACTTTGTCCTTACAAAAGCAAAAATGAAAAGATTCTAGGATTACTGTGAGATATAATAGTTCCTCTAAACACTATGTCACCAAGGTACCAAGTCTGTCTGTATTTCCCACATCAGGAGCAGAAGGCTGAACTCCTGCGTATCTGTTCATCTGAAGACGTGGAGTGTCTGCAGTACCACCTGAGAGCGGCCCAAGGTTATGCACCCTCTGCTGGACCTCCGCCCTCCTACGCTCACCTTGGCTGCGACCCTAGCAAAGACCCTAAATGCAAAGCCAAGCTGGTGCAGAAAGCCCCCTCTGGTCTCTACCTGCAGTACCCCAACTGTGATCCAGTCCGCGACCCGCTCTGCGCCTACTCTGCCTCCCTTGTGGTATGCTTTATTTTATTACTGCAATGCATTTCTGTAATTTCAGTCCATTAGATTTTTAACATCTGCCTTTTGTAACTTCACATTATAATGTGCTCTCATGCCTTAGCAATGATGACTTGTCTTCCAGGCACCGCGGGCCCCTAACCCCCCTGCCCCTGCTGGTCCTGGATCCTGCAACCCTCTTTTCGAGGAAGGCTGCAACCCCCTTACAGCCACCAGATTTGCCACTCCACCTGAGTCATACAAATCTGACAAGAGAGAGGAGGCTGCTGCCATTCGTGCTGCCCCGTCTCCTGCAGAGCAGAACCACGACCCGTATGCTATGTTTAGGGACGCTTATGCTAATGCTAACAGAGTTTCAGATCCTTATGCTATGTATCGCCAACCTAGCGCCCCAGCTTCTCCTCCAGCAAACGACCCATATGCACTTCTGCGCCGATTCATGGCCCAAGCTCAAGCAAGCGACCCATATGCTCCCCGGATGGAGGCTGCTCCCCAAATGGAGGCCGCTCCGGAGTCCAACCCCAATGATCCTTTCGCTGCAATCCGTGAGGCCGCGGCCGCCATGCATCGCCGTGGTCATCCCACCCCCAGGCAGCAGTATCCTTTTTCCAATCCCAATTATGAAGAGCCCACCCGGGAGGAGCGCCACCCTCTGGGCCCCCCAGGTAAGACCAAGGAGGGCTACGACTGCTTCATCGGCTACGATCGCGATTGCTTTCCCGCGAAGCCCAGCAATCCTCGCTCCGGGGTTCATCGCCAAATCGCATTTTCCGCTGAAGCCTACGAACCCCACCTGAATGCCGACGGCTCCCGAAGCGGCGTCCTGGAGCCAACCAACCCACACTGTGACCCTGAACACGACCCTGACTGCCGCCTGCGTCGCGTCGAGCCGGAGCAGTCGCATGCCGTCGCCCAGCCCGAGCATTACGCTGAGGAGGACCAACACCAGGGGGCAGCAGAGCAGCAACACGAGCAGCAGGAACAGGACCCATATGAGGCCGAGCCCTTCCAGAGCGGCCAGGAGGAACCTCACATGTCCTACCAGCCCCTCTCACAGGGTATGAGCCTCCAGGACATATTGAGGCGCTACGGAGACCAGTTCCCAGAGCAGGAGGATCACAGAGGCTACGCAGACGACTACCGCAACAAATAGACGTGCTAACATACACATGCATGCAAATGGACATGACTACACAGTCCCGTGCGTTCTTGTAGCTTAGCCCTTGATCGCGACAAGCAGTAGGTCCTACCTGGACCTGATATGGGACACTAAGAGAAGCCTATGGACCCAATGAGCAAGTACATGCATGTACATCCACACATAGCTTCCAGCTGTCGGAGCATGCGCAAAAAGCAGAGTGTGTTCCTGCAATGTTTTCATCTTTTTTATAGTTGCTTTAGACCTGTTGCTTTTCCAGTTTCAACCTCACCTTTCTAAAAACCACTCTAATGCGTTCTGACTTTTTTAAATGCCCAGCTTGCTTCTGTATCTATGCAGCTCACATTTTTTTAATTTTGTTTGTTGCTTTTTGTCTGATGGTTTATGTAAAGATTTTTTTTTTTTTTTCATTTTGAATGTTCGAATAAAAAGCTCTTGAAAGATGTGTTTTTTGTGTTTTACTGAATCCTTGCATTTGACTCAACCGTACAAGTCCACCAAAGCAACATCATGGGACATCTGACTCACAAAGCAGACATTTGTATGTCTTTGTACAGCTTTTTATGGAAAATCATTAAAAGTTAGTCGTTAGTTTTATTCTACTGTAAAGACCAGAAATGCACAGACAACACATTAAACAGTACTTAGAATCTACAGCAGCTCTATGAGACTGTGCTTCAGTAGAGCTCTGAGCTCAAAGCAAAGTTCACAACATCCTTACTACAATGCTGATGCTACAAAGGTGTGCCCTTGTAGGTTTGCTAATTTAAGTAATATTGACTTATTACCAATTAACAAAGGACATTGAAGGCGTATGCAAATTTCATGAGTTTGAAGTGTTGAGACAGAATTCTTGAGCTCCCAAAAATAATTATTTTACATTTTCCTGGGGGGTAAAGTATATTGACATGTTGATTTGTCTTAGAATTTTAAAGAACTAATCATATTTTCAAATGACTTGGGTTAGGGTTATTTTAAGATATATCTGCTGGCGAGTGCAGCCTACAATTTGACTTTTAAACTTTGTTTTGAAACTTTTTTTCCCTTCTGAAGTTGCAAATCAAGGGCAGCTGTGGCACAGTTGGTAGAGTTGTCACTTCTCAACCGGAAGGTCGGGGGTTCAATCCCCAGCTGAGCAACATGTCCAATGTGTCCTTGGGCAAGACACTTAACCCCGGTGGTGGTGGTGTATGAATGCATGAATACATCACTTTAGATAAAAGCGTCTGCTAAGTGAATTGTACAATTGTAGTCAGACTGTAAAAATCAAAGGGGGGTTCTTCATAGCTAACTGCTGGTTACAGCTGCAGCCCTCATATGTAGCTGTCAGTCCTGTAGTGTTTTTTGTGTCACAGCATGTCACAATCCTGGGGGACCCACTGGGGCAGCGCCTGTGCTTCCAAGCAACACCTATGGATAGAAAACCAAATATCGTCAATTGAACACCTGATTATTGAATCTGACCGTTACTGTTTTATGGTTGTTCTCTTTATGTATTTGCTATGTTCATTAGCAGTGTATGGAATTGTGTTTGCATTACCGAGTAACATACTGTACACTTTTATCTGCGATAAACCTTTTTTTCTTTATAATGTTACCTGTCATTTTTCAAAGTATACTTCCCGCAGTCGAGTTCTTCCCGTATCTCCCAAAAACTTTCATTTTGTCATTTTTAAAATCATAAAAAAATTGTTTTTGTTTGTTTGGTTTGTTAGAAACCCTCAAACAACACTTGAACCTTTACAGATGAGCAGTAAAGCCTGTTTTTTAAAAAGGGATTTCTTTTGCTGCATCTCTCTCTCAGTCTCCAGACACACACAACACGAGGTGTTGGGGCCACAAAGAGCAGAGACTTGACTGTATCGATCCAAGACAAAGACACTTTAGCTTCTGCAGCCATACAGGGCTGGTCCATAGGGAAGCTCTGTAGTGCTGTGATACTTACAGAGAAGCTATTTCTAAAATGATTCACCAGAGCTATAGATGAAAAGAGAAAGAGAGAGAGATTTGATAGTAAAACAAAAACAACAGACGAGGGCTCAGAGATGTTAGACTCTCATTGTTCTCCTTTAAGATTTAACTGATATACATTTTGTTGTAAATTGTATCCTATAAATATCTTTAGATTAAGTTTGAAAAGCATCTTTTTTTTTAGATAGATATTTTTTTAATTAAGTCATTTGTACAAAGTTTGTAAAATCTACACAGCATTGGTTTTAAATATTAAAGGGAGTAAAGCACAAAGCAATTAAAGTAGTTTCTGATTATTCGGTTGCTCTCAAAGTATGATTAACAATATTTTAGGTGTTGGGATTTTTTAGTTAATTGTACAACAAAATATTGTGTGCAGTTGTAACTTAACTGACTGCGAGGGTAAACACTAAACACTGACTTTTTGGGACAATTAACACTGAAAACATTTTTTGTTGTCATATATTTATTACTTTGAGACTAAGAAAACAAGCATTGAGAGAAGAGGAAGAAGAAAGATAGATAAAGTTTTGTCGTTTGTTCCAGTTTCTGAGAAAGAGGCGATAGAGGTCAGGAAATACCAACCCAATCTTTGAAAGACAGTTGAATTACAATGATTCAAACATGTCAAATCAGACAGGAAATGACCTTCTAAAAAAAAAAATTGGAGCTTGATTACAGAACTTACAGATTTTGGGGTTCAACGTTTCTTCAATTTCTTCAGTAATCTTAAAATCTACAGGGTCCTGGAAAACAAAGAAAACAATGTTTCAGTCATGGCAAACACATGGACAATAAGAGAATATACAAAATGTCCTAGAAAATAATATGCTGCCCTGGAAAAATTTTTAAACATTCTCTTAAATTCATATCAGAGTTCACAAAAACAGATGACATTGTCGTCAGAAAGGGTAGAAACTGCGACCTTATTCTCAAAATTGTAAGTTTTTTAATTTTATTCTTGACATTTATTCTTGTTTCTGGAAGTGCATAACGAAGGACATCTTCCTCCTGCCATTGTTTATTTCTATTGCCTGACCCTAATCACCTTCCATAACTGGTCGCATCACACAGTCTGCTAACACCTGAAGTTAAAACTACAGTCACCGAAACTTCAAATGATGTAAGAAATATTTCAAATATCTTTTATAAGTTGTATAGATGAACTTGTCGTGTTTTGATCAGTCTCTGGCTCCGAGCGCTACTTTCAAATGTGTTTTTGTTGAGTTTGATAATGAATGGGAAGCTATGGCAGCCAAACTGTGAGCGAGTCAAACACTGGCTGGAAACTGTCAAACGGTACTAGTTTTTTTATTTGCTTATTGCCTCGACAAACGCAGTGGTGCAATGGACCGTATCATGACGTCAGTTGTGTAACATCTGTAACGGTGTCTCATTGTGCCGTTAATATTAGCGTACTAAATAGGTTTATGATTGTTGTACAGTTGTTATTCTTATATTGATGGGTTCGATAAATTGTTGATGCAGAGTTAAAGTGAAAGGACAAGACAGATGTGCTCTATTTTACTGTGAAGCTCCAGACTACCTGCTGCCTTGTTTGTTGTTGCTAATGCGGTGTTGTTACAAGTTTTAAACATGGTTTGAAGGATGTATTGATTGGTATCACTAAAGCATGAAGCCCTCAAAATTCAAAAAGTCATTGTCGGTATCATCCCGCTCCTCCTTCTCTCTTGTTGTACTTTGCAGCTGCAGGGTCAGAAAACACACATGTGCCTGCAGACTAAACCTGAGCCCTGTCATTACCTGCTTTTATCCTGAAATTGACATTTTCCTGTTTGATAGGTTCATTTTCCTTGGGTGTGGGAAAACCCCTCAGACTTACCTTTACTTTACTCTGACAGGTTTCCACTGCAGGTGAAGTGATGACAGCAGTATCTGCTTTCTGTTGAAAGAGCTGATTGATGTCTATTCTATTTCTCTCCTTTTATGTGATTATTACCAAGCCGCGTCTTTATAAAGTTAACCCTTTAAAGTATTTTTAAAAGCAGTTTAAACTGCTACAGCTCTAACTCCATAGGTTGTCCTATTTTACAAAAACTGAAACATTTCATAATAGTCTTTACTGTTTGAAAGAAACATAATTTACAATTCAAATTGCTGACTAAATATCCTAATTCACAACAAAGACATTTTTTTTGCCTAAGTATTAAGCTCTGTATTCTTAAAAACAAAAACAAAGGGGCAGCATTGAGTCTCAGTGAGCAGAGGTTCACTTATTGTAACTAAACCAGGCTTCTGTGACTCCCTCTGGAAACATTATAAACATAAAATCTATAGTGGCACAATTGGTCCCATTATTGAAAGAAAGAAAAATATAAAATACAGTGTTTGAAGAGAGAGAAACAAGCAAGGGCATCATCACAAGAAAGAGGCTTCCATCTTTACGTGTGTGTTCATGGGCTCCTTCGGGGCAAAAAGACGATGAAAAGAAACGTATCAAAGGAAAGACAGCATGAGGCAAACTCAAACCAAGTGTATGAAGTGAATGACGCTTCTAAAAATATCTGTCAGCAGCTGGAGGCAGACTAACTCAAAGTCAAACCCCCTGCAAGGACAGGAACACACACACACACACACACACACACACACACACACACACACACACACACACACAGGGAGAGACACACAAACACACACACACTGTAAGCCAGGACTCCCTCTAGTGGCTGCTGATGTAGAGACACGTTACATGTACGTCACTACTGTCAACAACAGTCAAAACTGATTATTTGTCATAGACTAACAATAGAGCACGCTGTCAGACTAATTAGTGGTCTTCACTAACATCCTTAACACCTCTGTCCTGTCATCAGCTGTTAAATCAATGCATTATTCACACTCAAAAGATGTTTTATATACCACCTTAAACTTGGAAAAGGCCCTTAACTCACCTCAAACTAATTAATAACTGGAACTGGCAACTATGAGGAATTATCACAAGTACATTTTATCATATTAAATCATAGATTTCAGTGCGTTTCCCTTTATGGACATGTGTTAATTTACTATCAATGTGTCTGTTATTATTTTAAAGGATTTTTACATTTATCTTTTTTTCAGGTTTGCGCTCTAAAATTATTTCGATGTTAACGCTAATTTGTAATAAACGCATCTCTTTAGTTTGACTTTATTGCAAACTGCAGATTATTTTATGAAAAAAAGCATGCTTTGTTTTACACCATGTTGATGTGATAAGGTGAAGTTCAAACAAGCATATACCAGAGGTGGTGGGTGTCGTATGCTGTACACACTTTGAACCTATTAAGGCAAATGTGTGGTTTGCAGTATTGGACAATATAAATATAATTTTCTTGTCTTGCTATTCACATTACACTGTCACTCAAAATTTGTACTTTAACACAAAAAACTGTCTGAGCCCACTTCTTGTTGATTGAAAATTGTGTTTATCTTAGATTTTACACAACTAAACAAGAATCAATCTGACCATGAAGCATGGTGAATGTTAAGAGCTCTCATTAAGCTTCCCATTTCAAACCAGAGCAGCACTGACAGAAATGAAAAGCTTCACTGTTGTTGACTCGGTTTGTTTTGAAGTTTATTGATTTTTTTTGCCTGATCAGAATGCGGCATCATGGTTTAGAACAAAACAATTGGAAGTGCTCTAAAATAGTGAAGGGGGTTTTGGTTGATCTTCGAACAATAAAAACATCTGGTGAATTTTTGTTGAAGGTCGCCAAATGTGATTTTATAAAAAAGAATCAGTCAGTGTCAAAAGTATTCAGCTTGTAGAAACTTTTCTGTCCATCAAACTGGACATGGAAAATAACAAATATTTCTCAATCAAAGATAAGCAGAGAAGGTGCATTTCATGGCGGCATCCCCCCAAAAGATGAGGACTTGAAGACTAGTGCTCTAGTTAGGGTTGGGCAATATGTCTTTGTTGTTTGAATTAAACTGAAAACCTTTCAAGAAACAAAAAACCTGACAAACGCCAACAGCATCTGTGACAGTGGATAAAAAATAATAGTTAAGTTTGTTAGCTAATGACTTGTGACACGAGTGCAAGAGCTGGGGTTTGAACCCCCAGACTTTCATGTTGAGACGCGATCAAAAACGGAACCACAGAAAGAAAGAAAAAAATTGGAAGGTGGTCCAGAAATGTATAAATAAAAAAAAGGCAGTCAGTCAAAAATGCGTGTAGAAAAACTTAACTTTGTTTCCCTTATAGAAGAAGAAGGATGCATTTTCTCCACTTCTCAGGTCTCAGGGACCTTTGAAAAGATTACCCTAAAAGCCAGGAAATATTATTCTTACCCTCAAATTAAATCTGTATCCATACTTTAAACAGAGATTGAGATATTAAAATCTAAATGCATTATGCTGCCACATTGCCTCAAAGTCTAAGGAAGCTTTTTATCCTGTGGTTAAGATAATGGACTGCTAGAAATGACTCACAAACTGAGACGGTATGTCGGCATGATGTGTTACCTAAAAGAAAAGGTGTTACTTCTGTCACCTTGTGTTCAGAGCTGAAAAACTGCTACCAGACGTAATGAAGCCTCAGGGGTTTGGGAGGGGTCCATCCCTTATCCTTTCCCCCCCCATAGCTAAACTGACAAAAGTGGAAAAAAATTGGAGAGGGCGGAAGAGATGGAAGATGCACATATATAGAAAAGGGAATGTGAAAGATATGAATGCACATTGGACTTGTTGCTGAAAGGCTGCGTTCAGAGAGTGTCTCCATGTACAGAAATACTCCAGGACATGTCACCGTTTTAAAGACGTCATGGTGTGAAGGATAAATGGTTCTCCGCTTCCTCTTTTCCCCCTATACGTCAGAGAGGTAGATTTGTCACACAGAAACGCACTGTGCTAAATCATCAGCGACTGTTAGAGGTGAGGTGGTTCAGATAATAAGTGATGTTCCCTGCAGCTTGTTCTGGTCTTCAGCAGTATAGATTGGTAAAGGTCATATTCGACTTAATGCCCTTTAAAATCCTGAGAAACATTGAAAGATCCTTTTTAGCGTGTCAGGGCAACATGTTGTCATAGTGGGCAGAAAAGGTAGATTTTATATGCCGCCAAACCCGACATAGTAAGTTAACAGGTGGACCGTGTCTGTGTGGTTGCATTGTAGGTGTGTGTACTGAAGTGTGTAATGTTGTGAAAGCCCCCATGGCACAAATGACCTTTACAGCCCAGTTTGTTTTAGAGTAGAATGGTTGAACTTTACACTATGACAAAATGAATCAGAATAAATGCTCGTATTGCAAATTAAAATTAAAGCAAATATTTTGATGTGAGCAAAAGTCAGTTCAATGTATTTGAGGACATTTTCACTGTTGGTGTAGCTACTCTAAAAATCTAGAAGTGCAGCAGTACTTAAAGAGGTCATTATGCCCTTTTTGGGGTTCGTATATTTAATCTATGTACCTACTAAAGTATGTTCACAATAGCTAAAGTTCTAAAAAAGTGTCTGTTTTCATGACCTGCCGCTCCATGCACCGGCTCTCTTCTGACTCTCTCTCTAAGGCTCTGAAGTGCCCACGTTCAGAGTCTCCATGTGTGCCAAGTCTGGTCTGATTGGTCGGCCTGTCGGCTCTGCCGTAATTGGTCAGTCGCTCAGCACGGTTCTCGAAAATGTCCCGCCCCTTTTACCATATTGGGAATGCAGCCACTTTGGCTCTGAGTGGAGCAAAAACATTAGCAACTTAGCACTACTGTGCTACCGCAGGCTGCGGCATATCGTGGGCGTGCTACAGAAGGTAATGGGCGTGCAACATGAGCTGCAGGGCTTACCACAATGAGCCAATGGGCTTAGATCAGTGATCTCACACTGACAAGACGTCACACTGGCAAACATTTTTTTGAGGGGGGTTAGAACCGAGCGTTACGTGCAGCTAATGCTACAGCTAACAGGAGGACGTAGGAGAAGCCGCGTTTCCGTGGACTTTTTGCACATAGATGTGAATAAACATGCACAGGACACTTGGAAAACACACTAAAGAGTATATAAAACCAGAAAAAGCAGAATAGAAAGACATCTCAATATGACGATTTGCAGTAATAAGTTAACTTTTTAAGATAGTTCTTTAATTACATTTAAAATGGTCTGGCCGAAAGTATCCAGTTTCTACTGTAGGACCACAAGGTCAAAGGTGACATCGGAGTAAGAAAGCCCCATGTATCACCTCTGATTGTGAGCACAGGTGAATCTACAGTGAAGAGGAGGAGAGAGGTCAGAGGAACACAGAGTCAGCAGATTTTCCCCGGTAGATTCTCTCGGCTTTACATCTGCAGGATTAGACTGAAGAAGAGTCCACAATATGAATATAAGGGGATTTAAAAAAACTTTTACCTCCCATATTATACAGAATCCTTATTCATTTACCCCCCCTCCTGCATTATACCAACTTTGTCGCAGCTTGACTTTGCTTTTGCTCTTGCTCAAGGACATCAGATACCTGCAGTCTCAGAGTGTACAGGTAATTTTAATCAGGCAGCCTCTGACTCATCCACTTTAGTTTGGTTGAAGTGAAATTGTTTGCAGAAGTTGAAAGAGATTTTGTTATTGAGTTTATGTTAGAATCTCTAAAACTAATTTAGGAGTTATCTTGTTCTTTTTAAATCAAACAGATTCAATCTTTTGATTAACTAAGGCGGTTAGTAAATAAGTGGACCTAAACTTTCTTATGAAGACTGCAGATCATTTTAAAAGAAGATTTTTTGCCTTTGTTAATGAGTTAAAAACACTGGAGTTTTATTGTTTATGTGGTATGATGTTGACACTAATACTAAAAACAGCTCAACAAATAATAGCGGAGACTCAGCAGAATCATTTTCTGGCTTCTTGTGTCGGTATGCGGTGGACGTTTACAATCATCAGAAGTCTGAATGACTCTTGTGTTGGTGTTTAAATCTCCTCTACTCTGCTATTCCGCTGCACACAGCGCCAGAAGAGCTGGATTTGTCATCTCGGTGTTAATCCCCCTTTAGCCTAAAATAACCAATGAAATCTAAACTTCTCAAAAAAGTGAACACTCTGATATTTAAATCAGTGTGATATTAACAACCTATAAGTTCAGAAACCATGTTTGAGAGCAAGTTATTTGACATGTACTTTTATTTTAAAGTACATGTCCCATCTGTACACATGAAGAAGGCGGAGCTTATGACCTGTACTGCAGCCAGCCAGAAGGAGGAGCTCATCTTTTTATACAGTCTATAAAACCCATTATGTCAGTCTGAAATAAACGCCATTACTCTTTCTACTTCGGTCGAATGTCTTTATTGACAAATGTTTTTTCTACCTTTATTGGCCACTACCATCAGTGTTTGAATGGGTAGGTGTGACGTGCGGTGTAAACTTTGAGTAGTCAGCAGACTAGAAAAGCGCTTTACAAGCTCAAGTCCATTTCCTATTTACCTTATACAGAATGTTCAACTTCTTTTCTCACTGAAGACATACGGTCTTTCCTCTTATAGATCAGTCTTTAAGGGTCTTCTGGTTCCCTGAGGGAAAAGACGCTGTGCTAACAAGGACACGGGGAGGAAGCTGCCTGCAGAGAAGAAGAGTGGGGGGGGGGGGGGGGGGGGTCTTATCGGTGTGAAACAGGGCTGCTCAGAGACTAAAAAAAACATGAACTAATTTCATACCAAATTTACATGAAAATTACTGTTAATTACTCAGATATATTAGGTATATTGGATTCAATTATTTGACCCACATGCAGACATTATTATAGCAATGTAATTTTATTTCTGCTCCTCGTACTGGTTGTTCTTTAAAAACAAACGGAGAGAAAAGTTTTTGGGGCCTCGTGTCTCACACTCACACACACACACACACACACACACACACACACACACACACCCGCTCCTCAGTGTGTGTGACTGTTGTTTTGTCCCCACTTAAAAATCCCCCTCCCCTCCGTTGGTTTCCTTCTCCTGTCGTTGTATGACTTGGTGATTAGTTGGCTCCTGCACCATGCGCTGCTTGAGGGCCACGGCACTATGAGTCAAGCGGGCACTAAGCGGTCGCCTGGCGACAACCGACGACAGGTTGTCCTGGCAACCTTGGTGTGATAGATGTCCCCGCCTCCCGCTGTCGTCTTGGCGATGCTCTGGTGTTTATCTTCCCATCCTTTGCCGTGAGCACCCATTCATCATCCTGCTGTTCAACGGGAGCACGTCTCTGGCAAACTGCGTGTCTGATTAAATATTAATCACTTTTTAAAACAGTGCCAGGTCTGTGTTTGGGGTTCTTCACCCCGCAAGTCCGGTTTGGTAATGACTGCTTTCCAAACTTGCTTCCATCTAGAAGTGAACAGATGAAGGATTTGCTCTGCCTCTACTCTCTGTGTGTTTCCTTTTCGCACATTTAATTAAAGCAAAGTAATGGAACGATGTGAAAATTAAACGTGAAGGGCCGTGAAAGCGGAGCTGCCTCTCGCCCAGCGTGACACAGTCCATCCTAATAACATTTGTCTGATTGTGTCAGCATGTGTGTCTCTGAAATATGTCAGTGGATCTCTTCCTTGGTACCTTTATGCCAAACTTTTC
This sequence comes from Labrus bergylta, assembly GCF_963930695.1. Taxonomy (NCBI): domain Eukaryota; kingdom Metazoa; phylum Chordata; class Actinopteri; order Labriformes; family Labridae; genus Labrus; species Labrus bergylta. The sequence continues at coordinate 5,149,248 of NC_089214.1, read as the reverse complement.
ATATTTGGCAATGAAGCGGTGCCATCTGGAGCAACGATGCCTCTGATGTGTGTGTACATTGGAGAAGCAGCTGTTTGAAATGACAACAGATGGACCCTCCTTCAGTCCCCTGAGGACCCCTCACATTTAACCCTTGACGGAAAGAGAAAATGGAGCTCCTAAAGCAAAAGAGTGATCTGCCAATCTGCCAGTTTTTCTGCCAATGTGAGGTTATCACAACGTTACAAGAACTGCCTCCAGGCCTCAAACTGATTTATTTCTACATCGATTTAATTCCTGCAAATTAAAAGAATCACATTCACATTGGTCAAAACATTATTTTAAAACAGAGAACCTTTTGTTCTGTGTTGTACAAGGAACACATTTTAATCCAAGCCTGGTCTGCTTGTTATAGGAGTAATAAGAAAATAGTTTTACTCTTTAATACCACAAAGAAAACAAACGACACCTTTTATATTGACACATTTTCTTTTTTACAGGCACACATTTGCGAACCACTGAAAACTGCACCACGACCCACTTTTGGGTCCCGACCCACGGGTTGAGAACCCCAGGCTTAGCCCTTCCATCACATACAACATTAAAAATCTTCCTCCAGAATCCCCCCCTCTATTACAGTTTGGGAACATTGACTCTCAATAACTGTTGTTTCGTTCACTTGGGAGCAACTGAAGTGATGCTTTCACTACTCTGTCATTGTGTTGAAGTCGATTTAGCAAAGAAAAGAGACAGTGTTGGCAAACAGTTGCTTATTTACATATGCTGCAGCTACATAACAAATCATTATTTTGAGTCATGCTGCTTTACTCCTGATGAACACACCACCAATTCTAAGTGGACAATTTACTCTCTCATCTCTGTTTTTGACCTCAATTGTCTCCCGAGGGACTTTCTTTATTCCTAAATGCATTAGTATCTGCACTGGCTAGTCACTAACTGGCTGTTTGGTGGGTCAGGTGGTGTATGATGGGTTTTCTTTTAGAGCTGCGTTACCTTATAATGGCTGTTGTGGAAGAAATAACTCATGCAAACAAGAAAGTGAAACAAGCAGTCAAATTGCCGAGCTGACAAGTATACACATTTTGCCAAAACGCTCTATAATAAAAGGGCCTGCCGATAGTTCTCGTCTTTGCATTTCTTTTAAACAGCCTTTGCTTAAGCTTGTTATTTACCCCCCCCACCCCCCCCCCCCCCACCCCTCCCCACCCTAAAATAAAAGAAGTTTGGGAAAAAGAACTTCTAACTTCTTCATGTCATTTTCTCGGGTTTCATCTCTTCTCTATGTTTCTTCTCTCCGATGATCTGCGAGAAGGCAAGTGGTTTTTGTGCAGCATCAATATGCTGTGAGATGTGAGCTATACATCAGGGAGGGACGTGTTTCAAAGATTATATTTCCTGGTAGGATGAAAAGATCAGTGAAAAAGTGTGAGAGTAGTAGCACTTCCAATAGACTCAGTAATTTACAACACCACCATTTTTGTGATCTTAACAACAACCAAACATGAAAATTTGATTAGATTATCCACATCAGTATGAGCTGATGTTCACTGACACTTAAAAGTTGACTTTTTCATCTAAACTTTCCCCCCAAAAAACGGTTGAGTAAGTATGCATTCAATTCAATAAACTCCTCATGCTCAAGTATGCAAAACAGATTGTCCTGATGTATTCAGTCTGATGTGCTTTCTCTTTGGAAATGAAGAAGTTGCCTTCTTGGTTTGCTTCATTTTTTATTTTCTCATTAATTAATCTATATCATTATGTCACATTTCATCGTAATGAGTCCACAGTCATTGTCCCATAGTGACAAAGGGACAACTTGGTGAATGCATCAGCAGCTCTTGAATCTTAGTACATGAACATTTATAGCCTCCGTTCTTGTCTTTGTTGGATCATCATTGGCATCGTCTACTTCCACCAGCTTTGCATGCTTTGGCAGTTTCTCCTGTCCTCCTTTCAGATTCTCTCAAACTCTATTTATTTCAGATGGGGCACATCTGTGACCTGCTATATTCAGGTTCCTCAAAATATTTTCAACGAAGCTTGAAGTTTGGCTTGTTCACTTTGGCTGTCGTGGTCAAGTCAAGTGCAGTGGGACCTTTTCTTCCCAGTCACGGCTGCAGAAAAAGCATGATGCTGCCTCACTCTTCAAAGGGTATCAGCCAGAAATTGAGCAAATCTTTTTGTTTCAGTCTGATGCTGCATGCAACACTCAGGATGAAAAGGTCACTGAACTGAGCTTTCATTTCTGTTTAGTCTGAAATGTTTCAGAGATTGTTGCGCTCCCTACAGTGCAAAGGGCATATTAAGGGCACAATCCTTAACATGCCCAAACACCCTTCACACCTAAAGTCCAGTTTGTTTGACTAGTGTGAGTTAGTGCTGTCGCCTAGGGCTGGGCGATATGGACCAAAACTCATATCTTGATATTGTTTAGCTGAATGGCGATACTCGATATATATATGGATATGTATTTTATTAACAGTGAAAACACGTGGAAAATAAACTACCTGTTTGTGAATTAAAAAAGTTATATTATAAAATAAAAATGTTCCTTAAATACAATAAAAGAGAGAGAGAGAGAGGAGGAGCAGGGTGAAGAGGGACAGACAGTCATCATCAGTGAGATGAGAAAAAGGTGATCTGGCACCTCGAGAACGTTATTTTAATGCAACATAAACTATATCCATATTAACGATACTGTCTTACCCTATATTTTGTTTGAAAATATCGATATATCTTAAAAACTCGATATATTGCCCAGCCCTAGTTTGAGTGCTGCGATCCGCTCATGCCTGGTACGAGACAACTTTATTTAGTGTGAGTGCACCCTAATTGACTAAAGCCCTCTCCTAAAAGTTTAGCGATGTTGTGCTTTATGCTAAATTACTATTAATTTTAAAGATTTATTTTTGGGCCTTTAATGCAGAGTCAGTGCAGCGGATAGAGTTGGAAATCAGGGAGAGAGAGTAGGGAATGACATGCGGGAAAGGAGCCACAGGTGGGATTTGAACCTGGGCCGCCTGCTTGAAGGAGCAATGCCTCCATACATGAATGAGTCTGAATGTTGTGGTCTGAAATCTGTCCGTGTGGCTGAATCCTCAAGTGTTGCAGTTAGCGACCGCTCACACGATTTATCTCTTAAGTTTACTTAATTCTCCTGGTTTGAAACATGTCATGAATAAGGCTGAGCAATAATTTTGTTGCAGCAAAATAGGTCAAACAGTCTTTGTGTGTAGTATTTGACAGCTGCCAGTGGGTCTCCAACAAAGGAAAAAAGGCTCAGCATGTGGACAAAACTGCACAAATAAATCCATAGTGAGAGCACTACAATCCATATTTGGTGCACAAACTAAATCTGCAGCAGAGGACTGTTCAAAACAAAACAAAATAAAGTTCCAAAGACTTCAAGTAGTGAGGAGGAAGCCTAAAAAGAAAAACCCACATTAGTCCTCGACAACTTTCCCCACAGGATCCACCACAGTCCAGCTGGGCTTGGCTGGCCTTGTCTTGTTCATTGTTTTTTGTTTGCCAAGATGTTCACAACTGTTAAGCATCAAACAAGCAAGAAAGTCTTTATTCAATTGTGTTATTTTATATGAAAATGAGAAACTTATGCACACGCTCTGTCAGTGGCCCCGAATAATGTAAAATGTTATAGGAAAACACAGCAACTGGCAGCTACAAAGAAGGTTACACAAGTATAAAATACAAAATGCTGAAACCTTTCCCGCCTCTTTGAGCTTCCCCGGCAGGACAGTTTCTTTTCAGTTTAATGTTATAACTGAAGCCACAGGGGGGGGGGGGGGGGGGGGTGGAGGGAGGGGTTCTTAAGTTAACAAACTAGAAACTTAGAGCAAATGGTGAAGAGAGGGAGAGAACTGCTACACTCAGGCAGAAGACAGGTCAAGGATGTTTTGTAAGGATTTTGTTTCAGAGGAGACGATCAGCAGTGGCACTTGTTTTCACTGTTATGAGCTGCAGGATGGAGAGAAAGGTGAGAGATGATGGATTGAAGGAAACAGAAGGACCATAAACTAAGTGTCACACGGCTCTGTGCTCATATTTACGTGCCCAGGTGTGGATCAGAGAGTCTGTGTGCAACTGTTGAAGAGTCATTTGCTGTGATGAATATTCTCATTACTAAACATGCCCTCTGACATTTCCTTCGGGAGCTATTTCAGCGCTCCGAAGAAAAAGACAAACAGAAAAAGAGGGAGTGGAAAATGCATGAATATGTATGTGCATGTTTGCATGTGAGGAAAAGTCTTGTTTACAGCAGAGCCGTGTGAGCTCACAGCTGTGAGCCAGTGGAGGACAGATGAGGCAAGGCAATTCAAAGAGCTCTGCAGGGGCATCGAGCGATGTTAAAAACAAGAAATGAAAACATAGACCAATATTTGGAATTTATTAGAATGATTTAACAAATTCTTTTAAATTTTATTTTATTGAAGGTTTTTAAAAAAAATTAAAACAGAAACAAGCATTGGGAAAAAAATACAAGGAGAAACTCTAAAACGACAAATCTAATAAATATATGTTATGTATTTTTTCTTGTTGAGTACTCACATTACTTCAAATATTTCCAACAGTTATCAAAGCCAGAGAAAGCCATCATTTATATAGTTGAAGCGGGATGTGTCTTGTCACAGTGGCCGCCATGAAATACATGACATGTTGGTACGTGAAATAGTTAGGTATCAAGATAATTGTGCTTTATTCTCTAACTTACTTCAGTGTTTCTTTCCAAATAAATGCTCTCAACTTGTTCCCGTAGAGTTCTCATATCCACACACACACACATACATAGTAGTTTTTATAGAGTCAATATTGGTAAACAAATGACAATAAGGACAGGTAAAGCATGATTTTGGATAAATAAACAGAATCAGTGATAATAGGAGAGATGCATAACAGATTTATTTTACTCTTCAGTTCACCAGATGTTCACTTTGTTCACTCTGACTGGCTGAAGGTAGGTAGATGAGTCATAAATGAAAAACTTTCATTATTTTCATGCTCGTATACTTGCAGCTGCCGGAGGGATTTTCAGTCAATGTATGACACTGCCTACACCTTTAGTCCCAATTAGCGCCATTCTAACTGACAGCTCTTGTCGACAAGGCGTGTTGAGGTGAAAAATTACGATTGGATTTTTATCTCAAGTTATTTTCCAGCTGCAAAAGTTTTGCAGGAATGGAAGTGCGGTGCTTTATATTGACGAGTCTTTGCCTGTAAGCACACCACTTCAAGGCTCGTCAATAAACGACTCATGGTGAGCCGAGGTGAGGTTTTTCTCCCGAGTTGACTCAAGTCAAAGCACAACATTTAAGTCATGGATGTAAATATTAATAATTCACCAACATTTTCCACTTTGTAAAACAAGCCAAACAAGCCCTGTTGAATGAGAGAAGCGAAGAAAATCAAGAAAAACAAACTCTTGTTGACACCGTTGGCACCTTCTAGAGGCTCTACTTCCTTGTTTCTCTGCCTGTGACGGAGAGGAAGCAGAAATGGGGCGTCAGTGTAAAAACAGGGCAGACGATAAGGATACTCCAGTGGGATACGACGTAATCAATCTGATTTTGTTGCTGAGGCTCGCTCGCGTTGCATGCTGTTAACACGCTGTTAGAAAACATTTGTGTCACATGTTCTTAATATAAATGATGATCACATCTTGTCCTCATAATCAGAAAGGATTGGGCCATTTGGTTCGTTGTTTTTAAACCTTCAAAGGTCTTCATGCAACAAACTGAAAACAGGTTTTTTTTTTCCACCCAAACTGCATAATCAGACTTAGCCTGCTCATTGTTAACACATTTTGAACGGGGGGGGATAGAGTAAGAACACAAAGCAGAGGCAATCAGAGGAGGCAGGGGTGAGAGAGATCAGTGAGAGAGAGAGACAGAGCGTTGAAGCATGCGTTGTGTTAATGATCACACAGGGAGGTGAGAAATAAACAGCGGGCTCAAGCACTGAGAAGAGGGGTTACAAGAAAAAATAAACAGTGCAGGCTCAAGAGAGTTGCTGGTCTCTCTGCTGATGCATGCTGGGAGCTTATGAGGTAGCCAGCTGTCAGCCTCTCCAGCGTGTAGGAGACGGCACCGGTCAAATGTTAAATAAAGTCAGTAATTCTCCAGAGGACCATTTTCACCACCACTTATCATGGATGTTTATAGTTGGATAAGGCTAGTTATTTGTAGCAGATTGACAGGTAACTGGCTCTTGTGTTTGTTTGTGTGGATGATGTGAGAAAATGTCTTGGTTACACTGAATTGCCCAGTCGACAAGAGATTCATAGTTAATCATCTATTGACTAATTAAGTCCCACAAGGACACAGCTGGTACAGCATTCATCTGAGTTTAAAGGTGTGTGATTATCAATTAGGAAAGTAGACAACCTGATTTCTTTTTCTGATTACTGCACTGCAATGTCCTCTTTATTCTCAAAGAAATAGGTTTTCTAAGACTACCATCTGATTTGGATAATGGGCAATTGCCAATTTGGACGTTACAAAATATCGATTATGGCAGCGCATAATCCTGTCTTGTGTGATACAATTATCAAGTCACTGGTACTAAATATTAACAGTAACAAAAACAGATTACCCAGTCAATTTCATGCACTGCATCTCCATTTCAGGACTCCTCAGTGTTGTGCTTATGCCCCGAGTGCTATACTGTCTTGAAAAATCCTACATTTTAACATAAACTGCCACATCTATCAATTATTTTTGACAGATTTGAGGTACCATAATCCAACCTCCATGTCAACAGCTTACAGTTCAGAGTAGGGGAATCAATTCTCCAGCGGGACTACATAAACCATGAGTTTTAATTGCAGTTTCTGATTCTCAAGCAGAGGCTCCGTGATGGATTCTCAATCAGCAGCTTTTGAAGAAGTGGGTGATCAGTGTTTCCTTTAGTGTTTCTGTGGTTTCGTCTCAGGTGGCTCTTTCACCAGAGCCCTTTCTTACGATCGACCTGTTGATAGAGGAGTGCTGTGCAGAATGATGGTGATCTATTAGCAGGAAGTCTTTATCCTGAATGGTGGAGCTGTAGGCTAATTGTTACAGACGTTAAGTCTTTATTCAGAAACTTCAAAGATTTAAACCACGGTGTTAGCATTATTATCATTAAGTGTAAACTAATACCAGAAACTTGGACTTCTAGGGCTTTGTTCATGTTATTTTAATAATCCTAACCAAGCTGTTTGTCACTTTATAATACTCTCTACTGTTTAATACAATGGCCGAGGTTATGAGACAGAAGAGGACTAGTTGAAGTTAAGATATCATGATCCATTCTTTAGTTTGTATTTGGTCTAATTCAAAGTTTTGGTTTCCTTGTTGTTCTTCCCTAGCATTGCTGGTTTTTCCTTCGTGTGTTTCTTAGTTTAGTCTTAAGTGTTATTTTGTCATTTCTTAGGCACGTGAGGTTATAAGTAACCTCACGCAATTCAAAAGAAAATAATCCCGCTGGGTCCATGGTCTGGTCAGTTCATTCTGTCAAAGATTGAGAACGAACCGGACCCAAATGGAGATGCTTAGCAAAAACTATTTATTTTAACGAAAAGGCTAGATGCGAAATGCAAAACAGAAACTTACAAGAACAAAATCCAAAAAGGGGAAACAGGGAAACACTAGAAACTCTGACATTGACGGACAACTACTCTGAATTTACACCACCGACAAACAACAATGAACTGACACTGAGGGCAAGAAACACAGAGACTAAATAGACATGGGGTAATCAGACACAGGTGAGACTAACGACACAGGTGAAGACAATGAGGGCAATCAACACTGGAGGGAAACATCAAGACACACTACAACATAGAGGGACACAAGATATGAAATGACAAAATAACACAGGAAACACTGAAGACTAAACTAAGAAACGCACAAGGGAAAAACAACAAGGAAACCTAAACGTTGAAATAGACAAAATACAAACTAAAGAATGGATCATGACATAAGAAGACAAAAAGAAAGAGAGTAACCAAGCAAGAAGCCAGACATGAAGCCAGACCTGAGGAAATATTGGACAGGCTTTTACATGTTGGCAAGAGCTTCGTTAAGCAGCAGTAATTCATAATCACAATGTTCAAACGTAGCATATTAGAAATGCATGGTTGCATAATGTAACTACTACCTACTGCAAGTAGGATGATCTGTTTCACTGCTAATGGGAAAGCAACAATCAGACAGCAGAGTGCACATCCCTGCAGATATTAATGAAAGATTGCAACGTAACATTTAGCAGCTTTACCGGGTGCAGAAAGTCATCCATCCCAAGTAAAGTCCCAGGCTAATAAAACCATCTTTCCTTGTAGTGCTTCAAGTTATCTGTATAACTTTATTAGAGACTTTGTTTGTAAGTATTAGCCTTATTATTTAATGTTGGAACATCAAACTGCCTTGCCAGTACTGACCCTGATCTGACAGATGGAGGAATCAAAAATGGAGAAGCTATCATAGCTCAACAGCTTTGATGCATCATCAATTGCAAATTCCCCCTGCTGTCTGAGTGAATGTGTGAAAGCAGCAATTGAGGTGGTCCTTAAGTGCTATACAAGTGCGGTCCATGTAGTCTTTGTTTTTCTCTTTTACCACAACAGAAATGTCAGTTCACCACTTAGACCTGTGAGTGGTCAACATGTTTTAAGCAGCAGATCTTTTTTTTTTAAATGTGCATGCGATCTTTAGACAGAACAAGAATTTCTGATGACGAGTTCTAAAGGAATATAAACATTTAAAATAAAATGTAAAATAGTCATCAATGAAAAACTGTCCTTTTTCATGCTTGAAAATGTTGAGTTTTTTTTTGTTTGTTTTTTACAGAACTGGAAAGATTTTGAATTTACGTTCATAATTTACATTCTTAGCCAAAGAGAATTTAATTCTGAAGTTGAATCCAAAAATAAAACTCATTAAATTTGAATTCAGGGCAATAAATAGTTACTGTAAAAGATCAGACCTCTAAATGACATATGGGTTTCCATAACAACTGAATCTTTTTGACATTTTCTCCTCACCAATATCCATAATCACCCTGAAAAACACAACAATTAAAAACCAATTTAAACCCCCTCTCTTCATAAGTCTGCTAATGAGGATGCATGTAACGATTTCGTGGAGAGACACGCTCACTTTTCCAATGTGAGCGTGCTAGGATTCGATCCTGTAACAAATGACGCAGTGATTTGGTGAGAGAACAACCCTGCTTAATCCAATAACAACAGAGTCAGAGAAGGGACACACTGAGGACATGTCATGCATTGAATTGTTAATAATGGAGGTGTTTACTTGCTGTTTCTGAGTTTCTGGCAACAAAGGGACTCTGGAAATGAGCTCATTTATCTTTGCTGACTCATCTTCAGTGTGTAAATCAATGTTTACTTGCTGTAACCACTGAGAGTCAAATGAGTTAATCCATATTATTAAAGGTCGTTGGTGATCATCGACACTGACATCTCTTTAACCATCTTTAGGTCTCGAGTACATTGAAAGTGCTACTATGGGACGACTTAAAGGTCCCATACTCTGCTTTTTCTGGTTTTATCTGCTCTTTAGTGTGTTTTCCATGTGTCCTGTGCATGTTTAGGCACATCTATGCGCAGAAACGCGGCTTCTCCTACCTCCTCCTGTTAGCTGTAGCATTAGCTGCATGTAATGCTCGGTTTTTTTACAAATGAATCAACAGAAATCAGGGACCAAGTTTGTTGTTTGTTTCTATTTTTTAGATCATCAGTGGGTTGAGGTTGATGACAGAGGCAGACAAATAGTTGGTAAGGTTAACTGCTTTCCTGCCATGGGCAAAAATTTGGTGTGTAGCCATTAATGTTGCAAAGTGAGAGAAAGTTTTTTTTGCGTCAAGATTTTGTAATACTTTACCTTAAAAATCCCTTTTATTATTTTCTGCTCAAAAATGTTTGCTTGCTCTAAGAAATATTGCTATTTGTGTTAATCAAATATGGTTGATTTACACTTCAAATATAAAACATTACATAAACATATGGAGCTGAGCAGACTTACAACTGCACACTTCAATTTGTGACATTTATTGGCTGCAACTCGACATTGTAATTTAATTATAATATGAACTCTGTGTCCTGACGTTCCATCACAACAGAACAACAATTTATTAGAAATTGCATAAACAGGGCTGCTGTTAGTTTGGATGTCTGGAACTGATAATCAGTCCATACTTAATCAGTTTGGTTATATATTCTGTGTCTCTGTGTGTGATAAGACCAAGGCTCATTCACTCCTCTGTGTTTATTATTGCATCCTAGACAGACAGCGTTATCTAAACACAGACAGATATAGATCTATTTTACGGTGCAGATTTGATGTTGTTGAATCTTTAAAGTGAAACTCTGAAATGCTGTAAAGGGCTATTTGTGCACTAACGTTAGCAATGTATATGAAACCCAGCTGATTCACTTATTTCAAGGATCTTGAAGGATCATGTCAAGGATATAATCAATGGTCATGTTTGGGGATTTCTACTACAGTAAAGAGAGAATGGTGATGCACAATTAAACCAAGGTACACACCACAAGAGAAGTCGATTTGATGGTTCCTTTAGATCAACTTTCCAGGTTTTCCTGAGGTGTGAGGGATGTTACGAGCGCTATGACTTCCCTCTATCTGATATCTAATCACAAATACTAAAAATGTTCTATATTTGCAATCTGAGAACCTGTTGTTTTAGGGAACCCGAGGACAGCAAAGCATGCACTCTGTGGATTGTCACAAGGAACCATACGATAGCCAATCAGGAAGAAACTAAAAAAGGAAGAACAGCAACTACAGAAGACCAACCTTCACTCACCTTCAGCTTGTGCTGGAGCATGTAAACAGCTATTTCCAAGACGTAATCCCAATTTTTTCCTTTTTTTTACGTCATTAATTTACAGGGTAGTCCAAAAACTATGATCGCCAATTATTCCTGCCCGTCATCTGCCATGTTTGTTTACTTTTAAGTCATGTTTGACCTTGAGAGATCTTCAGGACTTGGATACCCTCCAGATAAGGAAAACCATTTTCCACATATGCACTCCAGAAAATTAGTAGAACGTTTTCCTCAGGCTGCGCTGGAAATCTTCCTCAGTTGCTTGTTCACATGTGCGCCTCACAGCAAGAGGCTACCCCTCTCAGACGGAGTGAGGAGGAAGCTCAGGAGTCAGGACATGATGTAAGAACAACAACAATGGTAGACAAAGCAACAGGGTCCGACCTAATGATGACAATTTTTGCCTTTCTATCAGGGCTTTGTGTGGTTCGACATATTCTGTATCAACCAAGGAGCTTAGAAGAACATGATGGCAAACAGAAAACATGCATACACACGTTGGCTCACTCTGACTTCATTGGGAAATATTATAATAATAATAATTCATGGGTTTTTTTGTTCACCAAGGCAAAGAATGTTATCAGGGGCATTTATCTTCTTCTCTCCCTGTAAATAATGTCTGTGTTAAAAATTACATAGATCAATCAACACATACAAACACAGGGGAAATCCTGATGCAAACAAAAACACACACACACACACACACAAACACAGAAAAAGAGTGAGACATTCAAACCTGTTGGTGTCATGATTTAATTTATGTAACATAATCAAAGGAAAAAAACACCAAGACACAAAAACCACGTTTCCACTTTGCAAAGAGAAACAGCAGAAACATCAAGACAACTCAAAGCAGTGAAATCTCTACATGTTCCTCATAGTACGGTGAAATGTCCCTTTAAATGATTTCATTAGGATCCCAGTGTAGAAGACAGAGGGCCTATGTGCAGCAGAGTGTAAAGAAAGGCATAACATCTTCCCAGTTCTAAATTGCATAAAATTGTTCCAACAAATATTTAATTCTCTGTTTCAAATCCTCAATTATCAGCCATGGAAATGGGGTCAGGGAGAAACGCTTACCCGCTTCTTCAAACGAATTATCGTTGCAAAAAAAAAAAAAAAAGAGAAGAGAATAATCCTAGTAACAGAAGCTACACACTTGAGCTGTCAAAATACCTCTTTGCCCCGTTTACTGAAAAAATACAACCAAACAGTTAATGAAATCTCCACCAGACAATGCTGTGCTTATTCCAAAACGTTCCTGAATAATTCCCCAGATTAGGAGAGAACATCATTTTGTGACATAACAAAGATATCTCGACCTAGTTATGTAGATTCTTCTGTCTGTAAAGGAGTCTGTGGTCGTAACACGGAGAACTCTGCTCAGCCCCGGTCTCCTGCTTTGTATACAGAGCCTCTGGTAAGCAGGATAAGACTGGCATTTTGTGTGTGTCCCTGTTTGCCGACTTCACAGAGCAATGATAACCTGCTCTGGGATTAGGACGTCCCTGCTTGTGTTAAGGATTCCCACTGAGCTCACTTTGCACTCGCTCTTTTCTACTATTAAGAGGATTTGTTTCTTAATTGGAGAGCTGCACCCCAAGTCTCCTTTCTGTAAATGTTCACCTCCCGTTGATGTTGATGATGTTTCTCTATTCCCTGTAGTACGCCACCAGAAAGAGTTTTGGTTTGGGACTGTTAGCAGCAGCAGCAGGAGTGTAGGAAGCAGCAGAGTTGTGATTTGAAGGAGATGGAGCCCCCAGACTGACTCGCTGTGAGGAGTTGTGGATGGAGAGGGGCGTGGGCTGGGCAGGGGAGGGCGCAGGAGCAGACACGGGGTGTGGTTTCTCCTGGCGGAAGTTGCGAAGCGTCTTTGTCGCTCGTGAAAATGTCTTTAATGTGGAGCCTCGCTCAGGGGTGGAGCGTCTAAAGAACGCCCTGAAACACCTGTAGAACTTCACAGAAAAACATACACAGGATTACTAAAACGATTACAAGAGCCATGGTTATATCAGGTCCATTACAGTGCACTATACAGTCACTGTACTTATGAAGAATAGTCATGGAAATGTATCTATAATGCACATTTCAAACACAGAGGCAACTTTTAGAAACAATCAGCAATACATTTCAGCGTACATTTTTTGCAAAAAAATGTATTAAAAACAAAAAATATATACTTTAAATTAGAACCCAAACGATGAATTGGCCAGCCGATAATAACGGCTGATATTGCCATATCCACAATGCACTGCTGTGTTGAAATGAGCCAGCTGCAATGAAGTGTTTTGATCAAGTTTTATGGAGTAAATTTAACCTCGTATCAATCAACATTAAATCATCAAAGAAACCTCACTCCATCAGTTTTGATCCAATGACCCAACAGTGATGTAAAAATATCACTAATTCTGGGCCAGTGATACTGGGACAAGAGTTTTAACCCACACTGGATTCATTTTGAACTCACTGATTTTGAGAATGCTGTTAGAATACGGATATAAATTGTAAAGTAGAACAACTAGCTGCAGTAACATACCGGTAATCACAGTATTTGTAAATGTACCAGCAGTAGTAGTTGTAGTTGTAGTGTTGGTAGAACTATAAGTTGGAGTAGTTGTTGTAGTAGTAGTTAATGCTGGACTAGTAGAGTTAGTGTGTCACAGTACTTCTTGCACTTTTAACAGTATAGTATCAGCAGTAAAAACCACCGGTGTTAATTATTATCTAACATATGAATCATTGTAGGACATTTACATACATACATATGCATACATGCAGGAATGACTCAACATCATTTAGCTGCAGCTCAGTCATCTTTTTCTTCTCCTCCATGTCTGATTCCAGTCCAGCAGGCAGCGTGCCCCCCCTGGATAAACGTAGTATACTTAGTATACTCTCTGGTTCCACACGTATACTTTAAGTCTACTACATTTCCCCAGGGCGCCGCATATCAAACAGGCGTGCTGCATGAAACAGTTTCGGGTGCTTTTTGGAGTACCATACTTAAGCAGTTGGATGACAATTTATGGTATATGACCCAATTAAGTTTTTGTTCCCCGCCAGCGGAAATGATGCTGTTGTCAAAATTAGCTCTCCGTTTTAAATCTTCTCAAATCCTAATGTATTCATATACCGGAGAGATGATCTAGCTCTAGTAGAGGGGTGCTGGTTTAAAGAGCAAAACCTCCAGGGACAAATAGGATGGGCGTGTGAAATGGGAAGTGTGAAGGAGACAGAGACGTCTGAGGTGGAGGAGTGGGAGGACAAACTGACGTCACCTTGGATTACAGCTCAAACCAGACACAGATTGGGATCTTAAGGCCAAGGAGTGACCAAATCCTCAACTGCCACTCCAATTCTGTCTGCGTATATGTGTCTGTGTGTCTCCATATGAGGCTAACAGACACTTGATCTAACTGATTGTGTGCGGTCTGCAGTAAACTTTCTGTAGTATCCAGAAAAAAGCCTCAGAAAGTTGAAATAAAAGAGTTTTTTGAACACTACTTTTTAAAAACTACCATTATTATATAGGCTATCACACATCAATATAATATAGCACTTAAAGCACAATACTCCAAACACTCTTTGCAAAATTGCATTTTGTTGAGTCTGTTCAACAATGATGACGTTAAATAAAAGAGATTATTACAAACATGTAAGTAAAGATGTGCCCTGACGAGAAAATAAAAAGGACAGGGAGTGAAGAATTCTGGCAGATTTTCACACTTTGTTGCTTCTTCTTCTCCTGCAAAGCTTTCTTGTCATGCTGCTGCTCACTGCTACATTTACCCCATCACAAGAAGTAGTAAAGGGAGTGTTGTTTCTTGTGTTCAAATAACTACAATTTTCTCTGTTCCTGTCTCAAAAAGCTCTACATGTCAACATCCTCTCTGTCACCAGTGTCTAAGAAACACAGCTTTACATCGATAAGGAAAAGAACCCATTTATAAAATACAACAAATTCCATCCAAAGTAGAAATGTCAGGTTGCTTCCAGAGCTGTAGCTTCAACTAAGTTTGACATTTTGCAATATGAAATAAGGATTAAAGAGGCGAATGTTTATTACTTTTTCACTGATTTAGTCAATAGCCCTTATCAGACTGCCAGCTAAAGGCGATATTTAGGACCTAACGTTGGGATGAGCTTGATTGGATAGTGAGCTTCATCAAAGCTTTTTAATTGGTCGAAGAAATTAATAAACGCTGAATGAGTCGTCAGAGATTTGGAAAAATACACAAATAATGCTTTATTGAAATATATTTGGCAGATAAATGAATATTTAACACAGGGGAAATTCCCACCACTGAATTTGTAATTTCATGGGGACTTGAAGTTATTCTCCTTCCTTCTGTAATTGTGACAGTATCTGGGTAAATATCGTATTAGTAATTAGTAAAGAAAATTAAATGAAAACTAAAGCGAGCTGTAAATACTAAATGTGTTCTCACGTTGGCTCATCTCAACTTCCTCTTTAAGTTTGACAGAAAAAAGTCAGGATGAAGAATGTTGCTGTTTGAATTCACACGTGGCCCAACTAGAGAAATCGCCCTTGAGCAGAAGACATTCTTCAGTTGTTAGTAAGGAGTGCTTTCCCAGGGAATTTGTAATGGCTGTTAAAATTCAACAGTAATATCCTATATTAATGTAATCCATAGAGTCAGATGTGCAGATTTTCATGTTAATGTTGTCTGTATAGTGTGTGAGTGAGAGTCTCCAGAGCTCTTTCATCAGGCCAGCTTGGCGAGAAGAATCTGTTCTTTGAGGTTTTGGTCTAAATGGACCACAGTCTCCTCCCTCAGAGGAAAAGGGTTTCAAAGTGTATCGGGTTGAACGAGTCAGCAATAATTTTTCCAGCTTCCCTCAGGGTCCTGGGAGACTGGTTAGACCTTATAGTTCATCATACCATGCAACCATTTACGCTTATTTCCAGGACAATTTTAGTTTTGTTCAAACCCTGTGTAAGAATTTCACAAAAACAGGAAGTTGATATGAAGGAGTTCATTTGGACAGTGTTATATCAAAAAAAAGAAAATTCACAGAAATACATCAGTTTTGACACATTTTGCAGAAACTGTGAATTATGTAATTTCCCATGAAGGCAGCTCAGGTCTGCGGCATGAATCTGTGCAGCGCTTTAAGTCTTCAACTCGCCTCAACACATTGCTGCCGTAGGTATGGGCTGGGAGGAACTGAAGACTGAAAGCGCCACACAGTGCGGCCACCTAAACGTCCATCTCCGGCTCTGAAAAGTCCCATTAGTAGCTTCATACATACAGCAAAAAAAAAAAAGAAGAAGAAGCCTTCACTTGGAAGCAGTCATCAAAGAACCTTAAATGTCTCCTGAGCATAAAAAACGGCAGTCCCGTTAGAAGAAAAAAAAAAAAAAAAGACTGACAGGCAGAACTGAAGGAATCGCAGATAAAAAAAAGAACTGAGGCAGATAAAAGGGTGTGACAGAAGAAGGAAAGGTCACCGTCGCACTGTATTTCGCTGATAGTAACATCACATGCTAATCACAATCAAAGTTACCTTTCACAGATTAAAAGGAAGTTTCTTCACACTAACACATTCTGACTGTCACCTTTTCTCTTTCATCGTCACATTTCAACTTCCCCCCCCCTCCTCTTTCATCTTAATGTGCTTCCTTTGGTCCGTATTTCAGTCATTCACAGTTTCTACTGCCCTATCCTACCTTAATTCATTACTTTTCATTCTCTCTTTTACTCTCTTCTTTTCTTAAGGTTCATTTTTGAGCTTTTTATTTGGAGAAAGGACAGTAGATATAGTTAGAAATTGGTGAGAGAGTGTGGGGAATGACGTGTGAAAGGAGCCACATGTCGGATTTTAACCCGGGCCGCCCGGACATGGGCGTGCCCACTAACCACTAGGACACCAAGCTTTTTCCTCTGAGTATGTTTGTTATGACAGTTATGCAACAAAAAACTAAGGGCAGTTTCTTTTCATGTGGAAAACCTGGCGAGTAAACAAAACAAACTGATATTGATTCGGATTCTGCAGCTTGTGTCTTTCATTTCCACCGGATGAAGCAAATGTCACTGCCAACTGAGATGAGAAGCTGCTGTCTGCTCTTAACCAATAATAAAAACGTCAAAAGACAAGAAAATAAACAGTTCCATGAAAGATTCTTCAGGCTAGAAACCTGACAAATCCTGGTGTTGTTTTTGTTCTACTTGAAACTGGACCCCAACCTTACAGCCCACACAAAACAACTATTTCTACCATCATTTGAAGATTTCTGAGTTCTGGCCGTAAGCAAGGATCCTATTAAACAATGGAGTAGATACAGAAGACAATGTATTAGACTACAAGTAGGATAAAGCTGTTGTTGAACTCATGCTCACTAAACTCTACAAGATCTCTAAACAACCTAAGGATGTTGAAATTCTTAAAACGTTGACGTTTTTTGATACCTGTTTTAGAACAGTGCATTGTCTGTTGTTTGTATTTTTCATATTATCAAAAAGTACAGAAGCTTTGAAAAAAAAAAGTACAGATTTTTTTTACCTCCAAGCTGCTGCAATCAAAAGAGAGTCCTGTCTAAACTGCACAATTGTGTTGCCAGTGTATGTGTGCGATGACCCAATAATTGGTGCCTATGCCTTTTACTTTTTTTTTTTTTTGCTGTGGTATAGAAACAGATCATTGATTGTTAGATTTTTGTTGCTGAAATTCTGGCATTGTGACAACCTTAGAAAGACTAAACCAGAACAGAATTTAAACAGATATCCTAAAAGTTCACAGTAACTCTAGAGAGTGCAGGAGATTCTTGAACTTTAGAGTCAAGTTAACTTGATGTGAGCTGTGGCTGAAACCTGATTTTTAAATCTTCTCACTCACTGCAAACCTTTTCTTTAAGGGTTTAGTCATGGTGCTTTGGCAGGTCTTTCTAGTATTGTTCTTCCCACACACATATGTGAAGACATTAGTCCTAGATTCACATGCAAAAATCAAATGTGTGAGATAATCCAGCTGCAAAACAAAAAGTCATCATGAGGAACAATGAACAGGCTATGATGCAAATGGGAGACTTAAAAGACGAGAAAAGGAATCACTCTGTAAACTCACCTGTTTGTTCATGAATATGTAGATAAAAGGGTTAATGACGGTGGAGAACTTGGCCAGCAACGACGGCGTGATGGTTGCCTCTGGGGTCAAAAGATCACGGGGGCCGAAGGTTGCAAGGAGGGCCGCCACTCCATAGGGAAGCCAGCAGATCAGGTAGCACGCTACCATGGTGACGACCATCAACAGCACCCGCTGCTCTCTGCGCCGGGTCACCACTGAACTCGCACTGCGCACCTGAGAGAGGGGAAACAACTCTATTGGTAAGGACGGGCAAATTTGGAATAAAAGGAGAACCTTGTGGAACTCTGATTAGTTTTCCTGGAATTTGATAAACCAGAAGACAATCTTTGTTCTCTGTAAAATGTTCTGCATCAAGGGAGAGTTTAAATACAAGTCTCTCTTTAAGCAGCATCGTAGAGTTGGAACATATTAAGGAGATTCTGGGTCGATGTGCCACCATCTTTGACTGTGTGTCCCGTTTCAGCAGCATGGTAACATTTGAAAGATGAACTAGGCTGTTCCTCTTAGCAGATGTTTAAGTTGAGTCAAGTACACCGAAATGAACAGAGAGCGAAAAGAGGAGAGCTCGATTGATTTCTATTCTTAAGAACAAGACCGTCTTCATCATTACTTACTTCTAAGTGTGCTCTTTTTGAGAAACTAAGTGAGAAATTCATAGAGAGATCAATAAATGTGTTCTTTGCCTCGGGCGTCCCTTTTTAATCCCTCAGAAAAATAAATATCCCACAAAGCAATCCAGGAATGATGACAACATAAAACTCTGGTTGAATGTCAATAACACTTCACTGAAGTACAAGAATAATGCTTAACTCTATGATGACAGGGACTGATGGCTCTTAGCATTGTGTCCAAATAGTTAATCACACAAAACACAGCTTTGCATCTCTTAATTTGTTTCAGTATAATTTATACCTCTTTTATGTCTCTCTTCATGCAAAAAGCTAAATGCTAATGTGAAACTGGCTCGTCCAGCCTCTAAATAATCTTACTGTTAGAGAGCCAACTCGAAAACTCTTAACTTTTCCTTAGTAAGAAGTTTTATGTTATTCATTTTGTTGTTTCATTTTCCTTTGCCTGCTGATTCAGTGGAGTTAGTTAAAGTGGAAGTTAGTGGAGATTGAACATAAATCCTGGAGACAGTGAGTCTGCACTTTCACTGACTGTTATTGTTTCATTTATCAACAAGGACAGTCAGACAATGAAGACATCTGCCGAGGCCAATAGTCCAGTCTGCAGTGATGTACAGATCAACAAACCACTTTAGACGTCTGGATTGTTCCTGAAGCTTCTCAAGCTCCCAAAATTATGCCAAAAATATGGTTTCTGTCCAATGCAGCATAATCATCCTAGCTGTGCATTTCTTTTGTAACTTCCTTGGCTCACACCATCGAGTTTTGTAAAAATCCTCTGGTAGTTTTTCCATAATCCTGTTCACAACATGGCAAGAAATGAAACAAAAGCACAAAAAGTCTTACTTGATGGAGCTTAGTTATAAACCAGTCACTAAAATTTGGGTCAATAATTGATAAAAAAACTGTGGTCACAGAAACATCTATATTCAGTACTTCAAACTCTTGGTGGTCACATGGCTTGTTTTTCAAGCTCTCTCATCCTCGCCACCATTGTCATGTTTATTGCAGTGCTACAGTTTGATAAGTTCCTCCATCTCGGTTAAAGATGCCAATGACGTTATGTTCCTTCTAGAGGCTCTTCACGCCCACTTACTTCCTAAAAGTTCCTAATGACTCGGCTCATTAACTTTTAAATACTTGCTACAGCTACCAGAAGTTCCTGATTGCACCGTAGCCATGGACGGAGAGAGTAGACTGCACTACCCGGATAACTGATTTACTCTAAAAACATGGACAACTATATATTTTAACGATTGCTTAGGTCAATTTAGACACGACTTAATCTATTCCAATCTGTCGGTGGCTATTTCAATCTGGGTAAATTATGTTGTTTCTTTAAATGCATGTAAACATCTTAGTCCGACCTACATCGGACCACAGCGGACATCTCATAATCGGAGAAGAACACCTGGATAAGTCGTTCATAGTCGGCAAACTAACGACATGTATACTCAGCCATCGTATCGTAATCGGATTTCGCGTTCTGTGCATGCTCGAGAATTTAGCACTGACTCCCCTTCAATGAAAACTTGCCCCCTCACCTCAACCCCTGCTGTCTCTTGTGTTATCCTGTGTTCCTCTCTAAGAAGTCCAACCTTAAAATCCTGGTTTATGAAACAGAGCTGTGGGACTTGTTTCTGCGTTTACACCTCAGTACAGACGTTTGTTTTTTTGTTTTTTTTACATAAGTCTGCTTCTGCTAGAAACTGGCGCTTGTTATAACTCTCATGAGGGAAATATTGACTGAACTGAAGACACATTTTTGTTTCCTAAAGCTGCAAAAGCTCAAGTGATATTTAAACCCTAACAATCAGAGTTTTTCCTGGTTGCAAATTTTTTAGTTGGTTCTTAATACTGTGTATATGTATACATACAAATGACATGTGTGCAGTCCTCAGAATTAAAGGCCCAAAATGTTTATTTATAATATCAAGGAACTAAACTAAACTAGCATCTGGAGAGTACCAGTCCGGGAGCGAGATGAATCATTGAGTTCATGTTTTATTAATTTGCGTCTGATCCCCCTCTCGATCAGAAATATTTTCATCTTACCAAATTCAGGTCAGGCAGATCAAAATCATTTGTACAGTTACATATAACTTTTACACATTTACAGTGTTACAACCAAGCTTCAACCACTTTTCTTGGAATATGAAGCCAATGTGGAAGTGTAAAAAGCTGTAGTTCCTCAGGTGTCCACTTCCACATTTCCGTTCTGATCACATTGAGGCAAAGAGTTATGCATACATTTGCATAATCAGGGCCTAACAGGTGGGCGAGTTGTAGCTGTCTTTTAGGAGGATTAAGCCCTGCCTCAGCTGCAGGTTTCTAGGTTGACCGAATGTTTAGTTTATATATCATTTCCAATATGGTGACCACCATTGTGGGCTTCATAACACCTCTTCAAAAGTCTTCAGTCTATGGTTACAACCTAGAATTCAAATAAACGTTTTTCTTGTGACATTTTACCTTGTGACTAACCAACAATAGAAATCCAAAAACAGATATCAAAATAAATTAAGCTGAGGAAGCTGGTGGCACCTGAGCTTGCTAAGGGTTTGCATGGCAAGGCATACTAATCTTTCAATATTTTAAATGTTAAATTACTTTGAATGCCATGGAATGTCCCGTCCCATTTGTATGGTCTCTTTGTGTTGTTCCATTTCACACAACCAGATATAAAGCATGCAATACCAGGCCGATGAGAACGATAATAAACAGTGATACTCTGTGATAGTTGATCAATTGCAAGACAATCACACAATGATGCATCACCATATCTGATTAACTGAAGCATAATAAATGCCACTAAGAATGTAAAATACAGGCTTTGTATCTATGCATTGCAAAAAGGTTTCGGGTTCACCTCTTATCACGGTTCATCCCTTAGCTTCTGTTCAGTGCTGTCTGACATTATATCGCTGTCCTTTTCTTCTTTTTTATTCAGCTGTCAACTTTGTCTTTGAACTCCAGTCCATGTTGCCCTCATTTATGTAATAAGCTCCACTGTGAAGAGTCATGAAGCAGTGAGGCGCTGAGTCAATTTGGTTAGGAAAACTGCTCAGAGAATATTGAATAGTGATACTTTACACAAGCGATAAATGTATCAATGCTGTTTCAATGTTTTGTCACACCCCTTTAGTATTGGACAACAGTTTGTGTTATTTACCTTTTTTTTTTTACGATAGATTTTAGAGTCTCGAAGCATTTAGGGGCATCAAGCTGCTGTTTCCAAAGAGCACAAGTAAGTTGTTTGAAAATAATCAGTTGAATCTGCCCCCCTGCTGTGTGTTTGGAGATATTTTTGGCAGAGCTGTTTTGTCTGCCACTGAGCCCTCTTAATCAGCAAGAGTGAATTTTAAATCCTTAATTAGAATCCTGTTTAAAAGGGAGAGAGAAAAGACCTTATATAACAACATGAAATAAAGGCAATCCCCAAATCCTAGCTATAACTTCTACTGTTGGTGGCGGAGAAAAACTTAGGGAGATATATAACTCTGACAGATCGAATGGGTACTTCAGTCCAAATTCAAAACATTTATGTGAGCTGTCCTCCTCCCTAGAGTCGATGTGTATGCTGGTTGCCATGTAGTCTACCAGCGTCCTGGAAGCTTCAGTGTTTAGCCAGCTCTGCATCGGTCTTGAAACCTAACTGCGTTCTAACCTCATAGCAGCTCCGATATTTATCCTACTTTTACCACGTTTCTGGCAAACCAAGCAACGTCCGTAATGTCCATGTGAGTGTGCCTAAAAAACGCCTACCTTTCTCTGGTCAAAACTAAAACAGGCCATTCTGGACCAGAATCAAAACTTACATGGAGGACATAATGGCTGCTGAATTGTCAGAGAATCCAGCTCTTCAACATAGCATGTTTCCTTAATGTCTGATGATATAGTAAAGTCATTTGATGGTTTAATTCAGTAGATATCTTACATATTGCTCCTTTAAAGTCAAAAATATCCTGGCTTTCCTTCTTTAGCATAGCACAAAGACTGTGTTAAAACAGCCACTTTTTCCAAAAGATTTCCATCAATCTTCAAGCTTTCAACCTTTGAACAATTATTCTCCAAAGTAAATCATTCCCCTACATATCGCGGTGAGCAAACTGAACCCTCTCAATCCTGGACATAGGTGCTGTGTCAGCTGGAGAGGATGTCAAGGATGGAGTAAAAGAACATTTCACACCTCAGCACCGACTCATTCCTGTTGGCAGAGTACAGATGATGTGGCAAAACTTGGAATATGTTATGACATGTGACAGTGTCAGGTCAATAACGGACCAGACACTGTCACATCGTCAAGGACACGCTCCATCATTTTGCTACGATGACCAAGCGTTAATAGGGAGGAAAGGTGTTAGAAAGAGCAATCCGTTCCGCTACTGCTGTTCTTATTTATTCATATTTTTGCAGACAGGAATTTCAAACGCAAAAAACAATGTGAAAATAGACCAGGGCATGGGGATAGAGAACTACATCAGAACAGTTTGGCCGAGATCAGACTTGAACTAAATATCAGTTGAAGAAGTGGAAGTCCTTACAAGACAACAAACTCTTGTCGATGCATTTTTTTAACGTTCATCCCAAAATAGAGGACGTTTGGGAGTATGTAAGTAGTGATGGTTACATAAATTTCAACATACCTATCTATTCTATTAATAAAGGAACATTTAATGAGCTTTTATTTTTTTGCAGACCTGCACACCCAAACAGATGCAGTGGACGCAGAGCAGCCATTATGTGTACCCGTATGCATAGTTAAAAGCAAGTATATCTCCATCCTAAATCTCTATATTTACCTCCCAGCTATGGGAGGTGTATGGATCTGCTTATCATTCAACACACATTTTTTTATATACTATTTATTTGAATAAATTTAATCTTGAGATTAGAGATGAAAAATCAATATATTTTTGCAGGTATGTGATGCTTGGTTCTACCAGGTGCAGATTAGAAATTCGGCCAACAAACAAAACAAATTAGAAATTCCTGGTTGTTTATCATTCTGACTGCAAGGACAAAGAAGAGAAACTTTGTACATTTCTGTGCAACGCAAGAAATAAAAGTCCATGCTGAATCTTAAGTTTTGAGCTGACCAAGTAGGAATATAAAACCGAGGCACCCCAGAGCCCAGAGGGGCCCCTGAGACAAGGTAGAGATTTTGTATATATTTTTTTTGTAAGAACCGTATCTGTACAAGTGAGTAAAGATGTTCATTTTGTTGTCCTTCATTAACTTCCTCCCTAAACATATTTAAATTGACCAGGGCAATCAGAGAGATGAAGCAGCTTTTTCCTCTTTTCACAAAGACACACGACTGAGCCCATTCTATCCACCTGAGAAATAACCATGCAGGTAGAAGTGACTGTTGTTGCTGGAGTCAGCTTATACCAATATTGGTGTAACCCAGAGGGACGGACCCTGATAGCAGTGGGGGTCTCAGGATGAGGTAAGGTTGTCAGCTGCAGAGGCAGTGAGATTTTCACTAAAGTAAAACTTCACAGTTCATATCTGCTCCAAACTCTAAAAGAAAAGTGTCCTGACGTGACCGCTCTGCATTCATTGTGTTGTGCATGGGGCTTTATACGTTTAACATGGAGAACAAATGGTTAATACTGTGGCTCATTTAACCCCTTTTTTAAGACACTATCAAAAACCTATTATAGAGCAGAGAAAACATGCTGCAGCTGTGCTAAGAGCACTGACGCAGATGTAATCACTATTACAAAAGCAAGCTATTAGAGTAATAACTGTGACATGAAAAGGAAACTAATGATATCATCCAGGCAGAGGAATACGCAGATGGATGCACAAATGTATAATAATGGGCAATAATGCTAAAAATATTCCAGAAGAAGTGATGTTGAAGTTTTTTTTAAATCCCAATAAAAATTAATTTGGTGTCAAATAAAGACAAATGAAACTTGCAGTGAAATAAAAAATACTATAGCCTGAGAGAACTCACCTCCCCCTTCATTTTTGTCATGCAGAATGTTTCAGGTTTCAACATCGGTATAGACACAGACTCACACAAACAGGAGATTAAATCACACTCTGCAAAAAGAGGGAATGACTTTATGTGTGTCTCCTGTGAATGTGGAAAAATGCATGATGCTGTCTAAGCAGCGGATTATCCCCCCCCCCCCCCCCCAGTAACCTTACACCTATGCAGCTGAGAGACAACGGTACACACATTCACACCCAAACACACACACACACTCAGACAGCAGAGCAAATTAAACACGTCCCACGCCTGATGCCAATCTGTATCACTCTGGGCATTTTTCCTTCTCTTTCTCCATGGAAAGATGTATTTTGTTGCGGTTAATTAACAATTTTGGCAAAGATCTTTGCACAACATTAGATTATAAAATCGTCACATCACAACAAAAGCCGTGAAAATAATTAGGAATGATATCAGCTTATTAACTGAAATGGTTATCTGCGCAATTCTTGTTTTCATATTCTGGAAACATGTTTGTTGTAATGAGCTGAATAACCGATCAGTCTGGTTATTTCGATGACAGTGTAATAACCTGCAGTGCATTGCCACTGGCTTCGAATTTGAGATTGTAATCGGATTTTTTGTGTGTGTTTTTTTGGACAGCGCTACATTCAGCTCCAGGCAAGACGAAACACTAAATGCAAAACTAATGTATGAGACTAAAACAGTTATCTGTCACACCTTCAGGCAAGCTGACAACTCTGCAAAAAAATGAGTTTTTATCAATCAGATAAATCACAAGCAACTTCCTCCACCTTCCGTAAAATGTCATTAGTATGCGTCACCAAAGCTGCCGCCTGCATGAATCGTTTGGATTTGCTCGGCAGTTTCTTTGAAGTGGTCAGAAGAAATGACAGAAATGTTACCAAACCAGCTTGCTAAGCAGGTCACTTGCCCTATTTTACCAAGTTATGCACCTAGTACCTTTTAACTTTGATTTCTGAGTTGTATACACATGCAATTAATAGTAGCTCAGTCTGTAGGGACTTGGGTTGGGAACTGGAGGGTTACTGGTTTAAGTCACTATACCGACCAAAGTATGGAAATTGGTCTGGTTGCTGGAGAGGTGCCAAGTCACTTCCCGAGTATTGTCCTGAGCAAGGCACTTATTCCCCACCAGCTCTGGCATGCTCCAAGTGTGTAGCAGCCCCAGTCTGTTATCTCTCCGTTAATGCATGTCCATAGCTGCTGTTTATGCATATGTGCATAATGTGTATTTCAGGCCTATGTGAGTGAGTATCATCTCTCGCACTAACGGTGTAATCCAGAATATCCCCTCGGGGAATTAATAAAGTATGTAAATCTGAAAAATAATAATAAATCCAATAATCAGTATACTTTTAGGTTTGATTTGGTTCTTTAATATATTAACATAAACATAAGCAGCTTAAGATCTAGATTTTTTTCTTCAGATGTTGTCAAGCATTTTTCCACTGTGTGTTTTTCTGCAATTTGGTAGTCGGCTGGCTTGTTAACGGCTCAGATATCGGAGGGATTAAGCTTCAAATAAATCAAAAGAGGCAAAAATGATCCATGGGATTTGCAGGGAACTCCAAGGTGGGTTATGGGGTTGTCACTATGTCCAACACACTATACACAATGTCAATTGATCTATTCTATTTATTTAAGTGTATGAAATAAAAAATAATCACACAAAAGGAAAATAAGAGACTCACTACCAAATCTGTGTAAATAAATTAAGCACCAAAAAGTTACAAGGAAAATATTTCAAATTTATCAAAAAAACAGAAAACAATAAATAATTTAATCAAATGGATTATAAGCAAAATATTTTGATTAAATCAAATTCAATTTGATAAAAGATATTAAAAACTTCAATAGTCTGGGAGTCATCTGCATAGACATGAAAGCAGATTAATTGATTACCTAAGACATGTTATTGAAATTACTAAAGGACTAAAGATTGATCCCTGAGGTACTCCATGAGTGAAAACACAAACACCACTCTCCAAATAAGGCTTAAAAGTTGTAAAGGCTTTGTTACTGCTTCAAATTCCCTTTCCTATTCTTTGTTTATAGGTTTTTATTCCATTTTTAGTGCACTTTTGTTTAGACTCTCAGAGATTTGTTTTGCTGCTGAGAGCTATGGCATTAACAAACTTGGAACAGTTCTAATTGTTCTGATTTTCACTCCCATAATTTTAACTTAGATATGATACTACAGAAGTCAAAATCAAAACATATCAATACCTGTTTCGGTATCATGGCAACAAAAGTAGAAGTCCTAGGCAGCCAGTGTTGGCTAGTTTCCAAAGATTGCAAGGACTGTAAATGCCTGCACGCCTTAATTGCACAAATACATTTGCAAACATTTTGTGCAACTAAGACAATGTCACCTCTGTTGTCACATTCTCTGCTCTCTGTCTGTATATACATACTATAATTTGCACATTTTAGACACATTAGACACTAATGGTCTGATTTCTTGATTAACAGCCGTATGTACCGACTTTTTAGGTAAAAACCATTAACAGATTTGTGTTTTTTGTAAATGTTGAGTAGTTTTTTTAAATGGTAGAAAGGCTGTTGAGAGAATATGTTGCTCTTTAGTAGAGACAAAAATCAGAAAAAACTGCCAGCCTGATGAATACAAAATTTAGTCCAAACTCTTCCTAGGGCCTTTTTTCTCGCCACTGTCTCTTCTCTCTGTTTATGTCTCTATCTCCTTTTCTTTACGCCTACGAGGCTCCATCTCTATACCTGCTGCCTTTCCTAATCTGACACTGACAGGACACACGAGGCTTTGAGACTTCTCACTAGATCTGGCTCTGTTTTCTTTGGTCCCTCTGTTTAATTCATTCAAAGGGCCTCAGCAGCTCAATGACAGTCTGTTGAGACTCTTTCTCTTCGTGTTCCTCTTCCCTCGATCTCAGTGGGTTTAATGATGACTCTGAGCAGATGCAAAATCTTGTGCCGCTCTCAAAATGACATCAAGTGAGGAAACACACTCATCTCTTTAGTCTAAAGGTCAAATTCAGGCAGTGGTGTAAAAGAATGTCTAATCTCCAGTGAGTGGAAATCGTCCAAATTAATTTCAGGGGTCTGGCATGAGCACTAATGGGAAATATTTTTGAGCACAAGCTCTCTAACAAAACTTAAACATTCTGCTACACTGCTCACTTTCAGTTCATGAGCAAAGACAAAATCTGCACCACTAGTTGAACCTATACAGATTAAGTGTGTTTTATGTCATAATCCTTATTGGGTCACATGAATTATGAGTTTTACAGTTTTGTCTTTAGCTCTCATAACAGATGTTTCCCTCGAGGTGATTTGGTCATGACTCATGTTTTGGAGTCTCCTCCATCTGTCAAACATCATCATACCTCAAAATAGTGCAAGAAAAAAGTAGATACTTGCATAAACTATGAACCTTCAGATGGAGCAGAGTCTAATTTAAAGTCTAAATATTTTATTTTAATCCCTTATTGGGAGAAACCTCTTTCCAAAAGATCAGAAACTATTGGGCTGTCAGTACTGAACATTTCTAAATGGATGTGAATATTTGTAATTCTGGTTGCTAGATAGCCTAGTGGTTATCTTATGCGCCCCATGTACCAAGGCTTTGGTCCTCATCCCAGCGTCCATGGGTTTTAAATCTGACCTCTCTGCATGTCATCCCCTCTCCTCCTAACTTTTACCTTTTTTTTTTGACATAATGTCCCTTGAGACGATGTGAAACCCTGTGTAGCCGTGTGAAAAAATGGGCTGAATTTTTGCTTTTTTTCTGAAAGTTTTCTTAACTTACAACTAGTAGGTCAGCCTGAATTTATACATTTTTAATCGACATCAAAATGTGTTGCCTAGGAACATCCCTAGTTGCAGGCTGACCTCCCTAGCATTAGGCTATTTGGTTCAAATCATCACCTCTGTCTCCCCACATTTCCTGTCTACAATCCAACAATGAAGAAATCTGAAACCTTCTATTCCTGATTGTTTTTTATAATGTATTAAAAATGGCACCTTAATAAGACCCTCCACCATAGAGCAGCAAGAGAAAAGTTCAGTGTGCTAGGAGGCGCTGATGAAACCCACAGAGGCATGGTACATGAATCAGCAAATGATGTGGCAAATTAAATTCTTGTGCAAACAGCATCAACATGTCAACACCCAGAGCTCAGAGAAAGTGGGGCTCATGGCCGCGAACAAACACATTTAACCATCCCACACAAAGTTAGGAGAGGATATGTGACGCACAAGCAAACGTTTAGGGAAGACTAATTCTTAAAGACACTCTGTGAGCATGTCGCTGCCAGTAAATTAACAAATAGAATAGATCCAGCCTGTTGATAAAGGTAAAATAAGGTCAGCTCAGACGTCTGGCACCTAAAGTCTACATACAAAAACACTCATTTACAGCCGTTTCCTAAATTCACATACCGTTTATCTTACCGGCTTTTGCATATTGGTTTTGGCATATTAACAGGTAAAAATATTCAGTCTTAAAATACTATAATTGACTTATAAAACCCACACTGCATAATTAGAGTGTAATTGTACACTATTAAAACACCCACACTACCAGAAACAATATGAAGCCTACTCTTAATGGGTGTGTGCGTGTTCACAGCTTAAGAAAGCGTTATGGTCCCCTATGATTAGCGTAGAGTGGGCGAGGAGATCTGTAGCCTTCAGGTTTAATCAAGTGTCTCAGCAGAGAGTGTGGTGAAGACAGTCGGCTCGAATCGTGTCATTAACATGATCAGCCCGTAGTCAGAACGTCTGTGCTGCTCTCCACTTTCAGTCCTCTTCCATTACTTTCAGTACTTTTCATTTCACTCTCATGGTCTCTCACTCACACCAGGGGGTTTCCTCCTCAACTTTCCTCCGACCTACTCATACTTGTTTCCTTAAATTTGTGTCACTGTAACCCAAAACTATCACTCTAATCCTGGTTAATGGCATTGAAACAGTAGCATCCTGCCAAGTGAAGCTAAGCCTATTTTTTTAGATAAGCGCAGGATTTTGATCATTTTTGGCTTACAGTTATTGAGTTAGAAGAAGAGGAAAGCACCGCTCTCAATGACTTCAAGCAACAACACAACTGTTCATGATCTTGACTCAGTGAAAGTCAACCAAA
Organism: Labrus bergylta; assembly: GCF_963930695.1. Classification (NCBI taxonomy): domain Eukaryota; kingdom Metazoa; phylum Chordata; class Actinopteri; order Labriformes; family Labridae; genus Labrus; species Labrus bergylta. The sequence continues at coordinate 5,119,544 of NC_089214.1, read as the reverse complement.
TGTTGATTATTAAGAAAGAGGTTGGTGTGGTGGGGAAATGGTTTTGAAATGAAAATAATCTGCAGAGTAAAGGTACAGTCACATTGTATTTCTTGCCTATAGATCAGTTTCCCTTTGTCATTACATTTCAATCAATCTATCTTATTCCAGTCAGGAACAATCTGGTCATAAATTTAACAATTTTATTGCGAAAATGGAAATATCGTTTTGTTTAGTGTTGAAGGCTCTGCTCGAAGGTTTCTTCTATAGGCTAGCTGAGCAGCATGCTACTGCTTTCCCCAGAGCGCAGTGCTTAACCCCTTACAAAAGTGAACCACAGGCTCGAGGCAGAAAGGAGGCAGCTGGAGTGGTGGAGGCAAAGCTTTGCCAGCAGCAGCTGAATGTGTAGCATTGGAGCAGTGAGACAGGAAGTTGGGTTTAAATGGTCCGTCTTGATGTTAGAATGAGCTGTGATTGGTGTGTGTGATTACAACAATGATTCAGTCAGCTGGCTGTCGGCTGATTACAGCTAAGGCGTATGACCTGCATGAACTAACGCAGAGCTTTATTTGTATCGCACCAATTCATGACAAATGTTATCTCAGGACACTTTATAGCAAGAGCAGGGCTAGACTGTACTCTTTGTTATATTGAAAAATTTAGCACACATTTCCTTTTTCACAGTGATTTCAAAGTTCATTGTTTGTTTGATAAAGAGAGACTAAAGTATTGTACCGTATTTAGTCATTAGATTCAGTAAATAATCTTCATTTAAATGTGAATATTCTATCTTATGCCTTCAGTGTTTACCCTAGGTTTAGAGCTCTGGGGGAGGGGAGACGGCAGTCGGACACCGCCACAGATACTAAAAGGGATCATGATGTTCATGCGTTTCTTTAAATGACAGCAGTTATTATAGCAACTGAACAATTATTTGAACTTGTAACCGTCTGTCCTGCTTAGTTTTTGTTCCTGCATCTCCCGTTTTTGAGCGCACCTGAATGCATCTCTCATTGTCTGAGTAACCCTGAATGCAGCATGCTCACAGCGCATCCCCAGAGAGAGACAGAAAAGAAAAGTCTGAAGTAAGCTTGACCATCAAGGGGGGCAGGGGTTGCTAATATAATGGTAGGGGAAACACTGGCCTTTATTAATTTGACCTGTTTAAGCAAATGCCAATGAACCACAAAAAAAGCAATGAAGATTTATCTGGATTTGATAATTGTTGTCAAAATATGAGTTAATTTAAAAACTCAACAAAAAAATGTAAAAATTCTACATAACAACTTTTAATCTTGATTCTCTTAAAAAATGTAGTTCTTAGACAGCTGGTTTCCTGAGCTGTTAGCTACAAACTGCTTACTAATGTATTTGAGACAACAGGTCTTGTGTACTTCAGTTAGCTTAGCCTGGCTCACAGCTGCTAACTAGCTAATGCAGTTCAAGACAGTTGGTTTCTTTAGGCTGGTTTAGTTAGCTTTAGCTTGGCCTGCAGCTGCTAATGTTTTTTCATCCTGAAATTTAAAGTCTTTCTTTCCGGTGGCTTGAACTAATTTCAAATCTAACATACGTATATTGCTTCTTCTGACTCATAGACACCTTCTCTGAGCTCTACAACTCATAACAGAAGCACATTTTAATATCTGAATACCGTGTTGTTTTTCAGAATCCCACCTGTCTGATGGCTTGCAGTAGCTTGCCGTAGGAGTACACGATGACGCAGAACGGCAGGACCAGGCAAAATGTGAACAGGCAGATGATGTAGGAGATATTGTTTGCTGTCTGGGTCCTCCAGTCCACCGAGCAGGTGGTTCCAGGACCCTCTGGGCCGTAACTGCTCCAGCCCAGAAGAGGAGGTACAGTCCAGGCCACGGAGTAGAGCCAGGAGAAGGAGATCCCTATCAGAGCTGGGCGAAAATTTCGTCCGTCGGCGACCGTGGTTGCCATCATGGTGCAGTAACGCTCATAGGACAGAACGGCGAGGGAGATGAGGGAGACGATGCCTGAAGAAGAACAAAAAAAACAACAGGTGTGTAACAAAATACTGTGGCATATTTTGGCACAGAGAAAAGCTGAAAACATCGGCTACCATATAAAGTAAATCTCAAAGTACCATTCTTCTAAGAAACATTGAGCAGATTTCTCTGAATGTGAGCATCTGTTCAAATTCACTCCAAGATAATTGCAAAGCTGCTTTTTGATGAAGATTGAGGCTCGTGCTCCTTATGAGGGTTTTGTTGAAAGACAACAGAGGTGTTCAAAGAATAACATCGGCTAGAAAAACAGACAAAAGGAATAAAAAAATCTTTATCTTCTGAGATTTTAAATCGATTCATAACTTGGCAAATCAGTCACTCCCTGCAAAGTGCTCAGGCTAGCTCTTGAACTCAGTAGAGCCAAAGAAATTCAGCCAGTCTCACAGAAGACTGGAGTAGATCCTGAAGTACGTGCTAATTCAAAAATAGACTTTGAATCCATGGATCCATGAACCCAGAATT